>NC_136790.1:36158560-36511060 GCF_951216825.1 Electrona antarctica | reverse complement strand
TATGTGCATTCGCCTGTAGGAGGTCGAGGCCAGGGCAAGTACTACGGCAAGTGCTATGGGCTAACATGGAGTCTGAAGAGGTGCGTTTTCAGTCTGCGGCGGAAGATTGGGAGTAAATCTGCAGTTCTGATTGTAATGGGAAGTGCATTCCATAGTTTTGGAGCCAGAAGGGAGAAGAGTTTGGGACGTGTGGAGCGTTGTCCCTGCGTTTTTAGCGAAGATACAGTACTTTCAGCTTCCCTGCAACGGCTGATCTGAGCGCTCGAGAGGGTTTGTATCGTGCGATCATACTAGAAAGATATGGCGGTGCCATACCTTTGGTTACTTTGAATGCCAGCATCAGAGTTTTGTACTCTGTACAGGCAGCGACCGGGAGCCACCGGGAGCCAATGGAGGGAGCAGAGAAGGGGAGTGACATGTGAGGATTTTGGCTGGTAAAAACCAGGCGAGCTGCAGCATTTTGGATCAACGAGAGGCTTAAGTGCGCATGCCGGTAGGCCAGTATGGAGGGAGTTACAATAGTCAAGTTTTGACATGACTGATGTCTGGATTAGGAGCTGGGCTGACACCGGTACATACTGTACTTAATTACAGTAAATGTATCGGTGTCAGCCCAGCTCCTTATACTGTATTTAAGTACAGTACATGTACTAAGTTACTTTACAACATTGCGTGACATAGATACAAGAAATCAAACAAATCATAAGCCTTGTATACACCAAGCTGCAATGTTGAGTTTCATGTATGACCTTGACATCAGTACCTGAACGAATGCAGCAAGCAGACAAGTTAACGTCTCAGCACAGGGAGACTACAAGGCAAAAGGTGTTCAAATAAAAAGCACTCATCTGTCTCCTTTGAAATGTTTTCCAGCTGCCTTGTGGTTTCATAGCTGTGTCTTTATCATTCAGAGTCAAAGACTTTTTAGTTTAATTTAAAAGTCAAGCCCATGAAAACCAATGTGAAACTTTCACTTGGGTTCTGCTGACGGGTGAAGGCAGGGGAATGGAGATAGAACTGAACTGAACTCTCAAGTCTCATTCTGTCATCACAAAAAATATATTTTTAACCACATCAGCTGATCTTCTACAACACTTTCAACATCTGGTCTCCGGACCTGACTGAGTTACAGACCCGTAAGGGTTTAGAGAGTCTATAACTCTCCTAATGCATATGAAACTGGTGTTCCATGAAATGGTAAAGGTTGGGAATCACCATCATTGTACAGTCTGTAGGTTATTAGAAAACACCGGGGGAAACTGGAAAGGTACCTCGGAGATCTAAAGCCTAAAGGAGTTGCTACAGGTACTGATGCTGGACTCACACTGATGTGTGTGTGTGTGTGTGTGTGTGTGTGTGTGTGTGTGTGTGTGTGTGTGTGTGTGTGTGTGTGTGTGTGTGTGTGTGTGTGTGTGTGTGTGTATATATATATATATACCTGTATATATATATATATATATATATATATATATATATATATATATATATATATATAATAAAAATCCAGTGAGGAGCAGGAAAGATACAGTACAGCTGCTACACTAATGGAAGGTTTGGTGCATTGATTTCTGTCTGTAATTGACTGTGAAATGTCTTCCAGGAGATAGAGAACTCAACACTTAGTTATAACAAATTACACCTCTACTGACATGAAGATGCAATATAACCTCAACAGCTATAATGCCTCAGTTCAAGGGTCTTCAACAGGGGGTGTTCAACAGGGGTCCTCAGAGTTACTCCAGGGGAGGGCACCAAATCTTTAGGATTTTTTCTCTCTTTTTTTCCTTATCTTTGTTTTAATTAACCTCTTTAACTGTAGCATCCCTATTCGGGGGGGGGGGGGGGGGGGTTTGCAAATCACAAAAGGACCTTTCTGTGAGGAGTTTGCATGTTCTCTCCGAGTCCCGGCCTAGGGTAAGTACCCTCACAAAAAACATGCAGTAATCCTAGTCTCTAAACTACCTCCCCCATGGCCAGCCAGGGCACCTGAAGGAGGGGAAAGGAACTGGTTGGAATAACGTGTTCGTTCCACGTGCTACGCCCAACCGGGGAAACTCCCCACTGTCAGGTGAAAAGAAGCAGCTTGGACTTGGACATGCATGGAAGGGAGCATGAGGTTGGTGTGTTGCTCTCCCCAGGTTGGCAGAGGGAGTGTAGCGTTCAGGATTACACTAGACAATTGGCACTGGGTGAAGAAAATGGGTTACAAAAAGTTTAGGGATAAAGATTTAGGGGGAAAATTGGCTAATAATAGTAAAAAAAAAAAAAAAAGTAAAAAAAAAAAATCCATTTATGGAATTCCCTAGATGCTTCACTTATGTCCTCATTATCCTTGCCAATATTCAAGAAACATCTAAAGAAATATCTTATTTCTTCCTCTAGATTACATGATTTAGTTTCATGTGTTATATTTTCTTTTATGTTTTTTTTGTTGTATTGTTTATTTCCCCTTTTTGTGCAGTCTCTGTGTTTTTATTTCTTTATTGCACAGCTGCTCCCTTTGCCAACTTGTAGTAATTTGTATTGTTCTTAATGGACTTTTAATCTGCTTAATCAATGACCTCTTCCATACAGGAAAGGATTCCAAATAAGCCAGCTGGCTTCTACCTTTCCTTGCATTGTATTTTTGTTCTTTGATATGTATTGTCTATTTTTTATAATATGTGCTAAATAAATAAACCTTAACCTAAACCTAAACCTAAACCTAAACCTAAACCTAAACCTAAACCTAAACCTAAACCTAAACCTAAACCTAAACCTAAACCTAAACCTGCTCACCCTCCACCACCCCAGCCACCACCTGTCGTGTTGTATCTGCCGTTTACTTGGGGTCCCTATGGTTGGGAAAGTATAAAAGCAGATCCAATTAATTGCCAAACCATAATACATATATTGCTCTTATTAGATGCAATATAAATATCTTATCCTTCATGAGTTGTCCTGAAAGAAGTGTATCTTTCTTTCTCTATATGTGCCAGACGCATGCAGTGGGTGCGTACAGGCGCTTGTTGTGTGTGAATGGGTGAACGTGAAATACATTGTAAAGCACTTTGAATGGTCGGAAACACTGGAAAGGTGCTATACGTAGAATGCAGATCATTTCCCGTTCACCATTGATTTTACTGTATGGCCACATAGGGGGCCAATTTGCGCTGAATAGACATGTGGAGACTGGAAATTGCTGGCTTGGTTCTTCTATAATACGTTCTAGTTTAGACTTCAGCATGGGGCGAGAGAGAGGGGGTGAGGGGGGAGTGAAAGGGGAAGGTATTGTAGGAGATGGTTAAAACAGAATACATCAAGAATAAAAACAAAAATAGAAACCGGCGTGAGACATGGATAGTACTGTACAGGAGAGCCTAAATAGGTTCAAATCAGTTCACATTGAAAGCCAGGGAAAAAAGGTGCGTTTTAAGCAGGGATTTGAAAATGTCAATGAACAGGCCAGTAATGGAAAATGCAGGCTGGGTTCTTTTGGGAGAGAGAGAGAACAGAAGGGGAGAGAGACCTTTTGACCTTTAAAAGCACCTTTATTAAAACACTGCAATACAAAATGTCGCATCACAGTTGCAATTAACTTATGCACTGCTCATTGTGTGAGCACACACACACACACACACACACACACACACACACACACACACACACACACACACACACACACACACACACACACACACACACACACACACACACACACACACACACACACACACACAGTGAAACAATGTTTACTTCAGATGGCCAATTCCAGTCAACGTTAACAGTCATTTGCATTGATTTTAGCCTCCAGTGGATACGCGTGCACACACACACACACACACACACACACACACACACACACACACACACACACACACACACACACACACACACACACACACACACACACACACACACACACACACACACCTGTGCGTGTTCACACAAAGACCAAAACTAAACACAATGTTGTGTTCCAAAACATGCATGCAGCTCCTTTAAAATGGAGACAAAGGCATCATGAATTGATTGATGTAAAACTGCATGCATTTTTAATCACTTAGTTCATAGACATTTCCTCCCTGGGGTATACAGTGCTGACCTTGCCTTGTTAAAACTCATGTGCGTGTGCGACGTGCGTGCATGCACATGCATGCATGAACGTACACATACACCTCTCTCTCCCTCATCTCCTATGACCTCATATCACAGCCATCGATAACCTCTTGCCTGCTATATAAGATCGCACAACTTGCGGATCGACGTTTCGTATCAAATTATAAACGCTGGTGCTATCAATAATACCCCAGAGTGTTTGGATTAAATTAGGAGGCATAGAACGTCGATAAGAGAGCGGTCGCGTTAGTCCAGGCCACGCCCCATCGATGGCAGACAGCGACCTAACAAATGATAATGTGGACCGATCAATAGGTGATATCGATGATAAACCCCCACCACCACCCACTACTGTAAAATGTGCATGTAAGGTCACACCGAAACAATGCATACATAAATACAGCTGAAAATATATTTTTGGGTCCAGAAACATGTTTCTTTCCAGATATTTTGACATGATGTGTCTACTGTCTACACTACTGTCAAATGGTGGAAGAAGTACACAGTACATTTTTCCTTTATTTAAGTAAAAGTAGCGATACCACAATATAAAAATAGTAAATGTCGTGTATTGTGTCCTGTATCGATTACTTTTTTCAGACTGTCGGAACTACAGACATTCGTAGAATACAGAGGAATACCTTTCCCTTTTTTGATACGATATATAGGTTTAAAAAAGGTAAGAATTGAGGAGCTAATCGCGCCCTCAACACTTTGACGGTCAGAGTAGCTCATCTGAGGTCACAGATTGGGTTTAGAGAATAATTCAGATCATAATAAATCTTTAATCCTCTGAAGTAAAGTTGGCTATTTTAACATAAAGCAACAAGTAACAACTGTTAGTCTAGGATCTGGCTAAGATATGTATACACTTCATTTAGAAGAGAATATCTAAAATTTTCTTGGCTAATATGACCCCTGCGAACAACTTGGGAACTGTGAAAAATTCTCTATCTGGGGCGAAATACTCGAAAATGACCACACCCTTTATAAAATGGCCGCTAGTTCAAACATGGCTCTATTTTCTAAACTGTTGGACTGTTGGAGCTACAGATTTTCTGAGGTGCTCAAAATGTTCAGAAAACTCATGTTTGTTGAATCCGTGCCCGAGCCAGCAACCCTCCAGGTCATCATTGTGGCCAAATCCAATATGACCGCCAATCCGCCACCTGAAAAAGGTTTTGTCTACAACTTTTGAACCAGATGAATGCAAACTTGGTGTCTAAATCATGTTTTTTGACATTTAGAAACATTTTGGAATGCTTATCTGTATGACTGGGTGTGGCTGAACCTCTATTTTACCAGAGGTGGACAGAGTACTCGACCTCAGTACTTGAGTACAAATACGACCTGTTCAGATTTACTCCACTACAAGTAAAAGTAGCTCAGTCAAAATGTTACTTGAGTAAGAGTGAAAAATTATATGCTATTAAATGTACTTAAGTATTCAAGAGTAAAAGTAAATTCAGGCCTGGACTGGCCACTTGACGTGCAGGGCATATGCCGGTGGGCCACCCAATGAATGGGCCGCTCCATACATTTCCTTTTTGACCCTGTCCAGGGTCCGCACGCACGCACGCACGCACGCACGCACGCACGCACGCACGCACGTACGCACGCACGCACACACACACAGAGAGAGGTAGCTCACATCATATGTAGACTACTTAAGAAAAGTATCTGGTGTATTTAAGTATCAAAAGTAAAAGTATTAAAGACCTTTTCATGGTACAAAGAAAAAAAAACAGCCAGACTACTGTTTCTCTTTCCTTTCAGAATAATGCAGCTTTTCAAGTACCGGTACTTCAGCTGTTTTTGTAGAGAAATTTCTCTTAGACATCAAGCGTAGCCCTTATGCCCATGTCGCCGCAGAGCAACGCCAATACATCTTTCTTGCAACATCAAAGAAAACTGCCCTCTTCAAGTGGCTGCTGTCCATTACACCAAAGAAAGAATTCTCCGTCTATATCCATTAGCTAGTTTTGTCGTCCAATGGTTTCATCTGTCCTTCAGTGTCCTGGGCTGAATGAAGGTCTAAAAGCACATCATAGGAGCTTGTGCTCTTATAAGCCGGATGCTTAGGGGGAAGAAAAGGGAAAAGATACCATTCCTTAATACGAATGAATGTATACAGAACTTAACCATGCTAGTCTGCCTCCAATATTTCAATTCAATTCAATTCAATTAAATTCAAAGGGCTTTATTGAAAGGGCTCTTTCACTATATCCATAAATCTTCTCTTTGATCTTCCTCTAGGCCTCCTGCCTGGCAGTTCCAACCTCAGCGTCCTTCTACCGATATACTTACTATCCCTCCTCTGTATGTGTCCAAACCATCTCAGTCTGGCCTTGGCCTCTCTGGCTTTATCTCCAAAACATCTGACATGTGCTGTCCCTCTGATGTACTCATTCATGATCCTATCCATCCTTGTTACTCCCAGAGAGAACCTCAACATTTTAGTCTCTGCTACCTCCAGCTCTGCTTCCTGTCTTTCTGACTATCTCTAAAACATAAATGTGTAAACTACAGATGTAATTTTATTGAAACAAGACAATAATAGCATAAGAGCATAATAGCCAAATAATTTATGCTGAGCATTAGTCAAAGGTATCACATTTTAACAGTATGTTTAAATTGGAAACACGCGTGAGCAAACACACCCACACACACACACACACACACACACACACACACACACACACACACACACACACACACACACACACACGCTCTGTCCTTTAGATTGGGCACGGATTCAACAAACATGAGTATTCTGAACATTTTGAGCACCTCAGAAAATGTGTAGCTCCAACGGTTTAGAAGATAGAGTCATTTTCGAAGTAGTGGTCATTTTAAAAAGGGCGTGGTCATTTTCGGGTATTTCGTCCCGGATAGAGATTTTTTCACAGTTCCCAAGTCATTCGTGGGGGTCATATTAGCCAAGAACAGTTGAGATATTCTCTCCTAAATGAAGTGCATACATATCTTAGCCAGGTCCTCTACTATGTAGCAGTGTTCCCAAACTGCAATCTATTTATATGGAAATTGCGTTACATTAACACATGCATTAGTCCCAAGACCCATGGTCCCAACTCTGGGAATGTGTGATGTCAGATGTGCCTGCACAAATTGGTATTGCTAAGCAATGGTTTGTGTTTGTGTAGGGTTGGGTATCATTTGGGTTTTATCCAATGCGGTGCTAAATTGGTATGTTTGTACTATAAAAGGTGTATAAAAATAGAATCAAAAAATTGTAGTGGTCGTTATTATATTGACAATTGGTCGGTAGGTAGGAACCTTTGGTAAGATGCACAATGTTCAGGAATTTAAGTGCCACTGAAATGAATTCACCAAAACCTGTGATCCGTTCCGGAAGGTATTGAACCTATAGATTTCAGTACCCAGCCTTGGTGTTGTGTGACGTCAGATGGGAGATGTATAAAGTCAACTTTGTCAACTTCATTCACATTGTCCTGTTCAAGTGCCAGTTTTGCATCAGCAGAGCACCCTCATTTGAAGTATTACTGTGTGAGAGCCATGTCTGTAGCCATGGTGGTGGAAGTACCAAAGGATGGTGCCAAGACGAAATTCTCTGCTGAACAGTCCTCACCCACACAGGCTGTCAGTGACCAGCACACAGATTTCCCATTAGTACCATCAGCAGGGGAGCCTCCTCTGTGGACGTCCAGAGGCAATGAGGAGGTGAGGTTGAGAATGGAGGAGTCTGGCACGGCCGGCGAGCCCCCAATGACGATCCACCAGATGTTCACCTCAGCCGTGGAGTGCTTCGGTGACCGTACCGCCCTCAGCTGGAAGGAGGGCGAGCAGCAGATGTTTATCAACTACACAGACTACTACCTGGCCTGTCGCACGGCAGCCAAGAGCTTTCTCAAGCTTGGTCTAGAGCAGCACCACGGTGTGTGCATCCTGGGCTTCAATTCTCCCGAGTGGTTAATCTCCGACATTGCTGCCATCTTGGCAGGAGGATTTGCCGTGGGCATCTACACCACCAATTCTCCCGAGGCGTGCCGGTACATAGCAGATAACTGCAAGGCCAATGTGATCGTATTGGAGGACGACACACAGCTTCAGAAGATCCTCCAGGTCCAAGACCAGCTGCCATACCTAAAAGCAATTATCCAGTACAAAGACGCGCTAAGAGAGAATAGGCCAAATCTTTACACGTGGACCGAATTTATGGAGCTGGGACGGCACGAGCCAGATGTTCCCCTTAACGACATCATCACCAACCAGAAACCCAACCAGTGCTGCTCGCTCATCTACACCTCAGGGACCGTGGGGCAGCCCAAAGGAGTCATGCTCAGCCACGACAATCTGACATGGACAGCCTTTGCCACCAGCCGTCACTGGTCCTCCGAGGCCTGGGTGTCTGTGATCAGTTACCTGCCCCTCAGCCACATCGCCGCTCAGATGAATGACATCTGGTGCCCTATGAGGATCGGAGGGGCCACATACTTTGCACAACCAGACGCCCTCAAGGGCTCCCTGGTCAACACCCTGAAGGAGGTGCGTCCCACGTTCTTCATGGGTGTCCCCCGCGTCTGGGAGAAGATGCAGGAGAAGATGATGGCCGTCGGGGCCCAGTCGTACATCATTGTCAGGATGATGGCCGCCTGGGCCAAGGATGTGGGGCTACGCACCAACCTCAGCAAAATGAACCAGAGCGCAGCTGTGGGTCGCACGCCGCTCAGCTACTACATCGCCAAGATGTTGGTGTTCAAGAAGGTGCGGCAGGCGTTGGGCCTGGACCGCTGTGACATGTGCTTCACGTGTGGCGCCCCCATCAGCAAAGAGACCCAGGAGTACTTCCTCAGCCTGGACATCCCCGTGTACGAGATTTTCGGCATGAGCGAGCTCACGGGACCTCACTCCTTCTGCCGGCCCGACACCTTCAGACTCACCAGCTGCGGGAAGGAGCTCCCAGGGTGCAGGACGAAGATTTACAACCCTAACGAGGAGGGCATCGGTGAGATCTGCATGTGGGGTCGACACGTCTTCATGGGCTACCTCAACATGGCCGACAAGACAGAGGAAGCTATGGACGCAGAAGGCTGGCTGCACTCCGGGGACCTGGGCAAGCAGGACGAGGACGGGTTCCTCTTCATCACCGGACGCATCAAAGAGCTGATCATCACCGCGGGCGGACTGAACATCCCTCCTGTCCCCATCGAGGACGCCATTAAGAAGGCTGTGCCGTTCATCAGCCACGCCATGCTGATCGGAGACAGGAGGAACTTCCTGTCCATGCTGCTCACCGTCAAGTGCCAGGTGAACGAGGAGACGGGTGCCCCCGAGGACCAGATGACGTCCGAGGCCATGGAGCTGTGCAGGACGCTGGGCAGCAAAGCCACGCGCGTCTCCGAGATCGCCTTCGGCCGAGATGGCGGCGTTCATGCCGCCATCCAGGATGGGGTCAACCGGGTCAACGAGAACGCCGCCTCCAATGCCCAGCGTGTTCAGAAGTGGATCGTCCTGGACAGGGACTTCTCCATCGCCGGAGGGGAGCTGGGTCCTACCATGAAGCTGAAGAGACCCGTGGTCACCAGGATGTACAACGAGCAGATCGAGAACTTATACAAATAGGTAGCGATTTGTAGAATGTTGCTTTCAGAGGTAGACAGTGACCATGGAGACCTATGGAGATCTCCATATCCATATCTTAAAATGTTCATATTTTTGAGGGGCGCTAGCCCCTCCTACTATCTCAGTATTTGCCATTGACAATGAAAGGAGAAATTAGGTCAAATGTCCGCCAAATATGACGTAAATTTGTACGATGACAAGAGCGCCTCTCACTTCACACGGATGTGATTTTTGTAAATCAATTTCCTACTTCATCACACTAAAGTGTCACATGGTGGACATAGCAGGGGCCTTCCCTGAGCCAGGCCAAAACCTGACCCTAACCCATACCAAAAATGCCCTACTTTGTCATGCTGTGTCACAAAAGCAGCGTTGGAAAGTAACGAATTACTTAAAGCAGCGGTTCCCGAACCTTTTTGGCCGTGCACCCCCTGTTACCTCCCGACCTAGCTGATGCACCCCCTCACATGGAAATATAAATTGCATAAGCTATATAGAGACATATATTTCCTTTTTATCCACATATATGCACATATATGAACCTGAATATGGCATAATATATGAAGCATAAACTATATTCTGCATTACTTGCCATATATTGGCATAATATGTTAATATATTTAAAATAAAACCATAGCACCACCATTAGACTTTTCATGTTGCGCACCCCCTAGAAGGCGCTCGCAGTTTGGGAACCACTGACTTAAAGTAATATTATTACCTTTTTTTGAGCGCCCCTCAAAAATCACTCATGTGTGAAGTGAGCGGCGCTCTTATCGCCATACATCACCATGTATGAGCACATTCCATGCTCGACACACAACGCTGTGCATAGGATTGGCTAGCGCCACTCAATTAGTTACAGTATATTACTAGTTACTGGAAAAAGGTAATAATATGACTTTAAGTCAGTGGTTCCCAAACTGCGAGCGCCTTCTAGGGGGTGCGCGACATGAAAAGTCTAATGGTGGTGTTCTGTATACAGAACTCCCATAGCTTTTGTCCCCACACGTCTCAAGATTTGCCATTGACAATGAACGGCGAAATTAGGCCTAAATTTCGCTAAATATGACGTAAATTAAACATCAAAACATTAAACGACATTGACAATGAAGGAAAGATTTACGTCACATGTAAACGAGCAAATCAGCTAACCAATCACAGGCAACAGCATTCTGATTGGCCAGTATGAGATGATGCATGATGATGTATGATGATAAGAGCGCCCTTCACTTCACACGGGTGTGATTTTTACTCTGCATTTTGAGTAATGGTATTACTAATATGTTACTAATTTACTACGCACACTTGTCTCCATCCATCCATCCATCTTCAACCGCTTATCCGTAGTCGGGTCGTGGGGGAAACAGCTCCACCAGAGTGCTCCAGACTTCCCTCTCCAGAGCAACATTAGTGACTTCATCCTGGGGGATTCCGAGACGTTCCAAGGCCAGTGAGTCGATGTGTTTCCTCCAACTGCGCCTTGGTCTGCCCCGGGGTCTCCTCACAGTGGGACATGCACTGAGGACCTCCCTAGGGAGACGCCCGAGAGGCATCCTAACCAGATGCCCGTACCTCTATAAGTTGGCTCCTTTCCAGACGAAGGAGCATCGGTTCTACTCCGAGTCTCTCTGGTGTGACTGAACTTCTCACCCTATCTCTAAGGGAGATGCCACCCTTAAAAAAAACGAATTTCGGCCGCTTGTATTCGCAACCTTATTCTTTCGGTCATGACCATAGGTGAGAGTAGGAACACACTTGTCTGTACGTGTGAATTATTGGATGCAGAAGGGCAGGCCGTAAACTGTCCGGAAGTCCGGGTAGTGTGAGACTTTTGGAGACAATTAATGGGGGCGAGGGAAAAAGTAACTAGTTACTTTTCGTGGGAAGTAATATGTAAAAGAAAAAGTAATAATATTACTTTTTTAGGTAACTAGTAATAGGTAATATGTTACCGTTTTGAGAAACTCTTTCCAACACTGCACAAAAGTAGCAAAAACTAGAAAGTGTGGTTGCTGCAATCGCCCCTCCCGTTCATTTTGCTAGCCAATTACAACGTCACTATCATGTATAAGTAATTTGGAGTGGATTTATCCCCCCCAAAAGTTTTTCTGCAACAAACGGCTATAACCTCTCAACGTGTTGAATCAAGACACGTGAGGATCTTCATTTTTTGCTATTCTTTTTGAGTAAAGCAGGATTTTACATACCGATTCTGATATCCATAACTTGCATATCGGTCAATACCGAGTACCAATACGATACCAGTGTATCGTTTGTATTTACGTCCGGAGACTCCTGTCCAGGACAGGCTTTAGACACACATTCTCAGGAGACCTGTGTAATTTAAACAAAATCCATTAATAATAGTTAAAGTGCAGCTCCAAGTTAGTAAAATAATAATAATTGTACAGTATAAGAATATAAAACAGTATTGCAACATGAATTCAAACTAGATAAATGCGAGTGTGGTTTCCAATCTTTATAGGAATATTGTTTAATTAGAGCCATTTAGAAGTGTCTGTCTGTCTGTCTGTAACTGGACACTGGACATTCTACCACAAGGCCACTGAGCATTTTGTGATTCACATCGGTGAACATAAAATTACCACTTGGATGGACAGAAGCCATACTTTGACTTTTGGCAAATAATAATAAATAGTCTGCATTAGAAATGCCTAAATGCTGCCATCATCACACAGGTGATAAATTAATTGCACATTTAGCAGCTGCTGGGCAGCAAGCCAGGTTTGTTTGTTTTTACTCTGACCAGACATCTGTTTGATGGTGTTTATCATGAATCACAATCTGAAATTGGCCTAGGTTATACTTAATTTAGTGGTGCCGGGGCCCTCTGGTGGATCGTGAGGATATTGCAAGTGGGTCCTCAAATAATAATAAATGGCAAAACACTAAGATTTTAAAAATATGACATTAAAATTAAATTGCATGGTATCAAGGTTTGGATTTAAGTCCTTGTGACATACTATAGGGTCATATCTTGTCCAGGCCTGGTGTACTTGTACATCAAGCCACCTGCAATACAGAAATGGGCCGCAAAGCTTACTACTACTTAAGGGTGCAAGACTTAATTGAACGAATTGATAAAAAAAAATATGATTTAATAAAATAATCAATGACTAATCAAACCCAATAGGCCTATCTCACAGCCCGCTTTCCATGCCCACTTCCGGTAGATAGTGGTGTCATTTAACATTAGGCATTTACACTTTTTTTCTCTGGAGAATCTAAGTACATTTCCTAATGTTAAAATGTCAAAGACCGATAATAATATGAAGAAAACACAATGGTATAACAACTCAAATAAGTAGAATAAACCTTACCTTTACAAAACGGTAGTTTGTGGCTTGTGAAAATACCTCTTTTAACATGGAAGCCTATGGACCGAAAAAAATATAACACCACTAGTTCTAAAAGGGGGCGTAGAAAGGGGGCGGGGAAATTCTGTGAGATTTCAGAGAGGTCATTATAGGCAAAGATCTTAAAGACATTTTTTAAATAGTAAAATGTGGCAATCTCAGCTATTTTCACAATATTTTGCCATATAAAAAAGGGCTTAGGTGATTAATGGAATCGTTGATAATGTGTTTTGATGTTGTTTATTAAAGTTGCAGTCCTAATGCATGGCTTGCTCAAACCATTAGAGGTTTAGTATTGAATGTTGCAAACTAAGCCAGAAGCGATATTTAATGAGGAAATGGCAGTAATCCCTGACAGACAGTATGTCTATGTGGGCTAGCTTCTCTGGTGACTAGTTTGTGTTGCTAATGAAGGGTTGTGAAGTGACAGCTAAACGCCTCCAGCATTTCTGACTTCTCCGACTTCCTGCTCCATAGAAGTCCCCTGCAAGAGAAACTGTTCTGCTGTAACAACACAATCCCTCTAACCTTGCATTGTGTTTACAGTGTGATGCTTAAGGCGAGAGCTGTCTACACTGATTATAGGGCGTTCATCCGTGTATGTATACAGTATTCTGTATGTCCCACAAATGTTTGTGTCCATTCGTGTCAATGAGAGAGACGGCCTCTCAGAACTAAATGTTGTGGAAAGAAGAGGCTGTGGTAGAAATGTACACTACATTTGTACGTGTTACCCCAAGTGTGACATGGATCAATAAAATGGGAGTAGGCCTACAAGAGAAGATAAGTGAGCCCTATCTTGGTAATCATTCCACACACACACACACACACACACACACACACACACACACACACACACACACACACACACACACACACACACACACACACACACACACACACACACACACACACACACACACACACACACACAAACACACACACACACACACACACACACACACACACACACACACACACACACACACACACACACACACACACACACACACACAAACACACACACACACACACACACACACACACACACACACACACACACACACACACACACACACACACACACACACACACACAAACACACACACACACACACACACACACACACACGGATGCGTGTGCGTGCACGCAAGCGACCTTTAGGGCGAGGTCGCTTCTCGCCCTCAGGCCCTGTGTCAACATGGAGAGAGACATGGTGGATGGTGAGGAGCTTTTTGCACAAGGTGTCGGCCTGTCGGCTGCAGTCAGTGCCCGTGCCATGCAGCGAAAGAAAGAAACCACTGGCCATTAGCTGGACCGTATGCCAACTTCAGTGTTGCTCTACATCTCACAGTGACTGAATGTGACATAATCCATGAGCCAGACAAGATTTCAGTACAAAATGAGTGAGCAAAACCATACCTATATAATAAATTGTTTATAGAGTCAATATAAGTATTTAATACGGTATATGATAACCCCTTCCACAGGAGTAGCTTTTTCATGTATCACACTTTTGTTATTTCACCTACCATACATGATAGGTGAATAGGATGAAAAAACATCCCCAGTTAATTACTTACATGAAGACAATGTGAAATTATACGTTTAAATATGCATGTTAGGCATTATATAGGAAAATATGCCTGAATTTGCATGGTTTTGCACACTCATTTTGTAATCATGGCTACATTTTGGGGCTCTGGCTCATGGACTGGTTATTATTATAATTAACTACACTAATAAATAATATAATTAATTAACTGCAACTAGAATTGGAAAAACATTTTAGTTAACTTAAATGAAAATAAAAACAAGGCTTTACAAAAAATATGTAACTAACTGAAACTGCAGTGTATTGTGTGTTTACAAAACTAAACATGATGTGAGCGAGTAATCCGTATATCCAACAGAGTTGTCTGGGTTGGGTTCTGCCACAGCAGAACACATGGGCACATCCGCATCCATCAGAGCTGCCTCCACATGCCAAGGCTATCGGCGAAGACCCATTTGACCCCAGCACCATGGCAGTCACCACCCTGATGGTGAAAGGGAAGTCTTTTGGAATTGCTGGTGGTCTCAGCAACTTCTCTGCAAGGGCCCCATGTCCAAGCTGTCGATTCCCCCCACCATCTCATTGGTATAGCATACCATGGAGAATGGAGCATGGAGTTCTTGTCTTTGATGCTACTCGGTGCTGTTGTGATGATATCCGATTTAATACTGCATTCCTAGGAGTCAAAATAATGTTACACCGCAAAGAACTTGTCATCTCTGAAAGACAGCCGAGACATGGAATGGTTTGAAGACGTCCACTTCACAAAAGAGATGTGCCTCAAAGAAGTCAGCTCTCTCCCATCACACCTCCTGTACTCGTTGAGAACCACTTTTTGAATAGCCGTTCGTGACTGTTCTGTTCATTTCCTACATTAAAAGCAGTGAGTATCAGTATCAGAGTCAGTTATAATTATCTTTTATTTCAGTTATACAAAAGGCTTTTTTTCCCCCTTTTCCCCTTTCTTTTTTTTATCACCTTATTTTGATGAATTGAAAATGGTGGGCCCTATTGTAAACAAGTGTAATGCTTTATGGTGTTGTCCACTCACTGTTAACAGTTTTTGTATTGAGTTGTACTTGAAATGTACTATAATTCTGCAAACTGATAATAAATCAATCAATCAATTAATCAATCAAAATCACATCCGAGACAGAGAGCAATTTCTTTCATAGAATTAAAGGCTAATTACAGTAATAATGGCTATGATTCTACTATACTTGAATGATCTGGACCTGTATTCAACAAGCTGGCTGGAATTATCAATGAAGCACCCACTCATGACAAGAATAATGAAAGACATTTTATATGAGAGACACAATGGAATATGATGTATGATTCAGTGTTGATTTCGTTGACTAAAACTATGACAAAACATGTTCAACTACCTTTTTTCACTGACAAAAACTAAATAAAAACTAAACAAAAACTAAGCTATGATGACTAAAACTAAGACTATTGACAATTGCGTCAAGAAAAACTAGAGAGATTGCGGGTGTGGTTGCCTATCTATAGGAATATTGTTCAATTAGAAGAGTTCAGTTGGGTATGTCACCGTATGCTGTCCAATCAGATGAGAGCAAAGCGCACAAATGCCTTGGGAGAGAGTTATTGCACGATTTAAACGTTTAACGATTGAAGCGATGGAGTGCAATATAACAATAGTCTGCTTGCCTATAGGCAACCACACTAACTAGACTAAAATTATGTTTTACTCGCTTATCACATTGAAGTCTGTAGGTCGACACCATTGTTTAAGTTTGTTATATGTGGTTTAAAAGGTACAGAAAACATCTGTCTGTACTTCTGTCTGTACATCTGTTCGTGGCAGCGGTGGCCGAACGGATAGCGGCGCGGTCTAGATACCGGAAGGTTCCCAGTTCGAATCAGCCGTCCGACACGTTAAAATTACCACCGCTGAAATGCCCTTGAACAAGGCATCAACCACTACGATGAAATGTGTTCTATGAGCAGGGCCTGGCTGGAAACAAGTTCTTGAGCTTAGCCCAGATACCCTGGGTAAATATAGATTTCATTTCATTTCATTTCATTACTGTGACTACACATTCAAAGCATCTCATCTGGTTCTCCATGTGAAGTTGAACCTATTCTAATGACCATCGTGAGGTCAATCATCACACAGACAGATACACATACAGACTATTTCTAAACTGTAAAAATAAAATAAAATAAAAAAAGATAGAGATGTGTGTATATTTTGTTTAATTGTTGTCTTTTCAGTGGAGGTGGTGGTGGTGGGCAGGTACTTTAGCACTGTGCCACCCGAGCAGCCAGAGATTCATGGAACTTCTATCATGTCCATGGTTTTAAGTTGCGAGTACACCACACATGGAGGGGTGACAGAAATCAGGAAAACCACACTGCCACTGTGTTCTCACGCCACTGAAACACTCTCTACAGGATGAGCTACTTGTGGTTTCACAGGAGTGACTTCTACTGCTGTATGTTCATTTACACAATTTAAAACTATTAGATGTGTTGAACCTCCACCGAAATGACCTCTCAAATAGTGAAGGCTCAGATAGGGAGGGTACAACAAGTCACAGCCAGGAAAAGCCTTACATAGCCAGAGGTGTTATTCCCACCAAGCCAATCATATCTTTGGTGTCGGGCAGCAACCTCTTATCTCCAATTATCCATATTCTAACCTATGTGTTTTAACTTTTTTCACAAATGAATGCCCCACTTGATCATACTAACTATACAGAGTCACATGATTAGCAGATCCACACACAATTAGCAGATCCACAAGCACGAAGCACGCCACGTTTTGAGCTTGTAGATCTGCTACTTTTGCTATCTATCTGTCCATCTGTCTATGAGACAATGTGAAACAACTCACTACATTCAACAGCAGCCAGCATTTGGAATTGAAGGCTGCTCATGTCAGAGCCAAAAAATATAGATTGAACTTTAAAGGAAATAGCAAAACTCACACAGGCTAAGTGAAGTGACTAGAACCACAACTCACTACCTCCAACAGCAGAAACAACACAACATGCACACTCAAGATTCACATCAGTCTTCAATTCCAGAGCCAGACAGTCACTGCACATGTTTCATTGCCACCCAGTCTCTGGGTCCCAAAATGACAGCAAAAGAGCAACAGTTTGAATCACTTTAGTTCGTACACAGCATACAACACAAGCAGCAGCAACAAAGAAAAAAAAAAGGTTCC
This sequence comes from Electrona antarctica, assembly GCF_951216825.1. Taxonomy (NCBI): domain Eukaryota; kingdom Metazoa; phylum Chordata; class Actinopteri; order Myctophiformes; family Myctophidae; genus Electrona; species Electrona antarctica. The sequence goes on along the minus strand of NC_136790.1, from coordinate 36,493,224 downwards.
TATACTTCCTACCTTGAGACCTTCTGCTTGACTTCATCAGTTGTGAAAGTGAATTGGCAGGGTCAAACTTTGAAACCCATCCATAGAGAGATATAGGCCTAGAGCCCCTCTCTCTAGTCCTACTCCTTACACAGGCGAGCCCTCCAGTGGCGTCTTCAGTCATTTTCATCCTAGCTCTGGTCCATTTGTGGCAGCGGTGGCCGAACGGATTGCGGAGCGGTCTTGATACCGGAAGGTCGCCAGTTCGAATCAGCGGTCCGACACGTTAAAATTACCACCGCTGAAGTGCCCTTGAACAAGGCATTGAACCACTACGATGAAATGTTCTATGAGCAGGGCCTGGCTGGAAACAAGTTCTTGAGCTTAGCCCAGATACCCTGGGTAAATATAGTAATCATTTAATTTCATTTCATTTCATAGCCTTACTGCTATGGAACTGATTGGCTTCCTGCCTCGCATGAAATGCAGACCAGCCAACCTGCCAACCTGCAAAGCGGCGCCAATCGGCGTTGCCGTCTCAGTATTTTTAATTATGATTTCAAACGATTTATTTTCAAAAGCTTTCTCAAACGAATTTCAGAAAAAGTCATACATTTAAGAAACTATAATAATAATGTGAAAATATAGCAGATAGGCTACATGAGCTTGTGAGGGGAGAAAGCAGGGGAGAAAGCAAATGTATCTTAGTTTAAATATAGTTTTGTAAACACCTAACTAATTAGCTTAGCTAATGTTTTATGACTAGTTTCTGCTTTGAGTACAAATTAATAAAAGTGAAATTGCATTCAACTCAAATATTAGCCAAATATTAGCCTAAGGCTAAGCAGCCAACTGTAGGTGGGCTATAAATAACTCACCTGAATCATAAATAAAATAAAAGCAGTACAAGTAGCCATGATGATGTGACAGCTAGTGTTTTCACTCCCTGACAACACTAACAACTCTGCTAAACTTTCATGTTGTTAAAGTTTACTTTATATGTTCTTTTTTGTTTGTTTTTTAGCACTTTATTTTAGCTATATGGTTAATTGTATATTCCATTACAGATTGTGCCTCACTGTTGAACCTGCTGTTCTTTTTACCTTTTTGTTTTGTTTTTAAGTCCATGCTACTACTACAGTTTTATTCTTGTTATACTTTATACTATAGCCCAAGTGGCTCTAAATGTGTCCTCATCCTTACTGTCTTAAACCTCCTGGTTAATTATTAGGCTACCGCCAGAGACAGACTTGGTTAATCGTTAGACTGCAGATTTACACTTGATTATTGTCCCTTTTTACTATACGTGGTGCTTATGGCTTAAGCCTTTTAATATTTGATTGCAGTGATCTTTACAGTGGGTAATGCCAATTATACCTGGCTCAGAGTTTTTATTTGCAGTGTTTAACTGTGTACGGACTTAGTCAAGTGGAGTAAATCTCAGTGCAGCTATTCAGTCCAAGTTGTCTATCTATTGGAAACCTATGCAACCTATCATGGTGACAAGTGGAAATAGGTCTTGATTGAAATGTCAATTAATAGGCCTAATTTGTACTTTCTCTGAATAAAGTTGTATTCACATTCAGCAACTGACCATTCTTGTTCACTCAACTGAACACTTATAATATGTAGCCTATTCCGGGTCTCCCACCCTGTAATTGGGAGTGGCATAGTTTAACTGTGATACTAGGAGTATTTCATTGTAACTCCATTTGGTTACATAAGCTTTGTACAGTCAAAGTAAAATACAGTCAAAGTCAAATAAGTATAAGTAAAGTAAGTAAAACAAACTAAGCCATATAAAATAACCCACTCATAGGCAAGTAAATTAAGCCGTAGGTCTGCTATATTATTATCTTATTAAGTTAGAGAGCTGTGACTTTGTTTCATAATAATATTAATAATAAATATAGCTGCAAGCAGCTATAAAACGGGGTCAAGCCCAAAAAGAAAACAAATCACACACGTGTGAAATGAGGGGCACTCTTATCATCATACATATAAAGGGGTTGTCTGTCAACACTGTGGTCCAGTAACCAGAGTCAGACTCCATTCGCAGAGTCAGATCTCTTTTGACGAATGAGTGTGAGCTTCAGTTCCTCAGGGATTCTCACGGCCCTCTACCATAATGCCGAATGTCGTGAAGAACAATAGCACAGAACTGGCAAAACTGTTAAAATGAATAAGGGGTTAACGCCCTTTGGGCTTGACCCCTAATAAATATAGTACTGTTCCTGAAGAAACCGCATGGGCTCGAGTAGCTCACTACTCGTGTCAATGATATGTGTTGACCGACATGACGTCACGGCCACGGGGGAATAATAAATAGTGAAAATAATATAGTGAAGATAATAATTGTCTTATTGGCTTATACTCGAGCTGACAATTATTAGTAGGCCTATTCTCTCTATCTCCCTCTCCCTCTCCCTCTCATATCGTGTCAATGTCTATGTAAATCCCTGATGGCTCATCGAAAGTAATACTCGATAGCAGCAGAGAAAGCTGCAAAGCTTCCACATCCCAGCACACCTGCCTTGGGACCAGCACGGAATCCAATGAGCCCCCCTGTGACACAACCGCTGTAGACCGCGTTCTTCCAGTCCGACTTCCCTCTGTGCGATTCAATGATGCATTCTGTGCAGGAGAACATGGCGCCCACGATGGCAAAGTTCTTAGCATACGACACCCCTCTCTGGCCCATGTCCTTGAGGACATCTCGTGCCGTCGGAGTTTTCAGCGGGTCTTTGGGGTCAAAGCCAGCGTTGGTGTCGATGCCGGCTGTGAAAAGTCCAAACGCTCCTCCAAGGACGGACCCTGCGACGCACGCTAGGACCGTCTTGAAGGTACAGCTCTCCATTGCTCTTTCTATCGTCTTCAGCTCCTCACTTTTGTGGGGCACCGGTAGCCCACCTAAAACCCTGGGATTTAGGTCCTTTATTGGCCTCTTGTCACCAATAAGGTGTTCTAAGAGTGTGCTATACTGAACATGTTGGCTATCAACGTTCAAACTAGTCGAAGCTGAGCCTTGTGAGTCGGAGACGGGATGATTTCCATCGTCCATGGGCAGACGTAGCTGAGTGGATAGAGAGGCCGGTTCGTGCCCTGCATGGTCCAGTTCAATGTGTTGAAGTGTCCCTGAGGATAATAGGCAAAGAGTGATGTCAGTACTGTGATGTCAGCACTGTGATGCCAGAATGTCCATATATGGGCATAAAGGTTCATACACACAGACATGTGGCAAAGAGCAATGACAGTACCGCAATGTCAGCATGCCCATATATGGCCATAATGATGGTTCAGACACACAAACATGTACATCCATAATGTGACTTTGACAGGTGTTCTTCTATCTGGAGTCTGGAGTCACAAACATTCAGGGAGAGTCATGTACTATCATGACTCTCCCTGAATGTCTGTGGAGACTGACTGACTGACTGACTGACTGACTGACTGACTGACTGGCAGGCAGGCAGGCAGGCAGGCAGGCCAGGTGTGACTGGTGTGACTGGTGTGCCCTGAGTCCTCCATCCCACAGGGCAAATGTGTACACACAGCAAACATGGACATTCATATCATGACACATCTGTGGACATTTTCATCTCTTCGGCTACAAACACATTGTATAGAGGTAATGAACCAGTGTACCAAAAGGTACATTCTATGCACATTCTTTTAACACGAAGACAGTGGTTCTCAAACTTGTTTCTACAACAATTCAGAACCTGTCGCAATGCACTGCGTAACCAAATGAAACAAATGTAACCAAATGGACTATTGCGGTCCTTCTCTCACTTTGAGAAACGGTGGTGTAAAGTGAAAACAAAGCAGGGTCTGAGGATGTAGCAGGACTTCCTTTGTAATCGAAACAAAGGTGAAAGTTCAGCTTGTTGTTGTTCGTTGTGCGTTTACTTGCATTACTATACTTGTGAAGTATTGTAATATTTGAAAAATGTATAGGCTTAAATTTATAACTAAGATTTAGGCATTTAGAGGTTAAGTTTAACTAACGTTTAGCGGTTAGGGTTAGAGTTATATCCCTGATTTTCAGTGTCAGGCACCGAAAATAGTACTTCTACAAGCTCAAGTGTAGCTAATCTACAATCTACGTGACATGGTACACACAGTACAATACAATACAAACAACTGTCTTTAGGATTAGTGTTAAAAATACAAAAGGGTGGAAAGGACATTTATTTATAAAGTTACCATCCTAAAATGTTGACGTCCTCACAAGGATAGTAACGTGGGTGGGTGTGCTTGTGTGCGTGTGTGCGTGTGTGCGCAGTTCCATGAGAGCTGCAGCTCGATACAATAACCTTTCGTAACCAATAGAGAGTGTGTGAGTGTAATTAATCATGTTGGATGCTGGCCGGGCGTTTTCCTCCACAACAACACTGATAAAAGATGGAGCTTCTGGTGGTATAAACACATGAATCACTGGTTGGAGAACACTTGCTCTGTACTTCAGTGGTTGCCAAACAGTATGCCGCCCCCACAAGTCCTGCTGGCTTGTGCCACAAGTCCTGGTTTAATTGCAATATATCATCGCTGCCGGGCATAAACCTGCCCTACTTGATCATATTACAGCATCACACAAAAGTAGCAAAAGTAGCAGATATCTGCTTTGAGCTTGTTGAATCCTGAAAAATAACAGTTTTTTGGACACTCCTGTCCACCCAACAGAGATGATAAACAACTATATAAAAAGTTGTGATTTCTTTTCAATTATTATCATTTGTTACTATATAATATCAGGCCTTTTTTATGGTATAGTGATTTATTATGTTTGACGCAGTAATGGAGACAGAGTTGAAAGAGTTGACAGAAATGGAAGATTTTAGCGTTGGCTATTCAAAAATATATACAAGCGCAGTGCATTATTGTTCCACGCTGCAAACCTGAAAAAAATAAAAAGAATCTGCTGTTTTAGACATTTTTTAACACATCTTGAAACATTTTCAGATGGGGGTCCATGGCTAAATACATTTGGAAGGCATTTTGTAGAATCTGACGCATGGGTTAGTGGGATTAAGGAGGGGAGCAGTAACGACCTGCAAACAGGATGCTCATGGTGGGCCTGTGTCGGATGAAGAAGAGGAAGGGGTGGTCAGCGACGAAGCTTTGGGGCCCCAATCGGACACTCACAATGGCGGCGGTGCTTGCCGCCGCCTCGCTGCCCTCCTCGCTCACCTCCACACAGGCCTTGTGCACCACCTTGGAGAGCACCAGATCGTTGTCCGGCGACATGCCGCTGAAGTCGCTGCGTTTGTCATCAAAGGCATCCGCCATGCCCATCCCGATCAGGACGTCCTTCATATCGTACGTCTCCTCCATCTTGAAACGAGGCAGACCTACCTCGACTTCTCTCCGGTGCATGGTGCCCGGTTTGGTCCATTCCACGAACCTCTCGTAGGTCAGCTCCTCTTCTAGCCTCTCCAGGCCCGTCGTGGTGTTGTCCTCCGTCTCCACGGGCAGAAAGACGAGCATGCTGAGGTCTCCGCCCGCGTAGGGCAGCTCCAGCACCTGACAGTCCACCTCGGGGACAAAGCCCAGAGGGAACGTGGCGGTCTGGTACATCATCTTCGCCGTCTTGCTTTCGGTCTTGCTGAGTCTGAACTGAACATCGCCCGTGCGGGCCTCGCTGAACGGCTGGTCCCACTTGCCTTTGAAGTAGAGGCCGTTGACCAGCACCAGCCTGGTCAGGTGGTCCACCGCGTCTGAGGCAAGCAGCTCCTTGATCTTACCTTGCGTCCGTTTCTCCACCCAGCCGTTGACGTTCAGCCTGGCTCCTTCTGCGTCGTTCACAAAGTCCACAGGCTCCAGCCATGCGTCGTAAAGTTTCCCGGTGTCACTCAAGAACTCCTCTGCGAACCGGTAGGACTGCTCTCCGTACAGGCGGCCGGCCAGGCTGAGGGTATGGTGGGGTTCCTCCCCTGCCGGCGTGTTGTTCAGGTCCTTCATGAGCTTAGAAAGGTCCATGTGGTCATCATGGCTGTTGAAGTGCAGGACCTGAGACATCTGTGCAGCCGTGTCACCTCGGGCTCCCAGCAGCACCATGGCCAGAGCAGAGCAGATGCTCAGAGGAGAGTAGAACACGTTGCCTGATGATGAGTTGTTGTTGTTCATTTCTACCAGCTGTTTGAACAGAGACATGGAGAAAGAGTTGCAGGCTGCTGACGGGGAGGAGGGGGATGACGCCATTGTTGTGAACAATGTCGTCGTGACCAGACTCCAAATGTTGCAAATAGCACAGAGTGAAAATATTAAAACTATACTTTTTTTCAAAGTAGTCATGTGCTCTGAACTAGTTTATTGGACAGCCTGCAGAGGAGTCCTACAAGAACAAAACCGATTATGCCTTTCTTTATAATTTCAGAAGGAAAGTCTGGAAACTGTTGCCCTGACTCCAGATAAGTGGTTGAAGATGGATTATTTGTGAGAAGGATATCTGAGGTTTGTAGAGGGTTGTATCTTTGTATGTCTGCCCAACGGTTGCGCTTGTTTATGCTATGAAGACATTCAGATAGCTAAGTTAAAACAGCTCACTGGAAGATGTTGTGTGAGATGGTGTTATATTGTTCATCACTCTGATGTCATCATGATGTCAGACAATTTGCCCAAATATGAGAGTCCTGCAGTGTCATTTGGGTGCCTTGAGGCTAGAGTATTAATGGTTGGGTGCTGGGGTACTTCTATTTGAAGCTAGAGCATTACATTGGGAGCGAATTGTATACGATACAGATCACACCCGTGTGAAGTGAGGCGTGCTCTTATCACCATACATCATCATGCATCATCTCATACTGGCCAATCAGAATGCTTGTTGCCTGTGATTGGTTAGCTTATAGCTGGTTTGCTCGTTTACAAATTATGTACATTTTGTAAATGTTTAATTTACGTCATATTTAGCGGAATTTTGACCTAATTTCTCCTTTCATTGTCAATGGCAAATCTTGAGACGTGTGGGGACAAAAGCTGTATATAGGAGGGGCTAGCGGCCCTCAAAAAGTTACATAGCGCGGCTCTAAGTAATGTGCTATAGTTACTGTCCACTGTCCACCACACATCACATGTGAAAACATGCGGTTGACTTGATGGTATTAATTAACTCATCTCCCATGGTCTTGTGTGTGAGACCTTCAAACCAAACCACCTCCTCTCTCCCTCTGTGCGTCAGGATGAAGATAAATTATTTAGCCATTAGAAATCTATATGATCAGAGTTATGAACACAACAAAGGAGCACCTCAAGGAGACTGCATGAACAGCCCTGGTCCACATTAGAGCTCATTAATAAATGGATTCATCTCAATGTGTTTGTTGTGGAACTTAAGCCCAGGAGAGCCATTAATTGACCATAAAACACTGCAAGGAGTCATGCAAGGACAAAATATTGCGTGTGTGCATGTTTCTCCTGTGTCTGTACAAGGCAGGAAGTCCAGAGGATAGAGTTCAATGAGAGTACATGGTACTCAGATAAGTAAAAATCACACCTGTGTGAAGTGAGCGGCGCTCTTATCATCATCATCATCTTATCAACATCATCATGCATCATCTCTGGCCAATCAGAATGCCTGTTACCACAAATTTACGTCATATTTGGCGGACATTTGACCTAATTTCTCCTTTTATTGTCGATGGCAAATATGAGACGTGTGGGGACAAGATTACGTACATTTTCCCATTCATTTTGTGGGTAAGTATAGCGGGTAAGTATAGCAAATATCACAAATATAAAAAGACTATGTAACAAGTAAAAGTCCTGTATTGAAAATGTTACTTTAGTAAAAGGAAAAAGAAAAGGAAAAGAAAAAAGTATTGGCATCAAAACATATAGGCCTATACTTACCAAAGGAATATTAAAGATTATTTTTCCTACAGTATGAAACACTGCAGGATAATAATCTAAATAGTAAGTGAAGCTATCAAGTAATTGCAATACAGTAACAAAGGTAGGCTATACTTACAATACAGTACTTTTGTACTTTTACTGTTCTTTTTTGAGTGGTGTAAACCACTCCTACAACTGGCTTTGTTAGTTTACGTGTCTGTCTGTCCGTATGTCTGTCTGTTCGTACCAAAAAATGAGCATGGTTGCTATGGTCACCCAGTTCACACGGGTGTGATTTCATTACGTCAGACATTACGTCAGACCACAGCTGATCAGTCTATATAAGACCTTACACCACTCAGTTCACACGGGTGTGATTTTTTTTAATACAGGCCTTTAACTTATTTTTATGAAGTGGTATTGCTAGCTTTTAGTCAAGTAAAGGTCAGTGGAAAAAAGCACCCAGTGGAAGATGAGCCTCAGTAAGTGACTGATTGCACTATTGTGAGTCTCTCTTCCTGAATGTATATACGTTTGTCATGCTCACCACAGTCTACGGTCATGCTCCTAAGAGATAAACAATGGATTGATGTTGAGATGATTATTTCAGCTGCCATCTTCTTTCGACACGGCCATGAGGAATGACGCACTGAACTCCTGTAAGGATGAATATTCATCTGTCCTGGCCTGTCCCTGTGCAAACAATAAATCCACACAACTAGCATGAACCAATAAATAATACAAATCTCTGCTGTCAGGCAGAAACCTTTTATCTCCATATAACTTGAATTAATGCCCTATATGCAACATAGTGACCAACTAAAAGGATCATGGACAATCAAATGTGAACAATTTTTAATTAGGTTTAAATTTAGTTTTTTACTGCTGTTATCTCTTTTGTACCCTTTTAGTAATGTTTTGCTCTTTTTGTAATGTAATGTTTCTTTATGGGAACAAGGGATAGAAATTAGCATTCTTGCTTAATCTGGCGTATTTACATTGCATTGCATGTGTGGTGTTACTGTTTATCAATATGTGCTGTGACTGTAACTTAAAACTTAAAATAATAAATACGTCAACGACACACAAAAGTAAAGTATTCAACAAGAGCTTGTGGCTAAATAATAACTATATTGGATCCACTGTAACCACAGGCTATTAAGTGGTGCAACCACTTCATTACGGAGCTTTGTGTGTCTCTGGCTGGGTCTGTCGCTGGCTGGCTGGCTGGGTCTGTCTGAGCACGAAAATAGCGTTTGGTTGGTTTTCACAACCAAGTGTCACTGTTGCGTAGCCTAACACACACACACACACACACACATATATTAACTGCATATATGATGATTCCGGGTGTGACAGTACAGTACAGTGACAGTACAGTACATTAGAGGGACCCCCTAGGGACCCCCACATGGTAACTTTGTCATTTCTCAACCGTTTCAGACACGGGGCGGCTCGCCGGAACCGGGCCGGCACCCTGGGCACGTTCCTGTGGGTCTGGAAGATCCAGGGACACCCCGGGGACGTCCACACGGAGTTGCACCACTTACTTCACACGGGTGTGATTTTTTTTAAATATATTTCAAATCAATCCTCTGAAAACACAGGATTTGAATAATCTCTCAGTGTTTGGTTAATTATGGGTGTGCGAGATGTATTCTCAGATATTGGGGAAGAAAATATATATAGATTATGGTGTCTAGGTGTGTTCCCAATGAAGAGAGAATTACAGCAATTGGTGAGTTAAGGAGAGCCTAGGAGGTCGTAAATGCCAGGCCACTTCCTTGCTGGGGGGTTGGCTGTTGGCCAGCATTCCAGCTGTGAAGGGTCTAATAGTTTATGGCACCTCTCAGGGCAGTGTCAACTCACACAAATAGAACATGGAAAATGGGGGATGAAGTAACCAATCTTTAATTCCTCTTCAATTGTTTAAATGTGTTCTAATAACCTACCAATATATTGGGTTGGTAAAAAGGCTAAATGATAAATACCTGTAATAATCTAAACAGTTTAAAGTAGTTGGGCATTACAGGGACTGTGTAGGAGCTGCTGTAGCCAGAGGTGCAAGCAGGATGGTCTGTGGGATCTGATTGGCTGAAAGTGTTTGTATGGAGGTGGGATCAGTCAGAAGGCTGCATTGACTATTCTGTATGGCACAAAGTGCAATTAGATTCACCAATACCATCGAACGTGACATGTCTAGGCAGAGACCAGCGGTAATTATATGCTATAATGTATTATGCGATGTAATTGTGCATTATTAATAATTGATGTAATATGATGTTTAGATTGTAACCAAATGTCATCTGTGTTCTTGTCTCCCGATCATTGATCAATTACCATCTGATGAATGCTAAGGTAGATTTAAAACCACTTAATCACTTAATGTAACTAAGTCTGAGAGTCAACAATGACAAGCTAAACTGTACCATGATCTGGGAGATTAGAGTGTTCAAATGATAGCTAGAATTCCTACCAACAGAGCAGATAGAACTGTACCAATAGGACTGTAACCCAGAATCCGGGATACTGAATTCATCTTGTGTTGGGGGAAGTTAGGGGAAGTGTGAACAGAACGTGTGAATGTATGATTGTAAGTGTTTAATTAATATGAATTAATAAAAACCCTATAAAATGCACGTTTGAGTTCATCAAATATAAGCTATCATTGGAGCATTTAGTTCAACTGTGCGTGTTAGTCACTTTAACTCTGCCTAGTGCAAGGGCTGGTCGGAGCCTCGGCATGACATCGCCAAATAACCGAACACTCAGTCTCAGTTGACTATCCCTCCATATTCATGGACTGGAAATGTATAAAACATGCAAGCATATGGTTCCTGCAACATTTTGGTTTTTGGAGCAATGGAGCCTCAATTGCAGCACGCACGTGCGCACGCACGCACACGCACGCACGCACACGCGCACGCACACACACACACACACAAGATACAAAAACATGCAAAAATATAGGTAGGCAAATTGAAAGTGGATTCAATCAAGTAATGATTTTGTGCAACATGTTTACAATAATGTGGACTACCTCCAAACAAATAGGCCCCACCTGTGATCTCTGGTTCTTCCACAAGGGGGACCCCAGAGCCCAGGTTGGGAAACACTGACATAGATAGACCACCAGTGGTTCTCAAAGTTGTCTGGGTCCTTGAGGGGGTTCCAGGGGGTCCCCAGTCAAATCTGTCAATATAGCATCAAAACTACTTTGACCCTATAGTACATCAGGTGCCAGCCAGGCCGTGTCCTGAAATCATGTGAAGACCAGCTGTACACAATAAAATACACCGTACACACAGTATAAAATACCTAAATACATGTGGATATTTTCTAATTAGGTAATAAAACTATGCTATTGCTATTGGACTGTATTTTATTTAAACAGAGTAAGGTTATATCTACATACTGTACATTGGATTGGATTTGTAATTGCTTTTTTTGCAAACTGGCATAAGCCAAAGGCCCCATGAAACAAAATACATATGATTGAAAGGACAGATTGGTTAAATAAATGAAATAATAATAAACATAAATAGGCAGGTTTTACTATATCTTTTTATGAGTGAATAAATTAGTAAATAAATAAAGTAAATAAAGGAGATGAATAAACTTCATGAATGGTTTTAATGAATTCATGAAAACGTGACCAATGCTGCGGTTTAAAATCAGTGGTTTAAAAGCCGGCTCCATCGCTGAGCTGTTTTAAGTCATTCAAGTGAAGTCACAAGTCCTGAATTCAATAAGTCCATTCTAATTGGCCAGTTGCGATGCCTTGTGAGCTTGTACGTCATCACGAGTCTCACGTGAACAGTATAGTGAAGACACAATAAACAGTAGTATTATTATTATGTTAACATTCCGGAGCAGGGGTCTTCAACGTCTTTCAGGCCAAGGACCGTGAGACTAAGGCGCGATTCATACTCCTATTTTAGAGCCGAATAAAAGTCGGTTCGGCTCTGTAGAGCCTACAATGTGACGTCATTTGAGGTTCGGGGGGGCGGGTACCGTCCTAAAGTCGGCGCTTCGGTGCTACTGAAAATTTCTGACGAGCCGAAATCATTTCGGCACTACAGCGCCGAAACAGCGGTAAAATAGGAGTATGAATCGGCCCCAAGACCAAGGCTGTGAGACATATTGTATAAAATTGTGCTGCATATTAAACCTTTTCATATATTTCATACATTACAACACTGTATACATACACACTCTGAGGAGTGAGGACCCACTAGGGCTCCCATGTTGAAGACCCATGATCTGGGTTAAAATCGTTAAACCTACTTATGTCCTCCTCTGAGATTAGATCTGAGTATAGGTAAAAAGCTATACCATATATAGCGCATATAGCATTTGTAGAATCGGCGTCAGGTCTTAATGGGTTCATATTCATAACTTGATATTTGACAAATAAAATAAATCTTGCTTGTTCCATGTTTTGACCTTTTCTTTTTTATATATATTAATATTATATTAGCATTAACAATATTGTGTTTAGGCGTCACTTTGTTTTGGTCCCCCCCTGTTTGTTTTTAGTCTTGCCTGCGGTCTCCGAGGCTAGGCCCTAAATGAAACAAAACGCCTGCGGTCTCCGAGGCTAGGTAGGCCCTAAATGAAACAAAACGCCTGCGGTCTCCGAGGCTAGGTAGGCCCTAAATGAAACAAAACGCCTGCGGTCTCCGAGGCTAGGTAGGCCCTAAATGAAACAAAACGCCTGCGGTCTCCGAGGCTAGGTAGGCCCTAAATGAAACAAACGCCTGCGGTCTCCGAGGCTAGGTAGGCCCTAAATGGAAACAAAACGCCTGCGGTCTCCGAGGCTAGGTAGGCCCTAAATGGAAACAAAACGCCTGCGGTCTCCGAGGCTAGGTAGGCCCTAAATGGAAACAAAACGCCTGCGGTCTCCGAGGCTAGGTAGGCCCTAAATGGAAACAAATCGCATGCGGTCTCCGAGGCTAGGTAGGCCCTAAATGAAACAAAACGCCTGCGGTCTCCGAGGCTAGGTAGGCCCTAAATGAAACAAAACGCCTGCGGTCTCCGAGGCTAGGTAGGCCCTAAATGGAAACAAAACGCCTGCGGTCTCCGAGGCTAGGTAGGCCCTAAATGAAACAAAACGCCTGCGGTCTCCGAGGCTAGGTAGGCTCTAAATGGGGGTAATTCTGATTCCGGTTTGGTAGTTCTGGCCTTATGACTACAAACCAGTGACTATAACATGATGTCAGTTATCATCCGCTCCCGACCGGATCAGAAACCTGAAAATGGTATGCGTCCCAGCAGGCTACTGGTTTAGAGGTCAGAGGTTAAGTCCTTCTTGTTTAAAGACCAGCTCCACAGCGGCCTCCACATCGTCTACGATGTGATGCGGTTCCACCAGGGCGGGGTCCAACAGGAAGTCACGCTGGTCGTGGAACATGGTCTCTGTCACCGTGCTGTACTGGTCACTAGGCAACGGTGACTGAGGGTTATAAACACCTGTACACACCTAGAGACACAAACACACAAATACAAGACACAGTCCACTGTAAGGATTTGTTTCTAATAGCCATTATTCTGTCGATTAGGCTACTTTTTCAATTATCAAATAATCGAAAAGAATTTGAAAAGAATTGACTGTCACTAAGCATATTCGTCTGATTAACCCTAAGCCCATTTCTTCTTTATTAAACACATCTATGAAAGAAAGAAAAAATATTATTCCCCAAAAATATATTTTTTTAGAAAGAAAGAAAGAAAGAAAGAAAGAAAGAAAGAAAGATTATTATTCCGCCAAAATCGATTATTTATAAAATATCAAATATCAATAGTCAGTCAGTAAAAGTCATTACCAGAATTGATTGACAGCTGGTTGCTGTAGCTGCAGAAAGTAGATTGTCCCAGGCTGCAGTTCCAGTCTCATCCTGTGGGGGCGCCATGGTCACCTGATCCCTGCTTCCCTGAGCTACCAGTTTAGCGGGGGGCGACCGGGCAACGTGCCGCTGCCCAAGGTAACGGTTGTACAGGTTGGCGCCATAGATGTCTGTCATCAGGTTGTCGCTAGGCAACGAGAGACAAATGAGACAACAACATGAAGAAACAACATGACTAGTGTGTACTGTACACTACAGTACCTACACCCCCCATACTGCCTGCATTGTACACTAGTAGTTCTACCTACAACACCACACTGTCTGCATCATACACCAGTAGTTCTATCAATTCTACCAATGGACAAGGCACAATCTCATGCATTCATTTCATAGCCAATCGACAAGCTATTATTTGTAAGGACCAAATGTCGCCACAAGTAGAATTTGAGAAACAGAGAAATAGTGAGGACCATTTTCCTGAGAGGTGAACAAAAGTAAGACACAATTATTTGTCTCAGGTTGACACTAAAGGCCAGTCCACACCAATGCAACTCCTTGCAACTGCCATTAGGGATAATGGTTGCTAGTAGCTACTAGCAAGCAACCATTATCCCCAATGGCAGTTGCAAGGAGTTGCATTGGTGTTCACTGGCCTTAAAACAGTTTTGTTGCAAGGAGTTGTGACTAGTTGCATTGGTGTGGACTGGCCTTAAAACAGTTTTGTTGCAAGGAGTTGTGACTAGTTGCATTGGTGTGGACTGGCCTTAAAACAGTTTTGTTGCAAGGAGTTGTGACTAGTTGCATTGGTGTGGACTGGCCTTAAAACAGTTTTGTTGCAAGGAGTTGTGACTAGTTGCATTGGTGTGGAGTGGCCTTAAAACAGTTTTGTTGCAAGGAGTTGTGACTAGTTGCATTGGTGCGGTCTGGCCTTATAAGGGCTGCCAGTCTGGCAGGAAATAAACTTTCGGGCAGGTGGCGTTTGCCTTCAGGTTGCCCCTGACAACCTGGCAAGTGCGTGTTTGAGTGGAGACGCAAACGTCTTTAGTTCGCTATAAACACAATACGAGATATCTGTCTAAACACCTGAACGTGGCCAGAGCGCTGTCTCTATTTTATTGCGCAGCCCCAGAAAAAAAAGCGGGCAAGTGAGCATGAGTGTGTGTATGTGTGTGTGTGTGTGTGTGTGTGTGTGTGTGTGTATGCGTGCGTGTGTGCGTGCGTGCACGTCAATGAGTCTTACCCTATAGCGTACAGGGTGCTGATGGGGGCGTGTCCAGCCTGCTGGGTCAACAGGTATTCTGCATGCTGATAGGTCAGCTGGCTGGGTTTCCCTAGCAACGCTTCATACTGCAGCTTCCTTCCGGTCAACTTCCTGTACACGTTCTCCAAACACGCCATGAACATACCGTGACCAAACCTACACACAATTTATCATTTAGCCATTTAGCAGAAACTCTTAAACCAGAGCAATTTACAGTAAGCAAGGTAAAGACAAGGTGGAGACAGTATAGTGCCTCAATAATAGGATCATAGCATCAGTTTAAACTTCTAATATCAAAAATATGCAAACTATAGAATGCCAGCCAGGTCAACAATTTTAACCTTTGTATAAGACTGCATGGTGATCAAGGCTAGGGCAAGTGCTAGGGCAAAAGGGTATTTCATTCGGCGACCACCCGCGGCCGCACATGTGTGATTATGCATGCGTGTGCTGAAGTCGTTAATGCATTTTTGGATTTTGTAATAATAATCAAAATCTAAAAAGTAACTAGTAACTAAAGTCTTCAAATAAATGTAGTGGAGTAAAAGTACAATATTTGCCTCTGAGATGTAGTGGAGTACTGGGGTATAAGTATTGGAAATTGGAAATACTCAAGTAAAGTAAAAATGCCTCAAAATTGTACTGTTCCAACAGTGTGTTTGTTTAGTTGTTAGTTGTTTAGTTGTTACCGTGGCGACGGGGCCTCGGCCATCCACAGCAGGTCCATGTTGCATGCCAGCACAGGCAGGTGGGCGGAGTCATGAGGCACGTAGGCCGAGCCAAGGTTCCCATTGGTCAGCAGCACATCAATCACCAGTTGGAGGTTTGTCTCCCACCTGACTGGCTCACCCAGGAGAATGATAGCTGGGGGGAGGGGTCACACAAAATATTAGTGTGTGTGTGTGTGTGTGTGTGTGTGTGTGTGTGTGTGTGTGTGTGTGTGTGTGTGTGTGTGTGTGTGTGTGTGTGTGTGTGTGTGTGTGTGTGTATCTTACCCTCTACTTTAGGGTGAGGCAGAGGAGAAGACTGGAGAAGTGAGAACACATTGTTAGCTTATACATTTCCTACACACACACACACACACACACACACACACACACACACACACACACACACACACACACACACACACACACACACACACACACACACACACAGTGTGTCATTCGTAGATTATACAAATATCGATTCAGGCTAAATAACTACAGTAGATATGGCAGGCTGGCGGCAGGCTGTATCTGGCATTATAGCATGCTAATCACTTTAATAGTGGATGTGTAGATCGAGGTGTGCAGGTTCATGTGCCCTAAGATATAGTATGCCACGAGGAAAACTTGAGAATATCAGTTTCCATTAGGGAAGATTGAAAATTACTTTCTACTTGACATTTAACAACTTCCAGCATCCATATTCTGGCCTGGGGGGAATATTTGCCAAAAATGTAGATAGAGGGTTAGGGTTAAAATTAAGGGATATTGATCAATTTCAAATATTTTCAAAGTAAATTCTGTGGCACCCCTGAACTCTTTGAGAAACCCTGAGCACACCCACTGTTAATTTGATTAGCTGCAGCTGTGCTGCTTACTTTGCCTTGTAGTGTACACGGTCAGCCTTATACGCAGCCTGCTATGTTTTAACCCTGCTGTAGTCTTTAACCTGAACTCACTGCAAAACAAGGGTTGTGATATAATACGTACAGCTAGTTTAGGTCGTCTGTTGTGATCCACCATGTCTAGCAGGGGGTACTGTTCTCTCAACTGGTCAATAGTCACTGCCTTCTGAAAACCAAGACTAGTTTCACAATATTAGTTAAGGATTAAAAACCAGCCAGAGACACTGTGGACTGGAGGACTCAAACCCCAGTAAATATTATGATTAATTGATTATAAAAAAAGAGCCATATTGCAGCTTCAATTAATACAGTTTTTAGTAGAATGGGTTAAATCATATTTTGGTGAAAGGATACTTGTTTGCAATGTCAAGGACAGGTCCCTGACCTGAAACCAACACACACTTATCATGAAACCTATGAAACATCTGCAAAGGACTATGGGACAGCATCACCTGGTCCTCTGAGATCTGTCACAAAGACAGACATACACATAGACAGATACAGAGTATGTATGATATGTTGTTAATACAATGACTAGTTCATTTGTATGGTAGAGTATAAACGTTTGCAGATGATGGATGGAGCTCGCACACCACAGGTACAAGAAAGACTTTCTTTATTGAGAATTGAGAGTAGCTTATAAACGTTTGACATTTTGTGACATTGAAACTATTTAGCCTATTATGAACTAGAACTGCACTCTGTCGAGTGCCTACTTGCTTGTTGCATACAATGGCCTACTAGTGCGCAAGCAGAGCGTGCAAGTACTGTAGACCGCTACAAACTTTCAAATCTCAGCCTCTCTGTGAAAGAACGTTTGCAATATTGAATTATTAGGTTTAGCTATTTGCTACGTACCTTGCTTTTGGTGGAAAAAAAGTAGTATTTTGAAGTATGGTAATGATTACTTATGCCTGTTATGGCAGTGGTGTCAGATTACATACATGTATACATAGGGGCATTACCTTTAGTCCACCCGACACTAAAACATGTCATCGTTACGTCACCATCAATAACCAATTATACCCTGGCATTGGTACATATATTCATCACGTCATATGCTCATATATATGTATATGTATGTATATGTAATTTCTGAGTTGATTAGTGGTATAATGTGGTTACTCGGGTGGTTTGATGCGCATGTCCCTTTAATCCACCCGACACTGAAACATATCATCATTACGTCACCATCGTAAACCAATTATACCCTGGCATTGGTACATATCTTCATCACGTCATGGGACATACGCTTCGTAGCATGACGGAAAACATACCTGCACGGTCTGCTTCCGTATGTCCCGTGCCAGCATATGACGTCATATAATTTGCTGCTAAGGGACATTGGTACATATCTTCATCACGTCATGGGACATACGCTTCGTAGCATGACGGAAAACATACCTGCACGGTCTGCTTCGTGCCAGCATATGACGTCATATCATATGCTGCTAAGGGACATACACATCGTAGCACCTGACTGATAACATTACTTGCACGCTCTGCTTGCGCAAGTAATTACAGAAACGGGGAGTGAGTTTTAATCAATAATTTGTATTAAATCGATTATTGATTATCAGATATTGTTTTATAATCGATTGCTGTACTCTCTCTACCTGTCTGTCCTACCTGGACTCCCAGGATGTGAGACAGCTGCTCAGCCTTTTGTCGCCTCAGACAGTTCCCTGCGTTGGTGACGAAGACAACAGGAAACAGGAAGTGACCTTGTGAGTCCAGCAGCTTGTGGAAGGCTCGTCGCGCAGCAGGAAGAGGCCGCTTGCCCCGAACCAAAACGCCATCGATGTCAAAGATAAACCCCACCCCTCCCTATGTGCAGAGAGACACAGACAGACACCCCGATAGACAGACCGTTATCATTTTTTTATCATTGAAATTGTCGCTGTCTATACGTAAATACATTTTATTGTACTTATATATCTCACACACACTCAGTTTGATCCCATTGAGATAGAATGAGCACTTCCGCATTCCGTTATTACAATGGGAGTCAACACTAGTGTCGTCACTCTCATACTAGATCACGCTGCCCGAGACTAGAATTTCAATGAGTTTCAATACCAATACCTCTTGGACAAATATGGTAATGCTATATAGTCGTGAAAACAAAGTGATTTTGTTTATTCATATCGCACACAGTAGGTGGATTTGTAACAGAAGATAGGATACATGCAGGCCTATGCATAAGGGTCAACATAGCCTTAAGTACTTTGGCCCATAGTAGAATGAATGACAATGAATGAACCCATACTTCATGCTTAATGTTAAAAGGAACAAACATTGACCAACTACATGCTCCATTTCTCGCCTAAATGTTATCAAAAACTACCTTTGTTTGTAATAATTAAGTTATATACTGTACTGTCAGCTCCCAGTACAACAGTAGAAGACTGTGGTTGTACTGGTCAGCACTCAGTACAACAGTAGAAGACTGAGTGGTTGTACTGGGTAAAGGAATGACAACTATTTGACAAACAGACCTTTCAGTTTTAAAAATGTACTGATAACAATGTTTGCCACACACACATACACACATGCATGCACACACACACACACACACACACACACACACACACACACACACACACACACACACTACCTGGTTGTGTGTGGTCGTAGAGGCTGCCCTTCGGCAGTGAGACAGTAACAGTTGTCCAGATGTCTGTCTGTCTGCTGTCCGTCCAGCCAGCATCACAGCCCTCTGCAAACCAACGCCAAGCATCTCCACCTGTCCGTCTGTCTGTCTGTGTGTGTCTTTCTGTACACTTCATGGTGTTGCAGAAGTTCATATAGGCCCTCGCTCCCCCCACCCCCGTCCCCAACACAGCACCACCCACAACAGTGTGTGTGTGTGTGTGTGTAATGAGTTGATTGTGGAGTCGTGCGGATCACATGTTCTCACATGGCCCAGACAGACAGCCTCTAATCAGCCAATCATATGCAGCAGAATGCTTCCAATCATTAGACTGTCAGGTCCCTGGCCGGAGAAAGAATATAAATAAAACTAACCAGTTTAAAACTGACCCATCTAATACTAAACAGTTTAAACTAACCAAAGTCTAACCCATCTGAAACTATAACCAAAGTCTAAAACGAACCCCTCTAAAAGTAACCAGTTTAAAACTCACCCCTCCAAAACTAACCGGTTTGAAAGGGGGCAGAGTGGCATTCCGACGCACCGCCATTCCGACTATGTGGCTTCCGCGTGCGGTTAGGGACAGGGTTGGTAATGCGGTGAGTCATCGGAATGGCGGTGTGTCGGAATAGCGGGATTCAGAAAACCGGTTTGAAACTGCCCTTTTCAAAATACTGAAGCCTAGAGCTGCATGGACATTTTTCACTCATTGGTTCCAGTATTTTGTCCATAATGAATAGTTGTGTGGAAGTTATACAATATACTGTAGGTTTGACATTTTCATTAGTTTGTCCAAAACCAATATCGTTGCTGTCGGGCAGAAACCTCTTAACTCCTCTTAACATTGTTTTTTTTCGTCAATTAATGTCCTCTTTGATCATACTACAGTGTCACACTGACAAAAGTATCAAAAATAGCTCGAAACGTGGCTCAAGCTTGTAGATCTGGTATGTTTTGTGTTGCGCTGGGCAGACAGCCAGTCGTCTCGGAAAACAACTGTTGATCAAATAGAATACATAATAATACATACAGTACAACTAATCAGAATCTTACTGGTTTCTCACTTTGTACTGTAACATAAATCAATACATTTGGGGTTCCTTGAGATGAAACAGTCTGAGAACCAGTGCTGTATGCAGTACAAATGATATGTTGTTGTTGATCTTCACACTACTATGGTATGGTTTGGAACTTTGGATCAAAATTGTGTGGCTGTTATTTTAAATTGTGGCCATCATGGAAAGGAGATTGAAAATTGGAGAATGAGATTATCCCAGGATTTTGTAACATTATTCAGCCGGTGCCAACGAAAATTTGTTTTTAACCACTTAAACCTCTACAGCAGTGGTTCTCAAAGTGGGGTTTGGGGTCCAGGACCCAGACAAGCTACAAGCTTGTAGATCTGCTATTTTGAGACTAACGTTTCCCCCCCAGAACATGAATGCTGGCGTTAAAAGCATAGAGCTATAATATAATCTAGAGAACGGATTGAGGAGCGATAGCCCCACCTCCCACTATTCAATGGAAATTGCTCAGTGGCGTTTTGAAGCCACGACAAAGTCTTCCGGGTAGTACCCCTCGAGCATTTATATGATTGGTTGGCTCCTATCATAGTACCCTTCACGCTGTTCTTGTGGTACCTCTACGTCACGACCTACGTCACAATTCATTCATACATGTAACCTGGGCCTGTAGTACCATTTTTGACTAGTAGGGATGGCGGCTTCAACATTGCCCAGCTATTCTGCAGGCTTGGGGGGGGCTTAATTAAGATGGCAACAGACAACTGTGTTTGTACAATCTGATTCACATTGTCTTTAATCTTTAAACAAAGTTCATGTAGAAAAAATATTATTTACACAAACATCCAATATCCAATATTACGACAGTCACCTAGCAACGGCCACTAATATGGAGACAGACACTTCTGCTGGCACGATGGCGTTTACATCACTGGTATTGCTGCTCCCTCCCATTTTATCATGATTATTAGTGAGGACCTATTATATGAAGATAGGTTGAAAAGTGGTGAAGTGGTCCTTTAACAAACGTGCCATATTTAAGTCTAATGGACCCGTGAAATGTGTTCCAAAATCCCATTTCGTCCAACATATTACAGAACAACAAAATCCAACTGTTGGGTATTACATGGACGTGGCAAAAAGAATAAACTCAGTTCTACCAGCAGATGCCAGTTATAGACTACTGCTCCATAATTACACCTACGTAGCATACCTATAATAAGAGAAATACAATTTTTTATATCAATGTTTTAGCTGAAGAAGGAATCCAAGATGGCACAGGGTTTGCACTGTGCCCTGCTTTGATCCCATGGAGGTATAGTTTGATGTAATCTCAGCTGCCTGGTACACACAGATGCACAGCTTTCCCCCAAAGAGTCATCTGATCCTAGGTCAGTCTAGTCATCAGGATTTCTTTTCTTTCCTGATCAGTTCGGAATACGAGTCTTCACAGATCCATTCGGGAATTACACATAACGATAAACAGACCTGAGCGGTAAAATAATTTGAACCGACCCGGGCATTGTTGGATTCTTTCGGTTCAGGTAGACCCGTGAAGAGCCCCAACACACACAGTGCCTACATTCCCAGTAGTGTTTTGGCCTCTTGGCTCTGTGCCATCAGACTCTCACTGGCGTATCGTTCCAATAACTCCATCTTCCTCCGACGAACAAGCTCCTCCTCCACCTGCACACACACACACACACACACACACACACACACGCACACACACATCATGTTTCTGTACAGTTATTTCAAAAGGAATGAAATCAATACTTTAAGAATATTTTGATGCCAATACTTTTGTACTGCTCAAGTAAAAACTAGTATTTCTAGTTCTACAATATATTGTGGTATTGCTACTACTTTGACCACCATTGATGAAATGAAAACATGACAGCACTCATATAAGCGCGTCTCACCTCTTTCTGTGACGGTACAGGTACATGGGCGATGAAGGTATGGGCCCCTTCCTCTTCCTCTGTCTGCTCTCTGTTCCCCTCATCCCACTGGCAGACAGGAAGACAGACAGCTTGGGAGTTACTAATTATCATTTTGTACATGAATTTACGAGTTATGGAACTGTCGCCAGCACACACACAGACTGCCTTCTTGTACCCTGACGGACTCCAGTGTGTATGATCTATTATCTATTTATATGTTGGCAATTCAAAAATGACTTTCAATAATTTTGAATTACTTCCACATAAATATATAATACCAGAGCATATGATGAGTGGCATAAAGTGGGAGCAAAGCGACAGGATTTTGAATTGAACGTGGAGCGGGTTTTAAAATGGGTCAGAGCGGCTTCGTAACGAGAACCGCATGCCACTCAAAGCCACTCCGGTCGTGGCCGTGCACCACATGTTTAAGATGCCCGGTCGCACGGACAGACACAGAGAAACGTTTTGCCGCGTGTTTGTTGCGTGTTTCGAGTCTAAGCAGAGGGACCGGTGCGCAAATGAAGGCGAGCGACAATTAAATCAACATGAGCAAATGAGCGAGCGTGACAGCAGCCCTCTGGAGTGAGGAGCGGCTCGCCCCACCCAAACACAGCTCAAGTGTCCCCGAGCAAGGCTGCAGCCTTGTGCCTCACCTCTTCATCTCTCTCAACAGCGTAGATACTCTCCTCTTCCTCGTCTGCTGCTGCTCCTCCTGCTCCAGAGATACGAGCCTCCTTCTCTGCTTTCCACTTTTCTACCGCCTCAGCTACGGCTACACACACACACACAGACACACAACATAAACCAGTGGTTCTCAAACGTTTTTATTTCAAGGACCACCGGTTTGGTAAAAGGCCAAGGACCCCGGCAAGCCTGAGAGGGTACCAAATGGTTCCATTTGCTTCCATTTGTACACTAGCTCCATTAGGGTACATTTGGTTCCTAACCGGTTCCTATCAATTTCCTGGTGACCCCCTGGAACCACCTCAAGGACCCCACTTTGAGAACTACTGGTAGAACCACATATCATACCCTACTACATTTTTTATATTCATCAACGAATCATCATGGCAAAATTCTAATGGATTATTTTATATTAGACTAAATGTATTAGTCTGCTTAGCCTACACATTGTACATTTACATTAGCTAATTTTGCTATTTTTGAAAATCACTTGTAAAGGTGTTACAAGTGACCTTTTCACTAAAAAGATATCAAAGCTCTATATTCCCATAGTAATCATTCCTATAGTGTTTTGCTTTGACTGCTCAGTCCAAGTCGCTCACCTTGTTTTTCATAGATTAGTTCCAGAGGAAGTAGGAGGCCGTCATCTTCATCTCTATAGCCGTAGTATTCTGCGTCTACCTCCTTCATCATCTCTGCCCTGGTCCGCCTCGCCGCAGGAGTCGCTATGCACACGCACACGCACACGCACACGCACACACACACACACACACACACACACACAATGAACCAAGGGTTAATGCCCCCCCACCCAGTCGTAAGTACTCTACTAGTCTACTTAGTACAATCTTTGAGGTACAGTATCTTTACTTAAAATTTAGTTTGGTTTTTGGTTTACAACATATTTACTCCATATAGGCCACTACAAATTAAGCAAATATTGTACTTTACTTCACTACAATTATTTGAAAGCTTTACTTTCTAATTATTTGCAGATTTAGATTTGATACAAAAGCAATTCCAACAAAACATCCTCACACCTGTTGTGAGCTTGTAGATCCGCTATTTTCAAGTACTTTTACTTTTACTTTGCTTCAGCGTTGCTGTGGGGCAGAAAACTCTTATCTCCTGAACTTTTTTTAAAAATTAACGGTGCACAAAAAGCATCAGCAGATCCACAACTTCGAAACATGGCACGAAGTGATGTTCGTGATGTTTTTTAATTTGAATCCTGAAAAGTAACAGTTTTGGACATATGAGGTTTCCATCCGACAGAGACAACATGAAGTACTGAAGTGCAATAGTTGTAGACAGTTTTAACTGTGGTAGGTTAAGTACCAAGTAGAGCAATAGTAGTATTAATAGAGTTAAGTGTAGTACTTGTAGTATTAGTACATACGTTCTTTCTCAAACAGTTCTCGAACTCCTGGTAAATCTCTGGCGGCTCCAAAGTATTTGTACCCTCTGTTACCAGGTACTTCTTTACCTTCATGATCCAACATCCTAGGACCTGTACGCTACAACACATTAGATAGCCATTACATACAGTATGTACATTCTAGGACCTGTACGCTAGATAGACATTACATACAGTACAGAAAAGGATAACATAATCACAAAATGATAACGAAAACAAACTTACAGCATAGTCGGGTCCTCCCAACTCTTTAATTCTGACCTCCCAGTGACCTTTCTCTCTCAACAGTTTGTTGATTTCATCGTTTAGATCTCTAATCTTGAATTCTCCGAGACCAGCTGGACGGACGGACAGACAGACAGACAGCAGTCAGCATGGTGGACAGTACATCTTCATCAACATGTTAGGGAAGTCTGCACACTGTAGATCCCAGTATAACATTTAGTTTTAGTTTCAAACAACATTTCGACCACTGTGGGTCTTCATCAGGTCTGAATCAACATATTCTATTAAAGCAATAAGCCACAAGAGGTCTCAGGTTACCGGGTATTTTATAATGGCTGAGAGGCGTAGTGAGACACTACGCGCAGCGGAGTGTCTCCGACCCTTTCCGACCCAATCAAGTGCTCCCCTTGCCCAGTTCAGCTACAGAGCTGCGGGATCAATGTAACGCAGCTGGGAATGATATAGTGATTGAAGGTGTGGATGGATTATCGTGAGATTTACCATGGCTACCAGCCAATCAGATTATCAGAATCAAGTATTGGGACTAACCATTTTAGAAATGTCTATTTGGTCAGGGTATCTTTGTTATTGTTATATTATTGGTGACTGATGCAGACATTGTGATGTACTTTCAAGTTTCGCATCAACCATGGTGACCCTTTCAGCGATTGTTTGCTATTCTCAACTAATACGGCACTGAGCCGGCAGGAGGATTGACGAGCCTGTCTTGTTTACGGGCTCAAAAGTAAATCGAAGTAATTGATTATAAAAGAGAATCGATTTTTTTTTTAAATAATAGATGCAAATAATAGACGAGCAATGATACTTTCACTGTGTGTAAAACAGGGCCCAGAGTTTTTTTTTAATTTTTACAATCTGTCTATTTCTGCAATGCTACATGTCTAAAATATGTCAACACATTACTGTTGCATATGCATTTAAACAGTTGTTTTATTTGTGTGTGTGTGTGTCCTTCTCTTATCCCACATAATATTCTCACCATTCTGGATCTGAGCCACTTTCTTTGAGACTTCACTGATGATCTGCAGAACAAACACACATATAATTTATAGCAGGTCTGACATAAAACAGAAACACTGCCACTATGAAAAACAACTGCAATAATAACCTGTCTCCTCCACTTCTCTGCTTTAGGAAGTTCACTGCACTCTGAAGCCAAGAATGGCCTCCTCTCCTACAGACAGACAGACATGTGTTGTATTATCAGTGTTCATGTGCGTAGTAGCAGAGTACAGTAGTTCAGTAGAACAGCAGAATTAAACAGTATAATTATTAGTTTCTTACCCTCACTTTCCCCTCCTCCAGCTGTGCCTGTCTGAACCGAGCCAGAGCAGTCCTACAATACACAAGTTACAACCCATTAACACATCTTGTGCCCAAGACGTCTGTGGACGTCCTGGGTATTGCGCAACGTGCATAGCCCAAGACGTCTGTGGACGTCTTGGAAAAAAAAAAAAAAAGAAAAAAGTTTTTTTTTTTTTTTTTTTATTATTTTTTTTTTTAGTAAAAAAAATCAGAAAAATCAAAACACTTTTTTTTTTTTTTTTTTAACACGTGGTGCCAAAGTTTGTTTTTTTCGCCATTGAGAATGCATTTGGCGTTTAAATTAAATAACTCAGAAACTATAAAACATTTCAAAGTAAAAAGTTCCAGCATGTGTCTCCACAGTCAGCTGAATTATAAAAAATGTGAATGGATTTTCTAGGTGAAAGTGATTTTGGGCAGTTAAGCGTGGGCTCTCAATGTGTTAACAACAAGCCTGAGGCCGATTCTACACATGTCTTCTAAATCCAAACAGTTTTCTAGAAAAAAAACGTGTGTTGCTATATCAGTGGTGCTCAGACGCTGACCGCCATCTCAAAATATTTTGTCCCAGGGACCCCAAGCAGGAAAGATTTTAGTGAAAAATGTTCGCTTGAAAAAAATATATGTAGGCTATTCATAGATTTGCACAAATTTAAAAAGAAAAATAGGCAACCTATTAAATAATGGTTAGTGCCAGTGGTTCAAATCTAAAATGACAGAGATGCTTTCCCGGTTTTAATGGGTTGGGTGAACACAAACAACAGCTCAATAACTAATACAATAACTCAGTGGTTCTCAAACTGGGGTCCAGGACCTTGAGGGGGTCCCCAGCTAAATGTGTTCATAGAGCATCAAAATATGTTTAACCGCTTTACCCTAAATACATCAACTACTTGAAAATAGCTGATCTACAAGCTCACAACATGTAACATCGCATTGTAAGCTTGTACATGCGCTAAACACAATAAAAATAAGAATAGAAATATTGGGGGGAAAGGAACACGTTTAGAATATTTTAACACAAATCCTGTATCCTGTAATCCAGAGCAAGGTAAATAATCACACATTATAATGTATCTGTTTAATTCAAGCACAATACTCACATGGCTTTTTCTGCATTTCGAGCCTGGAAGAGAAGGAGGAAGGATGAAGGATGAAGCGATGGTATGGAGGAAGGTAGACAGACAGACAGCAGTTAACACCAGTCAGGGTCACAGACACACAGATTTCACAACTGCTGTGTGTATATGATGCTAGTTATTATAAAATTACTGTACAGCTTTCACCATTACATTAATGTACACACGTTTCATTGCATAGTGAAAACAAAACATACTGAGTGAGCGTCAATGTCGATTTGTGGCTAAAAGTAATGTAGAACAAAATCTAAATAATAATAATAATAATAATAATAATAATAATAATAATAATACATAGAATTAAAAAAGTAAAAACAAAAAACGGAATACATATCATGACAGATTTTGGCCAGGGTGAAAGTAGTTACAGTTCAAACGTCACATAATTTAGCCGCAATTTGCATTTAGAAGTTAGCTTAGCCTCCATTCACATTACATTACAGCACCGCTAGCAGCTAAGTTAACAGCAAGCATTTTAAACGTCTGCATAGGTTCTAATAGCACCAGGTGCTCCTTACCATCTTTGCTGTCTTAAGTGTTTTTTGTCTGTTAAATGTTAACTGTTAGTTAAATTGTAGATTAATTAATTTAACTGATAGATTTTAACTTTGTAGTTCACTTCACAACGAACACTGCACGATCTGGAAATGTGAAAACCACCGGAAGTACTTCTTAACAACAAGCCCGATACTTCGGCGCAAGACGGTGTCGCGTGTCAGAAATGGCAGATCTACAATCCCACGACTCCTCGCATCCGGGACGCGCTGTGGGCTTGTAGATCTGCTATTTTCTGTTGCTGTTTCCGGCAGACTATAGACGCCCGTTGGCGTAATGCTGCCGCCTACTGTTCGGGAAGCAATAAAGCGCTCCAACTTTTATTGTCATCACCTCATCATAAAATAATTTAGACTCTAAATGAACTTTATAATATTAAGTATATAGCCCCTAGATTGTATTAGCCTCGGTCCCAGGCTTACTTTTCTGCGAAAATAATTTGTATCAGTTTGTAATTGTAAATGTGATTGAACCAATTAAAAGATTAGCCAGGATGTTGTGAATGTGAAACATCTGTCTGTGGGAAATAAACCTTTGTCGCCATCTAGCGGAAAGAAACCATTACGGTCTCCTTGCAGAAAAAAAGCACAGGAAAGTATAGCCTACAGTATATGCCCTATATCTTGCGCCACCCCTTACCCCATATCCCTAAACTTATTTGCCATTTTTTACTAGCCGATCTACATGCTAACAACGTGTCGATGTAGATTGGCTAATTTAACTATTTTTAAATGTTTTAAAATAGCAAAAAATGGCAAATAAGTTTAGGGATAAGGGGTAAGGGATGGATGGAGCCCTATGAGTACAGTTCAATACAAGGTCTGCTAAGAGGAGGAAGAAAGCCTATAGGCTTGTTTCCATTGGAGTCCTTTTATATTCAATTCATCTGAAAGCTGTAGTGTACTAGTGTACTGTGTAAGCATGAGTGTCTATTTCAAACAGTGTTTTTTGACTGGGGGGTCCCTATCTAAGTATTGGTCAGTATTATTGATTTTGTATTCATCTTTAGGCTTGAGTGCTTTCAAACACAGTGTTTTTTGACTGGGGCGGGGGGGGGGGGGGGGGGGGTCATCAAGCTTTGTCTTGCCCCACTTTCTTTTGGCTGCCCTTAGAGGTGTTTGTTCAGATCTGAGAGTTTCAGATATTGATTGATTGATTGATTGAAGAATTTATTAACAGTTTGCAGAATTACAGTACATTTCAAGCACAAACTCAATACAAAGGCTGTTAACTGTGAGTGGACGACCCAATTAAGCATTACACTTGTTTCCAATAGGGTCCACCATGTTCAAATCATCAAAACATTTAGAGACGTACAAATAGACACTTCTATAGACAGAACAGGAATTCATCATAAAGGAGGTAAAAAGGGAAAAGAAACATATACAGTGAGGGAAAAAAGGGGGTGGGCGGTGGGGGTGATTCACGTTCAGCTCCGTTAATTTGTTTGTTTTCCTTGGAGGAGCTTGGCCGTACCTTGAGTTGGCTGTGTGGCCGTGACCGTCTCTTGTGTTGTCCTTGTGTTAGGTCCCCAAATCGGCTCCGTGGCCGTACCTTGAGTTGGCTGTGTGGCCGTGACCGTCTCTTGTGTTGTCCTTGATATGGGTGCTGTCGAGGACGACACCCAGACTCTTAACCTGAGGGGAGGGGGAAACCGAGGAGTTGTCAATGGTGAGGGTAAAACTGGGTTGCTTGGTGAGTGTGGATTTTGAACCAATGGGGACCAATGGCCCTGGGGAACACCGGAGGAGATGAGGGAGGGATGGGATGTGAATGTAATCAAACGTAATCAATTTAACGTAATCAAAAAAGTCAACCATAGAACAAGATTCCTCTACAGGATCTCCTCACTGGTCAACAAAAACACCTTGAAGACCTTAACAGGAGCCCTTGTACAGGGTTTCTTTGACTATGCATGCACCTCCTGGTACCACAGCACCTCAAAGGCCCTTAAAACCAGGCTCCAGACTTCCCAAAACAAACTGGTCAGGCTCCTACTTGATCTAGCCCCCCGAACCCACCTAACCCCTGCCCACTTCGACAGGCTGGAATGGCTTAGGGTCGACGACAGAGTACAGCATCTTGCAATGGGTCTGGTCCACAAGATTCGATACACCACCAAGATACCCATGTACCTGTCTAGATACTTCCTTAATGTTAACGAAGTCCACACCCACAACACCAGAGGGAGTGCAACGAACCATGTACAACCCAGATTCGGCACAAACAAGGGACTAAATTCTTTTCGCTCCTATGCCACCAAAATGTGGAACGCCCTACCAACTGTCATTAAGACATGCGAATCCCTTGACTCCTTCAAAACCGCTCTCAAAGGGCACCTACGGATGGCTGCAATTCGAAACTGGCCCCCGTAAAATCTGAATCCCCCCCCCCCCCCGCCCCCCCCTTTTTCCCCTCACTGTATATATTTCTTTTCCCTTTTTACCTTTATGATGAATTCCTGTTCTGTCTATAGAAGTGTCTATTTGTACGTCTCTAAATGTTTTGATGATTTGAACATGGTGGACCCTATTGGAAACAAGTGTAATGCTTAATTGGGTCGTCCACTCACAGTTAACAGCCTTTGTATTGAGTTTGTGCTTGAAATGTACTGTAATTCTGCAAACTGTTAATAAATTCTTCAATCAATCAATCATTCAATCAATCAATGATTTTAATTGAATGAACTGAGTACGGCCAGAGAGATATATGAATGAAACCAGTCTAGGGGTGTGTCAGATAAACCAATGGATGCAAGTCGGTCAAGGAGCTGGGTGGAGTGGGAAATGGTGCCGAAGGCCGCGCTCAGATCTAGGAGCATGAGGATGGATATTAAACCGGAGTCAGCTGCCATCAGGAGGTCGTTAGTGATTTTAAGTAGGGCTGTTTCTGTGCTGTGACGGGGGCGAAAACCGGACTGGAATTGTTCATAGAGGCTATTGTTAGTGAGGTGGGCCTGAATCTGGGATGCTACCGCTTTTTCCAAGATTTTAGCGAGAAATGGCAGGTTGGAGATGGGACAGAGGTTATTGAAGATGTTTGGGTCTAAACCAGGTTTTTTGAGTAATGGTGTAACAGCAGCAGATTTCCCCCTCCTACTATGTAATAACATCGTATAAACGGGTGCACACACGGTGTGCACGCACGCACACACACACACACACACACACACACACACACACACACACTGAATGCTTCCCTGCCGGCTGCTGTCTCATTCACAACTAATCACGAGATTGGGACAAAAACACAATATGTTGATGATGTCACACCAGGGGTGTCAAACTGTAATCAACACATGATGTAACTAACAATATAACTGCACGGGAGGGGGAAACCTCGTGTCGTGTGTGTGTGTGTGTGTGTGTGTGCGTGTGTACAGTGTGTGTGTGTGTGTGTGTGTGAGGGAGGGGGGGGGGGTACTACATCGGGTCGTGTGTGCGTGTGTGCACAGTGTGTGTGCGTGAGGGAGGGGGGGTACTACATCGGGTCGTGTGTGTGTGTCACAGTCAGTGTGTGCGTGTGTGTGTGTGTGTGGGGGGGGTACTACATTGGGTCAGTGTCTGTGTGTATGGGGTGGGACCGGTGGGTGGGGGGGGGTGGCTGGGTGTGGTGGTCGATCCTCTGGTGCCGTGTGCAACAGAGTTTGGGGGGCGGGGTAGAGTGCCGTGCGCAGACCGCGTGTCGCAGAGAGGAGGAGGGATAGAAAACAAACAGCAGCAGAGTCACGTCGCCAGGTGAGTTTTATTCACAAAAAAACATTTAAAAATATCCCCTTAAAAAAAAGTAAAAAAACTTCCTCACGCACGGACACGCGCACGCCGCGGGTCGACGCGCACGCGCAAATTAAAGTCGATAAGAAAACAACAACCGTGGCGTTGTGTTTGATGCTAACAGTGGCTAGTTTGCATGCTAAGCTAACAGCAGGCCCGGCCGTTGCTGCGTCAGACTACACAGTTGTGTTTCTTTACGGTGACGTTATCATTAAATTAACACACAGGCGCGCGCTATACGGTGTGCGGGGTGGGATTGTGAAGAGGTGGGGGGGCGGCGTGTGTCAGTGTGTGCGTGCGTGCGTGGCCGCAGGTCCGTTACAGGGGGTGGTGACCGTGATGTGTTTGATTTGTGTTGTATAGGTGTGTGTGCGTGTCGTGATGGGGTTTAGGGGTCACAGTCACGCCTGTCTGGTAGTTTGGGGCTGTTAAGGAGGCCTACAGCGTGGGTGGGCGGACTGGCGGAGCAGCATTACTTGACACCAACAACAATATACGTGCCTACCAACCTGTTTGTGTGTGTGTGTGTGTGTGTGTGTGTGTGTGTGTGTGTGTGTGTGTGTGTGGAGAGGGGGGGGGGGGTCAGTTGTCACGGTTGAAATAATAGTATTTTAATTAAAACACGAAGTTTGTAGTTTAAAATCACTTATACAACTTTGTTGACCCGTGTCCCCAATGGGTCTGTGCTAGGTCCCCTCGCCAACCAATGTCTTCGAACCACAATTGCAGCTGTACAATGTATACATAATGAGCTATTTTTGCCTTCATTACCTCATCCACAGATACATAATAATTGTGAAAATAGTTTTCCCATGAATCCCATTTTCACAGTGTTTTCCTCTTTCTTGCGTAATATTTGGCAATTCATCATCCATCACTCTTGTTGATTGAAACTTTTGAAAAAGAATTGTAAAACATACTACTTCCATTTGGATATTCTTTTCAGCAGTAGGAGTAACCTCACAGCAACAAGAGAAGAGAAGCAGTGTAGAGATTGTAAAGCCTGGAGTATACCTGCTATGAACCCCCCTATAAATAATGCTGCAAAACACCCGCCATCCAAGTTTCCTTTTTATGTAGGCATTGTATTTTTAATAAGAGTGACAAAAATAAATCATGCAGGGCATTGCAGGCTAATCATCTTTCTCTATCCCTCTCTTTCTCTGTCTCTGCTTGTGGGGCAGTGAAAGTGTTGGACACTTTCCAACAAAATCCATGCATAAATGGCGATTGTGTGCTGATGACATAGAGTATATAAAAGGATAGAGACTGAACTGTCGCGAAGCTCCGCCCCCCCAGCTATTCATGTCAGTGGAAGTTGCTCAGTGGCGTTTTGAAGCACCCGGAAGACTGCCGGAAGTACCGTCTCAGAACGTCTACTTCCGCATTTGACCACCAAATTTTGGTGGTCAAATGCGGAAGTGCATCCGAGCGCTCAATGTTAAAGCCCAGCTGCACGGGGTTTCCCGGTCATGAATCCACGGGTCCGCCTGTAGTCCCTCCTCCTACCACTAGGGCCGAGCGCCTCAACGTTGAATAGCCTCACTGGCCCCTTGGCTGATGACCGTCAATCACATCATAACGATTCGAGCAGCACTTCCGGGAGCCACATAATGCATGCGCTCTGAATGGCCACATGCTCCAATTGGGCACGCCCCCCAAATAGGCCCCTGACAACTGCGTGCAGCAATATTAGGAGCCAAACACGCACTGCACTAATCTTAGTTATAAATTCCAGGAATTAGAACCAGCAACCTACTATGAATGATCTTTGATTATCCTATTGATTACTTATATGATTCATCGAATAATAAATAAGTGCGTTTTGGGGATAGTTTAAAAAATATATATCAATGAGTGAATCAACCACTTTAGCCTTTTTGCACAACGGTGTCAGGCAAAAGTGTAGGCCAACAATTACTACTACTTCTTAAATGTAATGCATGTAATGACATGCTCAAAATATTTGTAATAATTGATAAAATGTATTAGATTGATTAAGTGTTAAGTGCACCCCTAGCCTAGTAGACCAATCTCTTACAGCTGTCTGTCTCTGTCTGTTACAGGTGTAGTAGGAGTGTAGTGGTTGCCGTGGTGATGAGCAGTAACGAGTGTTTTGGGTGTGGCCGGACGGGTCACTGGATCAAGAACTGTCCCAACGCTGGGACTGGGACTGGGACTGGGACTGGGACTGGAACTGGAACTGGGACTGGAACTGGAACTGGAACTGGGACTGGGACTGGGAGGGGGCGGGGCAAAGGACGAGGTCGAGGGAAAGGTCAGTCTGCCTGTCTGTCTGACTAACATATTGATTGCATGGATTAAAGTTCTCAGTCACCACGACTGATTTCAGACAGTCATTTGAATATCAGCATGTCTTCTATGGAAGCACGCCATTCAAAGGCTGTGACGTGTTTGTAAGCTTGTACATAGCCTATTTTCAGTTATGTGTTACTTTTAAGTGGTCAAACTAGCAATAGAATGCAAGTTCAATCTTCCAGAAAATCCTAATGATTAGGGTTATAACCCTCTGGCTTCAATCTGCAATTTCTTCAACTGGTTCGTTGTATGGCTACCAAAACATCATAAATGTCACATCACATATTACGACTGGGTCTAACTTTTTGTTGTTGTTGCTTTAATCCATGTGATTGTTTCTAACTGTTCAGAAGTCAAATGTAACACAAATTACATTTAGTCAAACTGTGTGTGTGTGTGTGTGTGTGTGTGTGTGTGTGTGTGTGTGTGTGTGTGTGTGTGTGTGTGTGTGTGTGTGTGTGTGTGTGTGTGTGTGTGTGTGTGTGTGTGTGTGTGTGTGTGTGTGTGTGTGTGTGCGCGCGCAGATCTGTTCTGTTATCGCTGTGGAGAACCAGGACATGTCGCCAGGGACTGTGAGAGAACTGAGGATGGTGAGACACTCCTGACTATCTGTCTACCCGGCTGTCTGTCTGCATGTCTGTCCACCGGGTTTTATTACCTGTCAAATACTTCTCACCAGAGCCTACTATTAGAGAGTTGCGTCACCTCCATTCACTTCATCGGGACCCACACATTTTAGACTTGAGAGTTACTTTCAAAATGACCAACTCACCCAGATCTACCCACCAAAATATTTATATTATCCCATTGCTGAAAATAGTTACATATTAGGCAAACGCACTTGGAATGGGAAATAGAGGGGGGAAATGGAATTGGTATGTTTTTTTTGTATATAACTTGTATATAACTAAATGCCAAAAAATTATTTTTATTTATTTAAATTATACATTTTTAAGGGCATGTCATGTGGTCCCTGCCTGTGTGATCTACTGGTAGATCACGATCTACCTGTTGGGCACCCCTGTGACTGGAGTCTATGAGCATGTCACTATTTCGAGTTACATGAACCACGTGTTTTCTGCCTCCTTTTTGACAGACCTCTAATAGAAGGCTCTGCTTCTCACCATTTGTCTAAGATGTCAAAACGTCACATAAAGTAACTATTGTCTGTTTTGTCTCCTCTCCTCTCCAGCCTGTTATAACTGTGGTAGGTCAGGTCACATCTCAAGGGACTGTAAGGAGCCTAAAAAGGAGAGGGAGCAGGTCTGCTACACCTGTGGGAAAGGAGGCCATGTGGCACGGGACTGTGACCACGCTAACGAGCAGAAGTGCTACTCCTGTGGAGGCTTCGGACACATCCAGAAGGGATGCGAGAAGGTCAAATGTTACCGGTAAGAACAACGAAACTAGAGCCCGGCTGATCAATGGGTTGTCCGATTTTATCAGACGATATGTTGTTGGTCCCTGTCTGGTCATGTGCTTATTCAGCAAATAGAGAGAGGCACAAAAACATTCATATAACCCATATGAGTGCTGTTTTGAAAGACACGCCCCAGTCAATTGAATGATGCCAGTGATGCAATGTTACACGGGAGGTTGTGCTTTAGCATTATCATTGGCACGACAGTGATGTGGCCAGGAACGAGGCACTTGCACCTCTTTCTGTAAGTGTCATTGAAGTGCCAATAATAACCCCTGCCCTAGACCCATTGAGATTTTACTGTATAACATCAAGGTTGAACAGTTGTATTTGTAAGTAATGGGAGTAATATTTAAAGGCATGCTCATTTTGAGCATGGCTTACAAGCCTATTTATCATAACAACTCAAATTAATCAGCTATTAATAAGGAACTGCTCTTTGTAGGTTGGAAAAATTGGTAGAAAACAAACTACTACTACTAGACCTCACTCCCAGGACTCACCTAACCTCAGCTCACTTTACTAGGCTGGAATGGCTGAAGGTAGAGGACAGTACACAGCGACTTGCAATGGGCCTTGTCTTCAAGTTACTCAGGGGATCTGTGCCCAATCTGTCAAACTACTTAACTAGAGTGAGAGACACCCACGGGCATAGAACCAGATTGAGCTCCACTGAATCTCAAACATGAAAGGTATAATAAAGTTTGATATTATTTGAAACATGGTGATTCTGCACTATTCTGCAACCTTTCTGCCACCAACATGCTGTCTCTAGGAGTAACATAATCTAGTTTTTATTTTTCTGAAGCTCCTTATCATCGTATATCATTATGACGTAAAATAGACACTATTTGCTCAGACACTATGACGTAAAATGTTTTATTCATTGTCAATGGGAATTGAATGTTTGTGTAGGACAAAGTCTGTGGACACACCAAAAGCTGGATATGGAACGGACTAGCGCCCCTAAAACAAATACAAATATGTATGGATAATCGGACTCTGATGATCAATTGTAAGGAGGCGAGATAGTTGTATGCTACCTGAGGTCATGCCAGCTAGCCTACCCAGCCAGTAACGCTTCATAATGGTCTCCTCATGTCTGTTCATAATACAACTTACTGATGTGACGCCGAGGGGGAGACTGATTGCATCCCAGTCAGTGTTTCATCGTCCATGAAATGTGACTCAGTCTCACTCTCAATACTTACAATATAATTCCACTGACACTAATCCATACTATTTCTGATTTCTAGTTTTTAACCTTTTAACTAGTTTTTCTAATAAAATTGGGTTTACTTCTGTTCTGTAAAGCGACTTTGGGTAAATGGTAAATGGTAAATGGTGCATTTATATAGCGCCTTTATCCAAGGCGCTTTACAGATATTGTGCATTACATTCACCCATTCACACACACATTCATACACCGATGGCAGCGGAAACCATGCAAGGCACAAACTAGCACATCGGGAGCAATTTGGGGTTCAGTGTCTTGCTCAAGGACACTTCGACAGTAACTCTGGGGGAGCCCGGGTTCGAACTGGCAACCTCACGGTTCCCATCCAGCCACTCTACCCCTGAGCCACCGGGGTACCTAGAAAAGCGCTATATAAATTGTATATATGATTATTATTATTATTATAGTTAGTTTATTTATCTCGGTCATGGTTTAGTACAGCATTGGGAAAAAAAGGTTCATATATTATACAGATTGACCAAAAAGGTATGGGCCTTATTATGCCCACCTTGTTAACATTAGTTGATTACATAGAAAAAATCACACCCGTGTGAACTGAGTGGTGTAAGGTCTTATATAGCCTGTCTGACGTAATGAAATCACACCCGGGTGAACAGGGTGAACATAGCAACCATGCTCATTTTTTCTGCACAGACTAACAATGCCAGTTGTAAGAGTGGTTTACACCACTCAATAATGAAATCACACCCGGGTGAACATAGCAACCATGCTCATTTTTTCTGCACTAACAAAGCCAGTTGTAGGAGTGGTTTACACCACTCAAAAAGAAACCAAAGCAGAATAATAAAAACCAAGAATCAACGATGCTGCACTTCTTGCTATATCGTCTCTTACACCAGTGGTTCTCAACCTGTAGGTCAGGACCCCCCAGAGGTCAAATAATATAAAAAAGAGGCATCATTTTTTTAAATAGCTGATACAAGCGCTGTGAGTCTGAAGATCGTCTATTTTCACAATATTTATCTGTGGAACCGAGTCAAACTAAATGAGTCAACTTGTACAATCTTTATGCTTTTCGGATGGGGGGTCCCCAGTGCAGACATGACTTTTGGGGGGTTGCAGCCTGAAAAGGTTGAGAACCACTCACTTACACCATGCTCCTCTCAGCTGTCCTATCCGTCTCAGTAACGCATTCAAGTTGTAATAAAGTGTGTTTGTCTTTTTGTCCAGGTGTGGAGAGATTGGACACGTGGCGGTTCACTGCAGCAAAGCCTCTGAGGTCAACTGCTACAACTGTGGGAAGTCGGGTCACCTGGCCAAGGAGTGTACCATTGAAGCTAGCGCCTAGCAGCCCGCTAGCACGCTAACAAACCCACACACCCTCCCACTCTCAACCACCGTCTTTCCTTTTATTTCTATTATTATCTCTATCGTTTTCTTCTCTTCTTTATTTTATTATTTTTTATCTTCTCTGATCCTCCTTTTTCCATTGGTTCAGAGGGCACTCGGGTCAGCCCCTGCACCAGCCAGTCAGAGCAAAGATAAGGAAGGACACTAAAGTTTTCAAAAAACAACAAAGAATCCACTTTGTTTCTAAAATATATATATATATATATAAAAATACAGCTTTAGTTTGGTAGAGATGTTATAAAGCTTTGTTTTAAGACCACTGTTCTGCCCAGCCGATTGGCTGAGAACGTCATGTGACCCACTCAGCTCTGACACAGACTGGGTTACCTGAGGAAGGCAGAGCTTGCCTTACAATAAGCTTGAGAATTCACTTTGTATGGACTTATTTGAGTTTGTCTTAGGGGTGAAATGTGATTGGCCAGCCTCCGGGCAAAGCTACAGCCAATCAGATCACAGGACGACTATCACATCATCACACTATAGGAAAGGAACAAACCAACAGAAAAGCCGGATGTTTCATAATAATAATGATAATAATAATAATGACATGTAAACACTGATCATTCATTAATATTTTAAAGATTAATTTTGTTTTTTTGTACAGTTGAGCTGACTGAAGTTCAGTTCAGCTCACAACACATCAAAGAGCGCCACAGAGAGATGGACAAACGGATAGACATCAGAAAAGACAAAAAAATTAACAAAAAAAAAGAACAAAAAAAACAATTTTAGGTTTGGACATGGAGAGGAAAAAGTTTTCACAGCAAAAAAAAAACAAAAAGAAAAAAATCCAAATGTTATTTTTGTACAATATATCACATAGAAGTACAGAGTGTAAAGATGAAAGAACATTCAGCTTCTTTTTACAGCGTGGCTGTAGACTGGGCGTGGCTTTAGACGGTAGAACTGTAATTTTAACCAATCAATAAACGAGGAGGAGGAAGGGGAGTGGACTGGAATCATCAGCTTGCTGACTAATGTCTTTATTTAACACTCCATACAAACACAGCTCCCTGTTCAAAACAAACCCGTGATGAGCTTCATTTATACTTCTGGCGCTTTCCAAGAATAACCGCTGTTCGTTTGTACTTTGTAGATCAGTTATTTTTGCAAGCGCCAAGCTTGTATTACAGAGTGAAAATTAGGCTTCACTCTTGTGAAGGATCAGTCTCAGCGTTTCCAGACCTGAGCCGACGCCTCGGCCGTTTTCTCTGTCGGCTAGCGTCTTTTCCGGGTTTTTAGATGGAAAAGAAGCTCCCACCCACGCGGCTGAATGTCGCGACGGCCAGATTCCCAGAAACGCTTGCCCCCGCGGCAGTCAGTCGCGGGGGTGGAGCTTAATTTCCATCCACCAGCTGTCTAAAAACCCGGAAAAGACGCTGTCCGACAGAGAAAACGTCCGCTGCTGTCTGGTAGGTCTGGCTACGGCTTCTGTCGACCACTGTGACTAGCTGTTGCCAGATCTACCAGACAGGCTTATCTGGCCGTCGTGGCATTCAGCCGCATGGGTGGAGCTTCTTTTCCATCCACCAGCTGTCTAAAAACCCCAGACCACGGCTGTCGGCTCAGGTCTGGAAACGCTGACTGAGTACCAGGTGTTTTTACCCGGATGGGTGTGGTTTAGCAGGGTGTGGCAGTGCGTGCTGCTGATCAGTAGTACGGTAGTATAATTACTCCCACAAGTATCACTGCTACTGCTTCTGGCACTGCAGCCTTTATTGGTGAAACACGAGATTTAAAATGAATATGTTTGACGTGAAAAGTTATGAAGACCCAGCCTGGAACGGTAAGTGTGCGTTTGTGTGTGTGTGTGTGGGTTATATATAGTCTGGTCTGTAAACTGATCTGGCCTGTATTTGGACAGGGCCTTCTGCACTGAAGTGTGCGCGCAAGTGTGTATAACTGGGAGTGACATCAGGAGTTCAAATCAGGCTCATGACCTTTGTCATATGAGGAGTAGTATTTATACATAGCCTTCGACATTCTACATATTTAACACAGGTTTTATATTAAACTATGAATACAAGTGAATGGGAGTCCTACAGAGGCTATATACAGGTATGGTGACTTGGTGAGCCAGGCTACGGGAGTTCAGCACCCAGCCGCCCACTATTAGAGAAATTTAATATTTTTGGCATGGTTTAACCACTTCATTTAAGCAATACTTAGCTGTTTGGGGTTCCCCATGGGTATATACTTGGCCTGCCCTTTTTCCCACTAGACGTCACCTCGGAAATAGACCATCAACAAGTTTGCGATTGGCTTTTCAGTTTGTTGATGGGCTGTTTTCGCCGAATGTACTGGTGGAATTTCATTGTGTTATGTTTTGGATTTGATTTTTGTGTCTGAATGTTTGGATCCCATGAAGAGTATAGAAGGACTACTGTTGATCCCCACAGAATGGGCAGTTATCTCCCCCACAGTATGGACAGTTGTAGAATTAATAATCTAAACAAAAAAATAACCTCTTATGGGGGTCCATGGCACAAAATCCTATCAAATGGGTGTCTATGGCCTAATGTGTATCAAGTTGGTGAAAATGTTTGAGAATCACTGTTATATAATGTATTGTGGCTCCCTCTGCTGGGCGAGATGATCTTGCTAGGTGTGGATATTTATAAATAGGCTTTTTGATTGATTGATTGAAATATTTATTAACAGTTTGCAGAATTACAGTACATTTCAAGCACAAACTCAATAAAAAGACTGTTAACTGTGAGTGGACGACCCAATTAAGCATTACACTTGTTTACAAGAGGGTCCACCATGTTCAATTCATCAAAACATTTAGAGACGTACAAATAGACACTTCTATATAGTCAAAGAACAGAACAGGAATTCATCATAGAGGTAAAAAGGGAAAAGAAACATATACAGTGAGGGGAAAAAGGGGGGGGAGGGATTCAGATTCTTACGGGGGCCAGTTTCGAATTGCAGCCGTCCGTAGGTGCCCTTTGAGAGCGGTTTTGAAGGAGTCAAGGGATTCACATGTCTTAATGACTGTTTGTAGGGCGTTCCACATGTTTCATTAGTGTTTAGTGTTTCATTAGTGTTTAGTGTTTCAGTAGTGTTTCATTAGTGTTTAGTGTTTCATTAGTGTTTAGTGTTTCATTAGTGTTTAGTGTTTCATTAGTGTTTCATTAGTGTTTAGTGTTTCATTAGTGTTTAGTGTTTCATTAGTGTTTAGTGTTTCATTAGTGTTTAGTGTTTCATCATTAGTGTTTAGTGTTTCATTAGTGTTTCATTAGTGTTTAGTGTTTCATTAGTGTTTAGTGTTTCATTAGGGTTTCATTAGTGTTTAGTGTTTCATTAGTGTTTAGTGTTTCATCATTAGTGTTTAGTGTTTCATTAGTGTTTAGTGTTTCATTAGTGTTTAGTGTTTCATTAGTGTTTAGTGTTTCATTAGGGTTTCATTAGTGTTTAGTGTTTCATTAGTGTTTCATTAGTGTTTAGTGTTTGTTTAGTGTTTCATTAGTGTTTAGTGTTTCATTAGTGTTTAGTGTTTCATTAGTGTTTAATGTTTCTAATGAAACACTAAATACTAATGAAACACTAATGGAACACTAAACTGAGGTAAAAAGGGAAAAGAAACATATACAGTGAGGGGAAAAAGGGGGGGGAGGGATTCAGATTCTTACGGGGGCCAGTTTCGAATTGCAGCCGTCCGTAGGTGCCCTTTGAGAGCGGTTTTGAAGGAGTCAAGGGATTCACATGTCTTAATGACTGTTTGTAGGGCGTTCCACATGTTTCATTAGTGTTTAGTGTTTCATTAGTGTTTAGTGTTTCAGTAGTGTTTCATTAGTGTTTAGTGTTTCATTAGTGTTTAGTGTTTCATTAGTGTTTAGTGTTTCATTAGTGTTTCATTAGTGTTTAGTGTTTCATTAGTGTTTAGTGTTTCATTAGTGTTTAGTGTTTCATTAGTGTTTAGTGTTTCATCATTAGTGTTTAGTGTTTCATTAGTGTTTCATTAGTGTTTAGTGTTTCATTAGTGTTTAGTGTTTCATTAGGGTTTCATTAGTGTTTAGTGTTTCATTAGTGTTTAGTGTTTCATCATTAGTGTTTAGTGTTTCATTAGTGTTTAGTGTTTCATTAGTGTTTAGTGTTTCATTAGTGTTTAGTGTTTCATTAGGGTTTCATTAGTGTTTAGTGTTTCATTAGTGTTTAGTGTTTGTTTAGTGTTTCATTAGTGTTTAGTGTTTCATTAGTGTTTAGTGTTTCATTAGTGTTTAATGTTTCTAATGAAACACTAAATACTAATGAAACACTAATGGAACACTAAACTGTTTCATTAGTGTTTAGTGTTTCATTAGTGTTTCATTAGTGTTTAGTGTTTCATTAGTGTTTCATTAGTGTTTAGTGTTTCATTAGTGTTTAGTTAGTGTTTAGTGTTTCATTAGTGTTTCATTAGTGTTTAGTGTTTCATTAGTGTTTCATTAGTGTTTAGTGTTTCATTAGTGTTTCATTAGTGTTTCATTAGTGTTTAGTGTTTCAGTAGTGTTTCATTACTGTTTAGTGTTTCATTAGTGTTTCATTAGTGTTTAGTGTTTCATTAGTGTTTAGTGTTTCATTAGTGTTTCATTAGTGTTTAGTGTTTCATTAGTGTTTAGTGTTTCATTAGTGTTTCATTAGTGTTTAGTGTTTCATTAGTGTTTAGTGTTTCATTAGTGTTTCATTAGTGTTTAGTTTTTCATTAGTGTTTAGTGTTTCATTAGTGTTTCATTAGTGTTTAGTTAGTGTTTCATTAGTGTTTAGTGTTTCATTAGTGTTTAGTTAGTGTTTCATTAGTGTTTCATTAGTGTTTAGTTAGTGTTTCATTAGTGTTTAGTGTTTCATTAGTGTTTAGTGTTTCATTAGTGTTTAGTGTTTCATTAGTGTTTCATTAGTGTTTAGTGTTTCATCATTAGTGTTTAGTGTTTCATTAGTGTTTCATTAGTGTTTAGTGTTTCATTAGTGTTTAGTGTTTCATTAGTGTTTAGTGTTTCATTAGGGTTTCATTAGTGTTTAGTGTTTCATTAGTGTTTAGTGTTTCATTAGTGTTGCATTAGTGTTTAGTGTTTGTTTAGTGTTTCATTAGTGTTTAGTGTTTCATTAGTGTTTAGTGTTTCATTAGTGTTTAATGTTTCTAATGAAACACTAAATACTAATGAAACACTAATGGAACACTAAACTGTTTCATTAGTGTTTAGTGTTTCATTAGTGTTTCATTAGTGTTTAGTGTTTCATTAGTGTTTCATTAGTGTTTAGTGTTTCATTAGTGTTTAGTTAGTGTTTAGTGTTTCATTAGTGTTTCATTAGTGTTTAGTGTTTCATTAGTGTTTCATTAGTGTTTAGTGTTTCATTAGTGTTTCATTAGTGTTTCATTAGTGTTTAGTGTTTCAGTAGTGTTTCATTAGTGTTTAGTGTTTCATTAGTGTTTCATTAGTGTTTAGTGTTTCATTAGTGTTTAGTGTTTCATTAGTGTTTCATTAGTGTTTAGTGTTTCATTAGTGTTTAGTGTTTCATTAGTGTTTCATTAGTGTTTAGTGTTTCATTAGTGTTTAGTGTTTCATTAGTGTCTGAGTGTCTGAATGTTTGGATCCCATGAAGAGTATAGAAGGACTACTGTTGATCCCCACAGAATGGGCAGTTATCTCCCCCACAGTATGGACAGTTGTAGAATTAATAATCTAAACAAAAAAATAACCTCTTATGGGGGTCCATGGCACAAAATCCTATCAAATGGGTGTCTATGGCCTAATGTGTATCAAGTTGGTGAAAATGTTTGAGAATCACTGTTATATAATGTATTGTGGCTCCCTCTGCTGGGCGAGATGATCTTGCTAGGTGTGGATATTTATAAATAGGCTTTTTGATTGATTGATTGAA
This sequence comes from Electrona antarctica, assembly GCF_951216825.1. NCBI lineage: Eukaryota > Metazoa > Chordata > Actinopteri > Myctophiformes > Myctophidae > Electrona > Electrona antarctica. Next base: position 36,449,744 of record NC_136790.1, on the reverse strand, counting down.
ATATTTATTAACAGTTTGCAGAATTACAGTACATTTCAAGCACAAACTCAATAAAAAGACTGTTAACTGTGAGTGGACGACCCAATTAAGCATTACACTTGTTTACAAGAGGGTCCACCATGTTCAATTCATCAAAACATTTAGAGACGTACAAATAGACACTTCTATATAGTCAAAGAACAGAACAGGAATTCATCATAGAGGTAAAAAGGGAAAAGAAACATATACAGTGAGGGGAAAAAGGGGGGGGGGGATTCAGATTCTTACGGGGGCCAGTTTCGAATTGCAGCCGTCCGTAGGTGCCCTTTGAGAGCGGTTTTGAAGGAGTCAAGGGATTCACATGTCTTAATGACTGTTTGTAGGGCGTTCCACATGTTTCATTAGTGTTTAGTGTTTCATTAGTGTTTAGTGTTTCAGTAGTGTTTCATTAGTGTTTCATTAGTGTTTAGTGTTTCATTAGTGTTTAGTGTTTCATTAGTGTTTCATTAGTGTTTAGTGTTTCATTAGTGTTTCATTAGTGTTTAGTGTTTCATTAGTGTTTAGTGTTTCATCATTAGTGTTTAGTGTTTCATTAGTGTTTCATTAGTGTTTAGTGTTTCATTAGTGTTTAGTGTTTCATTAGGGTTTCATTAGTGTTTAGTGTTTCATTAGTGTTTAGTGTTTCATCATTAGTGTTTAGTGTTTCATTAGTGTTTAGTGTTTCATTAGTGTTTAGTGTTTCATTAGTGTTTAGTGTTTCATTAGGGTTTCATTAGTGTTTAGTGTTTCATTAGTGTTTAGTGTTTCATTAGTGTTTCATTAGTGTTTAGTGTTTGTTTAGTGTTTCATTAGTGTTTAGTGTTTCATTAGTGTTTAGTGTTTCATTAGTGTTTAATGTTTCTAATGAAACACTAAATACTAATGAAACACTAATGGAACACTAAACTGTTTCATTAGTGTTTAGTGTTTCATTAGTGTTTCATTAGTGTTTAGTGTTTCATTAGTGTTTCATTAGTGTTTAGTGTTTCATTAGTGTTTAGTTAGTGTTTAGTGTTTCATTAGTGTTTCATTAGTGTTTAGTGTTTCATTAGTGTTTCATTAGTGTTTAGTGTTTCATTAGTGTTTCATTAGTGTTTAGTGTTTCAGTAGTGTTTCATTAGTGTTTAGTGTTTCATTAGTGTTTCATTAGTGTTTAGTGTTTCATTAGTGTTTAGTGTTTCATTAGTGTTTCATTAGTGTTTAGTGTTTCATTAGTGTTTAGTGTTTCATTAGTGTTTAGTGTTTCATTAGTGTTTCATTAGTGTTTAGTTTTTCATTAGTGTTTAGTGTTTCATTAGTGTTTCATTAGTGTTTAGTTAGTGTTTCATTAGTGTTTAGTGTTTCATTAGTGTTTAGTTAGTGTTTCATTAGTGTTTCATTAGTGTTTAGTTAGTGTTTCATTAGTGTTTAGTGTTTCATTAGTGTTTAGTGTTTCATTAGTGTTTAGTGTTTCATTAGTGTTTCATTAGTGTTTAGTGTTTCATCATTAGTGTTTAGTGTTTCATTAGTGTTTCATTAGTGTTTAGTGTTTCATTAGTGTTTAGTGTTTCATTAGTGTTTAGTGTTTCATTAGGGTTTCATTAGTGTTTCATTAGTGTTTCATTAGTGTTTAGTGTTTGTTTAGTGTTTCATTAGTGTTTAGTGTTTCATTAGTGTTTAGTGTTTCATTAGTGTTTAATGTTTCTAATGAAACACTAAATACTAATGAAACACTAATGGAACACTAAACTGTTTCATTAGTGTTTAGTGTTTCATTAGTGTTTAGTGTTTCATTAGTGTTTAGTGTTTCATTAGTGTTTAGTTAGTGTTTAGTGTTTCATTAGTGTTTAGTGTTTCATTAGTGTTTCATTAGTGTTTAGTGTTTCATTAGTGTTTCATTAGTGTTTCATTAGTGTTTAGTGTTTCAGTAGTGTTTCATTAGTGTTTAGTGTTTCATTAGTGTTTCATTAGTGTTTAGTGTTTCATTAGTGTTTAGTGTTTCATTAGTGTTTCATTAGTGTTTAGTGTTTCATTAGTTTTTAGTGTTTCATTAGTGTTTCATTAGTGTTTAGTGTTTCATTAGTTTAGTGTTTCATTAGTGTTTCATTAGTGTTTAGTTTTTCATTAGTGTTTAGTGTTTCATTAGTGTTTCATTAGTGTTTAGTTAGTGTTTCATTAGTGTTTAGTGTTTCATTAGTGTTTAGTTAGTGTTTCATTAGTGTTTCATTAGTGTTTAGTTAGTGTTTCATTAGTGTTTAGTGTTTCATTAGTGAATTAGTGAACTACAGCCCTGAAAGCGACAGGTGTACCATCATAATGTGTCATAAAACTCCATGTTAACTGCCTGAATGAGTCAGCAATTTTTTCATCACAAACACAATTCTTAACTCGCTCTTATAACCACGTTTTTATCGTACCAATACCACGATCGCACACGGCGTACCTCAATGTCTCGGGTCACTCACAGCGAAAACAAATCGCATTCGACTTTTAGCGATAGAGCAATTTGTTCGGACAGTGTGCTTTTAACTTTCAATAGTGGTTGCATTTGCATAGACTAGCTCAGGTGAAAAGGATACTTTGTTAATGATTCAAGGTCAAGTTGACCACCTCTCACACACGCACACACGGATGCACATGCACGCACATGCACACACGTGCACGCACACACACACATTGAAAGTCAATGGAGAGAAACGGGGAAACGCGTAACTCTGTCATTTCTCAACCATTTCGGACGTGGGGCGGCTCGCCGGAACCGGGCCGTCCCCCTGGGCGCATTCCTGTGGGTAACCAAATAGACCCTTACAGGTCTGTCACTGTGAGAGTGTAACACATGTAACCAAATGGACCCTTACAGGTCTGTCACTGTGAGAGTGTAACACATGTAACCAAATGGACCCTTACAGCTCTGTAACTCTGAGAGTGTGACACATGGAACCAAATGACCATTACAGCTCTGTAACTCTGAGAATATGACACATGGAACCAAATGGACCCTTACAGGTCTGTAACTCTGAGAATATGACACATGGAACCAAATGGACCCTTACAGCTCTGTAACTCTGAGAGTATATACATGTAACCAAATGGACCTTTACAGCGCTGTAACTGAGAGTATATGTAACCAAATGGACCGTTACAGGGTCCAATGTCATCAAATGGTGGTCTGTGGCTCAAATGGGTCTGAGAGGCTAAATGTCATCAAATGGTGGTCCGTGGCTCAAATGGGTCTGAGGCTAAATGTCATCAAATGGTGGTCCGTGGCTCAAATGCTGCACAGACTTGGCGAGCTGCAGGCACCCAGTCAATTTTTTTTAAATGTGTTTCTAGTTAAGTATGTGTTTCGGATTTCAACCTGTGTTTCTGCCATTGCATGGAAGGCACCCAGAATGAATCATATTCGGCCAACTGTTTCCTATATTCGGTATTCGGTTTCGGCCAAGAATTTCCCTTTCGGTGCATCCCTAAGCCCTAAGTCAAAATTGGTTATTTGTGGGGATCGAAAACACACATATTGGAGCCCCAAAAACACAAAATAAATTGAAAAGGTTGAATTGTATGTTATAGGTCCTTTAAGGTCTAAAATACCTTTATAGTAAAGAGTGACACAAGATAGTTTATTGAAAAGTCTTGATCCCTATTTTTATTAGTTTTGTAGCAAAATGAGACAGAACATTTGAGTGTGTTCCATCCACTATATTCATCTCATATAAAACAATACATTCAAACAGTGGATCATATTGTTTTTCCCTAACAGTGCTGAATATTTTGGGTCTGGACTGGTTTAGAATTGGTTCCATACGTTAGCAGTAAGCACTGAACATTTATGATAATTACAAAACAATTTGAAGCCATTTTCTTAAAAGGACCACACCAGTGATCTGTCATGTTTGCCCACTGACTACAAGTCACATTCTGACCTTAAAAAAAACATACAGTAGGCCTACTGTTAGTTTGATTTAGGAAGAACTTAAGTCATTTGTTCTACAATTTTGTACAGACCTGGTTTGTTCATTTACCAACATTAATGCCAAAAAGCCTACCCATTCATTCAACACACACACACCTAAACTATTGCTTCACTACTAGTGGGAAACCATGTTAGCTACATACTGCCTACAGTTAAATTCTCTCGTAAACAAATATAATCTGTTTGTGTTTGCATCATTTGGACAGAAGAGACAGACAGACAGACAGACAGACAGACAGACAGTGTCTTATACTAGACAAGATGTGAGTTCATAGCTAAACAACCGTATAAGATTACTGGCATTTTATTTCAGTTTGATAACTACCTTTAGCCTACTTCCAAACTAAGGCCACATGTTCACTAAATTACTTCAAGTTTTGTTTGTGTATCATGTGTGTGACATTTAAAAACAGTTATGTTAGTGGAAATAAAACTTCCATTTCCTTTTTATATGAATTCTGAAGCACTTAACTATTTTGGTTACGGTTAGGCATTTTAATGCATTCTAAAGTAGGCTATGGACTCATTTGAAAGGTTTAGGAGAAAAACAGTTGCAAGTGATGGTGTTTTGCCAACATTGACACAATTATTCAGGTACGTTTGATGATGAAATGATTTGGGAATTGGGACAAAATGTAAACAAACAGGAAACAGTTTATGTAAGATATGACTGAAGTTGCGATAAACAATGACATCTACTGACAACGGTATGGTCCTTAAGTTCAGCACTTTTCACAGTGCGGGAGCACGGCAAAAGAAAGGAAATATAACTAAAAAGAAATACATACTGTAACAGGACCCTCACAGGCAGGCAGACAGTCCTTCCAGACTCATCTACAAACCAACATGAGTGGTCAAACAAAGAGATCTCTGCAGTTGTACAGATATGGACAGTTATTTGGCATAACATCACATAGCTAGTTGCTTAGCACCAGTCCTCCTGGCCTCCCTTCACTGGATTGATTTTAAGATTTTACAACCAGTAAAAGTTACATTTTAGACATTCTGGAAACGTATGAGCCTGTGTCCTTAGATCCTCAGACAGGGCTTTCTTGATTGTTCCCCAAACTCGTCTCATCACTATGGGTGATGATCAGGCTTTTGACTAGTCTGGGAATACCCTGCCTCAGGACTGGTTGCAAACTCAGTGTCATCTTTTAAATCAATTCTGAAAACCTACTTTTATACCAAGGCCTCTCTTAGATAATTTTGCTTATTGTTTTGTTTTATTATTGTACATGATCTTACCATCAGTTTTTAAGCTCAAACCTTCAGCATATTACATACAAAAACAATTAAGCCGAATCGTTCTTAGTGTACTGTATTTTATATTGACATCGTAAAGCACGAGTAACCATGATTTGAAAAGCACTTTATGCGTCATTATTATTAACAGTTTAGCCGTTGAATAAAAGCAATGGAACACTAGTGGAAGCCGTATGTTACTTGAGAAGAACACTGGCGCCTGTGATCACACTTCACAGCTGTTGTATTTACCAAAACTCCCTCCTTTTCGTGTTGTTCTGTTGTTTAACCACTTTAATCCAGGCATCCGAATGGTTCCCAATTTCTTTTGTGGTTAAGTGGTTCAGTGGTACAGCAGCATTTATGGTTGGATTACTGTTGAAAAAACTGGTGAGAAGCCCTACTGTAGTTGTCACCTATGTTACTTAATGGGAAGTTAAGGAACAAGGTCCAGCTTGCTTGGCATCGTCACTGGTCCGTCGCTGCGAAAACCACCTCAGAACAAGTTTGTTCTAACACACTTCCATCCTTCCATGATTCTATCTAGTATCTGTCTCTCCATCGACATAAAAAGTCTATCTACAGTATTAGTGACTACTGTGTGTCCTTCATTCTCCTTCAGTGTTGTGCTGCTGTGATTGTCAGAGGTGTTTACATGATGATCCTGGGTTCAGGCACTGAGTCACTGATAGATTTGTGAGGCAGAACGTTGGCTCCGTTCAGGTACAACTCGTCATTGACGATCACATCCTCCCCAAGTACTGTTACGTTCTCCATACGCACCTGCAACAAACAGCACACAGTCAATGCAGGACCACTTCTAGAATATACATCGTCGCTGTCGGGCAGAAACCTCATCTCCATATTTTGACGTTTTTTCGTAACTTAACTAGCTTGGGATCTAGCCTGATTCACTATATTCTGTGGATTTCTTTTGGCACTTTGAGAAAAAAATCCACGGAACGTAGTGAATCAGGCTAGATCCCAGGCTATAAATTAACACACTACTTGATCATATTATAGCAGAGGCTTTCAGCTGATTGTGAACCAGGGACCACCATCCTGACTAAGAATCAACCTATTCCTATCCTACGGTTACCCTTATTACATTCTCTTACCTTTACTTCCATTAAACTACCCTTTTCTGTGGAATTGACACACTTCAACGGAACAGTGCACACGAGTTTAGTGCACTTTTCCGTGGAAGAAAATACAAAATCTTCATTTTGCTACATTACTAAGTGCATGGTCAGGGACCACATGCAATACCTTCACGGACCACCTGTTAAACCTCTGTACGATAGCATCGCACAAAAGTAGCAGATCCACAAGCTTGAAACGTAAAGAGACACGTTTTAAGCTTGATCTACTACTTTGGTCTTTTTTTTATTTGAATCCAGCAAAGTACAAGTTGTGATTTTAGACATATACAGCAATAGTATAATAGTACAGTAGTAGTGTATATACTGTAGCAGGGTATACGTAAGGATAATTCATGATCAGTGCTACAGTTGTAGTAAAACATATTTGTTCTGAACTCACCCACTGGCCCACACATGAGCTCCATCCCACAATGCAACTCTCCAGCCAGGAGTGCGACCGAATGCGTGCTGCTTTCAGGACGGTACATCGTTTTATCCTCACGCCATCCTCCACAACCACGCCTGCTCCGACCGTTACATTAGGCCCTATCGTACAGTTCTGTCCTATCTGAGCTGTAGGGTCCTACACACAGAGAGACAGAGGAAGAGGGACAGACACACACAGAGAGGGACATACACAGACAGACACACAAACAGATGGAGACAGAGACACATACCAACAGACATTAACAAAAGAGACTAAACTCATGCACTGTAACCTGGAAGTTATCGCTACATATTAACCAGTGCTTAGTATGCGTGAACACAAATGTCAGAACTCATGGGACCTGAAATGCCAGACTTGACTGTGCCAGCTTCCATTGAGTGAAGTCGGTGTAATGTCCAATTTAACCGTAAAGGCTCAATGTGTGAATGGGCGAGGTGATTGTCCAGTTAATGGGCCAATGCAATGCTGCCATTCTAACATAGGATTGGTGAATGACGGCATTTTTGTCATTTGATGAAAGTAAAAATCCACACATTTTTCCAAACAAGCTAACCAACTAGCCAGCCAACTCACAACCAGCACGTTTCCAAGGAAGCCGGGTCCTGTGCGTAGCTTATCTGGTGCATGTTGCCGTAGCGATTGCAGGTACATACACATCCCTGTCAGGAAGTCTTTAGGCTGACCAATGTCCATCCAGAAACCTACGCACACGTACGGACACACATAGACACAGCATGAATCAGTATGTGCAGGATTGTAATAGTAATAATAGACACTCTACTGGTCTCTAGTACTGCTGGTTTTCTATCCTACCAGGATCTCTAATGCAGCTGGTTTGTATGTGAGGCCAGAGAATGATTAAGGCCATACACTTACGTTTGGTAGCACTGAGAGCTGAAAAAACCAAACACAAGAACGCCACACATTTACAACCATGACACCGAGTCTACACACATTTACAACATACAACCATGACACAACACATTTACATCCATAACTCTACACATTTACAACCATAACTCTAATTACAGCCATAAATCTACACATTTACAACCACAACACATCTACAACCATAACTCTACACATTTACAACCATCATGACTCTACACATTCACAACTTACAAGCATGCTAGCACACACAGCCACACACCAGGCATACTGTAGGCACACGTGCCCCGCCTCCCAACAGCTCTGGTAACATGAAGGAAGTCAGCGATTGTGCAGTGGGCTCTCCTGAGTCCCGACAGCCAGGTACGTTCACAAACAAACTGTGTACAGTGCCCCGCTCAGCTGTTTATAAACCAAAACGCAGTTTGGGCTTATTTTCACAGGCTGCAGCTGCTGCTCTGTTCACAATCGTGACAGGTACCCTCACAACTGCTGTACAGTATCCCCGCTGCGCTGTTTATAACTTAAGCCAAAAAACAGTCAGTTTGGGCTGTTTTCACCGGCGGCTGCGATCGCAGGGGGGTTGCTGTCGGAGGACCAGCCTGCGTCGGGGCCTTCTGACGTCTAGTTACGCCCCTGTACAGTAGGTCTCATCACCAGCCGTTTTGTGGGTGCAGGCTGCAACCAGAAGCCAGAGAAGGCTGCACAAAAGGGTAGAGGAATATTAGCATTAGTGCCGTAAGCGGCAGTACTGTAGCATCATTACCTTGTAGCTCCATGGCGTACAGTTGTCCCTCCTCTGCCATGACAGGGAAGATCTCCTTCTCTATGGACGTTGGTCTGAGCTGCAGAGAGACAATAAGACCTTAATATACACAATGACCTGAACAAAACGTAATCATATTATAGGCCAACTACTACATTTTAGTAGTTTTAACCCATTCCACAAATGTCTTCTAACAGTTTTCTGAAAAACACATGTTGCTACAGTATCAGTGGTTCTCAAACTTTTTCATGTCAAGGACCTGAACCCCCCCCCCCCCCATCTCAAAATATTTAGTTCCAGGGACCCGGCAGAGGCATAGATTCAAAGATTTGCATGCACGTATACCTGTATGCGTTTCAGTATGTGTGTGTTGAAGATGTACATTCCAGCGTTGATCTTGTTTGAGACAAAGGTTTGAGGTTTCTCCACGAAGCGCTGGATTCTGCCGCTGTCAGTCTCAAAGATCACAACACCGTATTTAGAGGGCTCCTCCACGCGTGTCACCTACAGACAGACAGACAGACAGACAGACAGACAGACAGACAGACAGACAGACAGACAGACAGACACACACACACACACACACATTAAAACAACAAATCTAAATAACATATGTAACAAATACCTGTAAACCACATACTGTACTTAAATCAAATACCAAAGTGGAAAAAGCGACACTCCAAACTCCAAAGTAAAGGATGCAAGACTGGCTCGGATACAAATTCTCATTGTATTGCCAACGCTTATGCATTTCTGCCTCAGCCTTTCGAAGAACAGATAACATTTTTAATCTGAGCCAGTCTTGCATCCTTTACATTCATTGGAGTGCCTCTTTTTCCACTTCGGTGGCATTTAAGTTTTTATCGCTGAGCACCCACTGCCTACACTAAAAGGATATCCTGAGGATGTGCACCGGTTTTAATTTTTACAACTAAACAACATACATTTGCGTATGGTAAATGGTGTGTCATCATCGTGTTTTTACGTCCAGAGACTTATCATCTTTCCTTTTTTTCTCCCAATTTAGTCGTTATGCCAATTCCTTAAGGTATTGATTGAATTAACACAGAAATGCAAATGGCACGAGTACAGTCATACACTTCGTCTAAAACCCCCAAAAGGTCCTGATAGGACTTGTTTCCCATTGAGGTACTGTAATCCCATGTCACCGCTGACCCCTACTGGTTAGTTGGTTAGGCAGGGAGCAGACGAGCATGTGATGCCACCAGTCTGTTTCTTTTCACCTGACAGTGAGGAGTTTGGAGGAACATGCTATTCCTCTCCCTGCTCAACAGCACTAGACCAACCGGCTAGTGCAGTGACAGATCTCTTTCAAAATCGCTTCTGAATACACATCGTTACGTTAAGAGTTTCTTACCTATGACACCTCTAATGTTGTAAAAACAATAATTGCTGTTATAATATTTTAATTTAAAAAACTGCAAACAACAAAGCAAATAAAGATGACAGTCTTTGCTTTACAAAGCACTTTGTAACTTTGTTCAGAAAAGCGCTATATAAATTAATTTATACAAATTTCTGCCTCCTCACCTGCTCCAGCAATTGGAGACATTAGTGACCTGCCGGAATATGTGACCAATCTTGTGGACTTCACATAACACCAATATCAGATGTGAATCACTGCTGTTTGTTTGTTTGTTTGTTGACAGGGATAAACTTAGTATACTCCCATTTTACGTTCGGACAATGACGTTATGTGAAGACCACAAGGCGCCGGCGGTCACATATTTCAGCAGCTCACCAATTTCACATTAAAGCCTCACTATGACACTTTTTGAATGAATAAAATAAAATTGACCAATCTGTATGATATGAGTATATTAATACAATATAACGCATACAATGGTTGTGTTTTGTCTTCGTACTATTATATTGAGACATTTAGACCGTGTCAAAGGTCAAGTTTGACCAAGATTCAATTTATAAAGAAAAGTAAGAAAAAAAGATTACAGGGTTCAAATGTGGGGTTTAAGGGGAATAGTGCTGCTTTAACATGCCGAAACAGGCCGAAATGTGAGTGTTGGAATTAGTCTCTAGTCTCCACAGTGGTGGGAAAGAACTTTAACCATGTGCCACCTGAAGAACTTTAACCATGTGCCACCTGAAGAACTTTAACCATGTGCCACCTGAAGAACTTGAACCATGTGCCAGCTGAAGAACTTGAACCATGTGCCAGCTGAAGAACTTTAACCATGTGCCAGCTGAAGAACTTGAACCATGTGCCAGCTGAAGAACTTGAACCATGTGCCAGCTGAAGAACTTTAACCATGTGCCAGCTGAAGAACTTGAACCATGTGCCAGCTGAAGAACTTTAACCATGTGCCAGCTGAAGAACTTTAACCATGTGCCAGCTGAAGAACTTGAACCATGTGCCAGCTGAAGAACTTGAACCATGTGCCAGCTGAAGAACTTTAACCATGTGCCAGCTGAAGAACTTGAACCATGTGCCAGCTGAAGAACTTTAACCATGTGCCAGCTGAAGAACTTTAACCATGTGCCAGCTGAAGAACTTGAACCATGTGCCAGCTGAAGAACTTTAACCATGTGCCACCTGAAGAACTTTAACCATGTGCCACCTGAAGAACTTTAACCATGTTCCACCTGAAGAACTTTAACCATGTGCCACCTGAAGAACTTTAACCATGTGCCACCTGAAGAACTTGAACCATGTGCCACCTGAAGAACTTTAACCATGTGCCACCTGAAGAACTTTAACCATGTGCCAGCTGAAGAACTTTAACCATGTGCCACCTGAAGAACTTTAACCATGTGCCAGCTGAAGAACTTTAACCATGTGCCAGCTGAAGAACTTTAACCATGTGCCACCTGAAGAACTTGAACCATGTGCCACCTGAGCTGTCTGTCTGTCTCTCTCACCACTATGGTCCCCTCGTTGCCGTGGCGGCTGTGAAAGGCGAGGAGGTCTGTGAAGGGGAAGTCGCAGATGACATCAGAGTTCAGGACGAAGAACGGCTCATCGTCATCACCACCCAACAACTCTTTGGCCAGAGCCAGGGGACCCGCTGGAGAAAGACAAAAACACACACACGGTCCGGTCAGTCTCAATGTCCACGGAGAGCACACTTTGAGTGGCAGCGCCAGTCTGCTATGCATATCTATGGTAAAGACGGACTGGAGCACTCCTCTCCCCTGTGCCCGAGCATTGCTCCCGACACCCAGCGTTTTTTGTTCAACTTTTAGAAGAGTTTTGATCCTCCTGGCTGTGTCTGACAATCCAGTGATTTACGACCCGACTCCGAGTCGTCATCGTGACCATGAGAAGCCCTTGTTTATCCTTGTTTCAGCTAAGCTATTTGTGTTAATAACAAATAATAGATGAGGATATTTGAGCACAGCAATGGTTGGTGGGTTTGAACGTTGTGGGTGTTATTAAACGCTGAATGCGAGCGATGGACCTGATGATAACCACGGTGCTCTTCAGCTCAAAAGGCCCTGACAACGCTGAGGAAGACCTGGTAGGTTGAAAATCGTCTATTGCTCTGTACGTGGAGAGGTAACATGGACATTTATTGTGAAAAGGGCATTTACTGTGTGTAATAGCCAGTGCTAGAATCTAAAATGACACAAATGCTTTCCCAGTTTTAATGGGTTATGGTCCAGTAGGAACTGGTAGATGGACTCACCTGTTCCCAGTGGCTCCGTCTCATGAGACAGAGAGATTTTAATCCCAAGCTACAAATGAAACAAATTATTGTATTATTATTATGAACAGTAACGGTGCACGACAAGGACAGCTAACAATTAACCACTTACATTTCTATTTCAAAATAGCAATCCACAGGCATGACACATTGTGAGCTTGTAGATCTTCTCTTTTTGATCATTTACATCACAAAGAAACATTTTATGTGGTTCTTCTGAGTGTCAGATGCATTGTGGGAAATACTGTACTAACCCTCTGCTCCTGTATTCTCATCTCTCTCTCCAGCAGATCAGACATGTAGCTCACAGCTAGAATCACATGGTCCACGCCAGCCTACACACACACACACACACACACACACACACACACACACACACACACACACACACACACAAATGTAAAAATCAGTCAGTCATCAACAGTTTGACTGGCTGAAGAGAGACGTTCCTCTGGCTCTTTTGTCATTGGGCAGAACTACGTGACGGCTGAACAGGAAGCACTGCATGGTGAGCGAATCACTGGAAATCTCCACGCCCCGAGAAAGGCTTGCCCATGTTGAAGCTGCGAGACGTACTGGTGAAAGCTGGAACTGCTAGCGGGCCCCTGAACTCGTTTGCACTTCCGCATTTGCCAACCAAAATTTGGTTTGGCAAATGCGGAAGTAGAGCGTTCTCGAAGTTGCTCACGCCAGTGAGCAACTTCCATTGAAATTAATAGCGGGGGGGGGGGGGGGGGGGTCCCTCTATCCTTTATAACTCTGTGGAAATCTCTCATTTTGACCAGAGCCTCAGCATGGTGCAGGAGGAATGGTTCGTTTACATATGACTCTGTCTCTCACCTTGACCAGAGCCTCTACTTGGTGCAGGAGGATTGGTTTGTTTACATATGACTCTGTCTCTCACCTTGACCAGAGCCTCTACTTGGTGCAGGAGGATTGGTTTGTTTACATATGACTCTGTCTCTCACCTTGACCAGAGCCTCTACTTGGTGCAGGAGGATTGGTTTGTTTACATATGACTCTGTCTCTCACCTTGACCAGAGCCTCTACTTGGTGCAGGAGGATTGGTTTGTTTACATATGACTCTGTCTCTCACCTTGACCAGAGCCTCTACTTGGTGCAGGAGGATTGGTTTGTTTACATATGACTCTGTCTCTCACCTTGACCAGAGCCTCTACTTGGTGCAGGAGGATTGGTTTGTTTACATATGACTATGTCTCTCACCTTGACCAGAGCCTCTACTTGGTGCAGGAGGAATGGTTTGTTTACATATGACTCTGTCTCTCACCTTGACCAGAGCCTCTACTTGGTGCAGGAGGATTGGTTTGTTGCAGAATTCCACCAGTGGTTTTGGCACACTGAGCGTGAGGGGGCGGAGCCGGGTTCCATAGCCACCAACCAGAATCAGAGCCTTCATCGTCCTGAAATCACCATGCCAACAAATTGTAACCAACACAATTCAATTAAATTAGACTTTTAACAACAGAAAGAATATATAAAACAGTGGAGTTGAGCTGCAGGTTACAAAACTAAACATAACGTCATCACTGACAGATTTGGTCCTGAATAATGCTGTGCTGAGGCAGTTGGAATTGGAAAACTATTCAATTTTCAGAGTAATCCATTATTGAGACATCTAAATGTTTGTATTTTCAACTTTCAACTGTTCCGCAATACCCAGTACCCTCAGCCAGCTCAATCTGTCTTGAAGTGTCCATGAGAGGAGCACTTCCCCAGTGATCATAATAGTTGGGACAGGATAAACACTCAAACCCTTGCATCCCCATTCTGGGAATGTCATAATAGCTGAACATTCCACAAAAATAGTCCTGGGGGATCCCAGTCAACAAAGTGTATATAGGGTTTAAGTCAGAGAACAGTCCAGGTCTTCCTGACAAATACCCCAACAACTAAAGGAGACACAAATGTAAAGAATCTATTTATCCTGCATTATCCAGAGTTCTGATCTCATGACTGAAAGAAATGTTTTGTTAATCTAATCTTTTTTATCTATTATCCATCACTAACCAGGATAAGTCTGGTCTGAGTCCACACCCAACCTCTCAGCAATGGCTTTGGTTATGTCACACAACTACATCTCAATAGACCAAGACAATACGCACCCACCCAGTCAATCAGCACCTTATGCCCGCTCTGTGCGTCACTTGGTACATAACAATGAGGTAGGGCAGGGCAATTATTAATAACCAAAATATTTAAAAATACTGAAAGTTAGAACCAATCCTTATCATCCTGTTCATGTAATACAAATAATATATAATATAATATATATAATAATACAAGATTTCTTACAAATCAACAGATCGACACAAAAACTAATTATTCTAAATTGATTTGCAGTGTTGGTCATTCCACGAATGCCTGGTCTTTACAAGCTGTACTTCATTGTAAAGGTGACTAATCAACAATTAAAATGAATGTGACTAATCAACAATTAAAATGATATAAAATACAATACTAATTTATTAAAGTGGAGAAATAATTGACCAACATTAAGTTTTGCTGAGTTTATTTATTTGACAATTTGGCAATTTATGTATAGTTTGAGCTGGCCTGAAGACCTAAACCTGATCCAGTAGGACTGCATTCCTGACAACAATCACTTCTCATATTATGACCTGCAGCCTGACATGAATGAATGAATGAATGAATGAATGAATTAATGCAATACTATCCTGCTAGTGGGTGATTCGTATCAAACCAACAGTTACAACAACAGTGCAAGAATTTGAACCGATTCAGAAGTAAACAAAACGATTCGGTCATTGAATGACAGCTGCATGCATGCTACTGTTAGCATCTTCCAGCTATAGCCTCCAACAGTCATGCACTATAAGAACTATGAGAAGTATTGACGTATGGTCATATTATTTTATATGGTGTCTCTACGTGAGGCTCTCGGTCTGTACATCACTTTCCAACACGGACTTCCAATTGGTGTCACCGTACGTTCGTGTGCTTGAACTTTCCACAGTTCATTGACAATTTGACATTCTAGCTCACTGAGGCTAACAACAGCTAACACTGGCAGTGATTGGCTTAAACCAGGCAGTAACAGATTTGTGTAGTCATAATGACAACAACACAGTGAGTGATATTATTAACACATACTTTTAACAGACACACAGTACCTCCTTTAACAGAACAGTTTACACAGTAATTATTTCTTACAGAGTACACTTTCAAGGCATAACAGCCACTATTAAATGAAGTATATCGTTATTATTATGCATCAGTAGTGGTATTATATAGTAGTACTTACAGTGAGTTGAGTCACAGTGTGTGTACAATATCCTATGTGTAGATGGCATGAATGACCATAGAATGACACGTACATTAGAATATCAGGATGGATTCCACTGTTTCTGTTCCTGGATCCATGGTGGGCGGAGCTGGGACCGTACCATTATGTAGGTAGGTAGGTACCCTTCCAACCAAGTATCCTTCACTGACTGACTGCAGACCGCGCAGACTGCACAGGCGCACATCTACAACAGAACAACTGCTCTTTTCGGCGAGCGACACCCTCGTCCTCATTACCTCATAGATATTGCTCGTCCTCGCCCGATGGAGTAGGACCTACTCCATCGGGCGAGGACGAGCAATATCGTTGCTCGGATAATCCCAGAGCCTTAGATATAGATGGCCTGGCCTGGCCTGGTTACTGTCTCCATAGCCCCCTCCATCCCTCCCTAACAATAATGTAATAATGTCTCTGTTGTCCCGCCTCTTCTTCGACTTTTGACCAATCAGATGGAAACAACGTGGCGGGGGGAGGTGCGGATAGAAGTAATAATAATAATCGTTATAATATTAATATATCTATTCTATTCATTTGAAATGATTGCTTGTTTAAATGTATTCTTATCTGTGAAATATACATTATTTTTTTGTTATGTCTTTGTTTCATTTTCACAATTTGTGAAGTTTTCTTTTTTTTTTACAATCTACCTGAAGCAGACTTGAATTGGTTAATTGTTGGGGGTTTGTCTAAACAATGGGATGTGTGTATGTGGATACTGTATGTATGTGGATTTTGGCAGGTCATTTCTCCACCAGGCAAAACTGGTATGTGGTTTTTCTTACATCTGAAGGAAGACGTCGTGTAAAAGTGTGAACTGTAATGTTAATGAAGAGTAAAGTTGCTGTGTAAAAGTAAAAAAATCAAACGAGAAACAAAAACAAAAAAACACATGTATGATAGTTTGTTTTTTTAAAACATATTTATTAAAGGTTGTTCCTTAATACTGCATCTTATGTTTCCACATTGAAGCAGAAGGAAGTCGTCAAGCAGATAAAACAATAGTTTCGTTTAGACAACTCAATACAGCACTGGCTGTTATTGGTCACCTTGCATTTGGTCAAGTGATGCGATAGGTTAAAAACAATAAATAGGAAATAATAATAATTGAAACATTATATCATTATGAAAATAACCATCATATATATTGTCGCTGTGGAGCAGAAACTGTTCTCATAAATTACTGCCATTCTAAAAGAAAATCCTTCTGTATAATATTATGCCGAAAATAAGGAGGCAATGTTTAAAGTTAACTCCGTTTTCTTTAACAAATTAAAAGTACTCTATTAACAAGAGCTTAAAATAATAACTACATTGTAGATTATGAATTGATTAATACATAGGACCACAATGGAAAAAGGCTTTTTTGTTTTATCCCTTTACTTAGCATTGCTTGCGTAATTGTACTTGCTGTACTGTTTGCAAACTGTAAATAAAGTCAAAAAAGTATCCAATTGAACACAGGGTCTTTTTTCCATTTCCTGAAAAGTAACGGTTTTATACAACCACCAGCAACAGTGTGTGTGAGTGTGTGTGTGTGTGTGTGTGTGTGTGTGTGTGTGTGTGTGTGTGTGTGTGTGTGTGTGTGTGTGTGTGTGATATCACTTTATTTGAATACATAGACTGACATACTGTCAACAAGGAACTGCCAGGATTTACCGCCCACGGATCTATAAACTCAGTCAATGACCAATGTCAGGGAGATAATCAATATCGTCGCTGTCGGGTGGAAACCTTGCATGTCAAAAACCATTACTTTTCAGGAAATTGAAAAAAAGAACCTGTGTTCCAATGGACCCACTGTTGTAATTATTTAGTCCTGTTAATACTTTTCATTGCTTCAATATTTACATTAAAAAAAACCTATAGATCTGCTATTTTCACTACTTTTGTGCAACACTTTGTGAAAAAGTAATACATTTAATTTACAAAAAACATAACAATTTGAAATACTACACCGGTGCCCGTTGGGACCTGTCTACTCGGGAACAATGCATATTGGAAATGCATGCCACACCCGGTTGTACCTGATGTCGGAGTGACCTCTGTGTCCGACTGTCTGTCTGTGTCCCTTTTTTATGCCCATATGTGGAGATCTCTGTACCTCACCTGTCTGTGTCCCTTTTATACCCATATATAGAGGAGTTCTGTGTCATGCATGCACAAATATAGAGTCCAGGCCAGTCTATGAAGTCAGTACTATGATGTCATATTGATGATATCAGGATTGGGGATTTTTGGGAAAGCTGATGATCCGACTCACTTTCCACTCGGTGCATATCTGTCTCTGGTCCTCGGTGACCCACGTTTGAAGGTGGTCAGCCAATATATGAGCGTACCGGTTGGATTGACGGTTCTGGACAACCAGGTTCTGGACAACGAGATCTCCCATGACGCTTGCACAGAGTTTGAAGTCAGTCGGACACAGTGACACACTGATGGACATAGATTTTGTTCATCAATAGTAGGATTGAGATACAAGGTTTCTACCCAACAGCGATATACAGTATAAACAATAAACAATTAGCTCTGAAATGTAAAACCATTAAAATAATAATAATACTAAAACAATAATTATAATAACAATAATGACATTATTTTAATCTTTGTCAAAGATAATCTTCATTCAAAAAGGAACACAAAAAATATGTTAAATAAAGCAGATTGTTACAAGCTGCTGTGTGTGTGTGTGTGTGTGTGTGTGTGTGTGTGTGTGTGTGTGTGTGCACATGTGCACTGAGAAGCCGTTAAGAACCCAGAAACAACGTAAACAGGAAGTCAAATTTTCAGGACTCTGTGGCACTGTTCAACATCATATCCATGTTCAATTATTAATGTATAAAAAAACACTGTCTGTCTGTCTGTCTGTCTGTCTGTCTGTCTGTCTGTCTGTCTGTCTGTCTGTCTGTCTGTCCATTAGATGCAGAGTTCACATCATCAGTAGACTCCAGCCAACCAATCATACCGTTTGCCCGGCCTGTGAGTTGGGCCAATCAGCCGGTGAGTTCCACGGGCAGTTCTCGACTGCAGAGAGCCTCCCACTGGCGCGCCAGGAGAGAGAGGAGTCTCTCCCTGCTCTCTGCTCCTGGTACCAGGATGCACCACTGCACCTCCCCGACCGCACCTCCTCCCACTGCACCTGCACCTCCTGCTGCTGCACCTCCTCCTGTTGCTTCCGTCTCCTGGTTGAAGTGGTCCATGGTCAGGTGACACAGGAGGTCCGGTCCGCTCCAGTCGTCAAACACCAGAGTGAGAGCCTGTGGGACCGGCTGGTAGCCCAAAAGAACCCTGTCCAAGTCCCGAATCCTCCGCCACTCCCTCACCTGGTACTTCTCCCTGGACAACATAGAACATATCGCTTTAACCCTAACATCCTTGTTCTGGGGAGAACATTCAGAGAAAATAGCCAATCTACAAGCCCTCAACGCACAAGTAGATGTAGAAGAGATTTGGTGTAGAGGGGGAACAAAAGAGAAGACCAAGTACATAGCTAACCACAGGACGAGACTGTCCTCCGTCTCTTGCTGAGCGAAGCATTTAGAGTTTAGAGACAGTTTTGGAAGTGCAGCTTATAGAAAAGTATTCTGAAAGTTGAAGGTCTGAGAAATCTGGCATCAAAGTTTTCACAAGGATTTTCAGTTTTCACACTTACTCAGCTCCACCCACTGAGTTTTGTTAATTTTATCGTAAGATAAAAATAATAACATTGTCATTAGGCTAACATTGGCTTTCAAAGTTTGCAGGATTGGTCCGTTTTGACCAAAAAGCCTCAAATCATGAACGCAGTGTGCAATTTACATTTTTGGAACAAAATCAAATCATCCAATTGCCATCCAAAGCGTAAGAAGAAATGGTACCCTTTTCACATTGGCCTATTATAGCGCCACCAGGAGGCCACAACCTGACCTGCCCTGGTGGTGACCTGTTATTTCTGTGCCCAGCAGGTGGTAGCATAAGCACAGCTAAGCCTTGCCACCGTTCACTCCGTAATGACCCGCCGTTTAATTTCCGGGTTATCAGGGAGGTGCTAAAAGGTAAAGTGACGGTCGCCGCTTTCATATATGGAGTATACGGGGGGTACGAACATGTCCGTAGATGGCTGATGCCGTACCCTAGACTAGAGGGTACGAGTATAATCGTAGATCACGAATTAATGATGACACACCTGGAGGGAGGTTCCTTGGCCAAGTCAGGCAGAGGGTAACTGACATAATCCTCGTCCAATAGGAAGATGTCTGTAGAGGTCAGGATCAAGGTCCTGGGCTCCAGCAGGGGGTTGGGGGAAGGGCCAGTGCCAGTGGGACTCCCAGGTGTCTGGACCTGGACGGAAGGAAGGAAGGATGGAGGAAAGGAAGGGTAGAAGGAAGGAAGTGATAAAAACAAAGGACGAAAGAAATGAAAGTTGAACCAATTAAACCATGTAAATGAACCTAGTAAATCAGTACGAAGTTGTGAGTTGTAGACAGACCCTACTTACTACACAATCACAAACTTAGTCTGTGCTCTTAGAAACTATAGCTGGAAATTCAATGGAATGCACTGAAGGCAATGATAGCCAGCCAGGTGGACAAGCATATGAATAAACAACAATATGTTTTTTAATGTTTGCGACCTTTGTCAGATGAAATCGCTCACGAATTGTTTTCATCTTGTTTTTCTAAATAGCACTGTACGTTTGGGCAGTATGGGCTGTCAGAACGAGAATCGGTTGACAATAATTGACCTAGTTGTCCTAGTACGTCCACCCAATGCATCCCATGGAGTGTTCAGCTCAGCTTAGTGTGTACCTGGAAGGCCAGCAGGTAGAGGAGGATGTTGAATGAGGATGAGGATGAAGAGGCAGCCGTCTTCCTCTCTGCCACGATGAAGGTGAGATCTCCCATCTCCTCATCACTGGGATAGATAAACCTCACCCTACCACCATGAACCAGCTCGTAGTTCTTCATCTTACCTGCAGGGGGTGACGTCACGCACGCACGCACGCACGCACGCACGCACGCACGCACGCACACGCACACGCACACGCACACACACACACACACACACACACACACACACACACACACACACACACACACAATCATGCCATTATATCTATCTATTCTAAGTATCTCTCTCTCTCTCTCTGTGGGTCTCAACTAGTGGTACGGGGACCACCAGTGGTCCTTGAGGGGGTTCCAGGTGGTCCCCAGCTAAATGATCCGTAACCCCCGTAGATCTTTAACCATTACGAGACGTTACGCGTCCATTTGATTTCATTTTCATTTTACACTCTCAAGAGTTAATTATTGTTAATTATTGTTAAAGGTATATTCAGTGATTTCACTTAATTCAAATATCACTTATTTTTTCTTATTTTTTGGTTAATCCTCCCTACTATAAAGTGTGCTGACCATATGAGAAGTTCCTCCCTGTCCCCAGTGAGCCCCTGGGGTCAAAAAACCTTAGTTTCGGTTTGGGCTTTGGGTGGCAAAGCCTTCATCCAATCAGGATGAGAGGGGCCTTCTTCCAATCAGGATCGAGCGGGGCGGGTCTTGGTGCGCATGCTGTTGGCCTGTTGCGTGTCCCCCCACTGTAGTGCGTGCATGTGCACATCTTGTTGTGACTGTAGATGGATGGATGTGTATGTGTACCAGTGTCTTTGTGGCTGTAGATGGATGGATGGATGGATGGATGGATGTGTATGTGTACCAGTGTCTTTGTGGCTGTAGATGGATGGATGGATGGAGGGATGGGTGTGTATGTGTACCAGTGTCTTTGTGGCTGTAGATGGATGGATGGATGGATGGATGTGTATGTGTACCAGTGTCTTTGTGGCTGTAGATGGATGGATGGATGGATGGATGTGTATGTGTACCAGTGTATTTGTGGCTGTAGATGGATGGATGGATGGGTGTGTATGTGTACCAGTGTCTTTGTGGCTGTAGATGGATGGATGGATGGATGGATGGATGTGTATGTGTACCAGTGTCTTTGTGGCTGTAGATGGATGGATGGATGGGTGTGTATGTGTACCAGTGTCTTTGTGGCTGTAGGTGGATGGATGGATGGGTGTGTGTGTATGTGTACCAGTGTCTTTGTGGCTGTAGAGTGTAGATGGATGGATGGATGGATGGGTGTGTATGTGTACCAGTGTCTTTGTGGCTGTAGATGGATGGATGGGTGTGTATGTGTACCAGTGTCTTTGTGGCTGTAGATGGATGGATGGATGTGTATGTGTACCAGTGTCTTTGTGGCTGTAGAAGTCTTGCTCTGTGGATTCAGGTTGAGGGACCTTCTCCTGGAGACTGAGGACTGCCATCAGCTGCTGTAAGAAGGCATGAGTCCCAAAACTGTCTCTGCTGAGACAGCACACGATCTGATCTGCACTACTACCTACGCACGCACACGTGTGCGTGTGTGCGCACACACACACACACACACACACACACACACACACACACACACACACACACACACACACACACACACACACACACACACACACACACACACACACACACACACACACACACACACACACACAAATGAGGACAAAAACTATGACTAAATATATATTAACAATTTCGTCAACAAATAAAAACTAGACTAAAATGTTGGGGAGGACTAGTGGACCATTAGAACTAAGACACCGCATTTTATGCTTGGCTGTGCATGGGTGTCATATTCAGAAAATAGGCCATCTACAAGCTCGTAGATCAGGGATTATGACGCCGTCAAGGCCTGCCAAAATAAAAGATTGTCGACAAATTCAACTGTATTTAGGTTTAGGTGTAGTTTTATTCAAAAGACTATGACAAAATGATCAGAATTTGCTGTCAAAATTAACACTGCTACCAGGACCTCTAGTATTGCTGGTCAACTGACCTACGACCCGGAAGTACTGGTCAAATAGCCCCACGTTGACAGACAACAGGTCAGCCAATCGGATGGTCAGATAGTAACATGACTCCGCCTCTGGATCTCTGCACGCTGAATCTGACGTTTCCCACACTGATGGCGAGAGAGAGAGAGAGAGATAAAGAGAGGGAGAGAGGGAGGGAGAGAGATATATATATATTTTTAAATATTTTTTATCCCACGATTTTGTAACCCATTTTTCACCCCTGTGTCAATTATCTAACAAACCCTCTACAAACCCTCCGCCAACCTAGTCCCCATATATGGGGGACATGGGGAGAGCAACGGACTTGAACTCATGCTTCCTTCATGCCTGAGTGTCCAAGTTGCTCCTTTACACCTGACAGGGGGGAGTTTCCCTGGTTGGACGTAGCGCATGGAAGGAACACGTTATTCCAACCAGTTCCTTTCCCCTCCATCAGTCTCTAAACTGGCCAGGGGGAGGCAGTTTAGAGACCAGGATTACTGGATGTTTTTTGTGAGGGTACCTACCCTAGAGAGAGATATTTACATTGACTGGAAGTCATTCATGTTTATTTTTGTGGTGTTTAAAATGGCCACCTGCCATTTTAATGGAAAACATGCACACGCACACGCACACACGCTCACGCACACACGCACACGCACACGCACACACACACACACACACACACACACACACACACACACACACACACACACACACACACACACACACACACACCAATTACTGTCTTACATGAGTGGTGAGTAAGCGAGGAGGCAGAGTCCTCCAACAGGAAGTAGATGGCGTTTGTGGAGAGCAGCAGACAGGAAGTGAGCTCAGCCTCAGGGGATTTGTAGAGGACCACAGACAGCCACAAGACCTGTCTCACCTCCTCCCCCTCAGTCTGACGTGCACACGCACACGCACACGCACACACACACACACACACACACACACACACACACACACACACACACACACACACACGTTACAATTTACGTGTGCGTTACAATTTCCCTACACAGGGAATTGGGTAGTGTCCAAAGAAGTTTTTTTCTTCTTTTTTTTTACCTGTGCTATGTTGTTGTGGAAGTATTCCAATAGGCCTTGGCCTTCCAGCCCAGCGAGGAGCTTCAGTCCTGGGGAGAGGTTGAGTGCGAGGTGGGGGGGTGGCTGGTTCTCCTCTCCCAGGCTCTGAAGCAGAGAGGAGATGCTCTGGACTGGAGGCTGCTGGGACACACTGTGATGGAAAACAAGCTCAAATTATTAGACAGAGCTTTCCAAGCATTGCTCGCATCATATATCTACATTAACGTTGGCAGTTGTCAGTGTCAGAGGCTGTGACACTTTGGACACAGGCTATGCATGATTGATGAAAGAATTGGTGAATATAACTCATGCATAGTAAAGTGCTTTGAAAAAATTGCAATATAAATTAAAATTATTTAAAGTTATTTTAGGAAATGCTTTAGTTTACAATGTGCGGCCGGTCATCCATTCACACAGACGGTGGTGGAAACTCAGAGTGAGTTCAGATGTGGTTTACCTGTAGGTGAAGCTGGCTGGGTTGGGTGGTGTAACACACAGACAGCAGTGTCCTGTCAGATCTCTGCCTCTGGACTGACCTAGGATCAGAACAACAAGTACAAACACTCACCTAGGATCAGAACTACAAGGACAAACACTGGCCTATAGGATCAGAATTACAAGGACACATACTGGCCTAGCATCAGAACTACAAGGACAAACACTCACCTAGCATCAGAACTACAAGGACAAACACTGGCCTAGCATCAGAACTACAAGGACAAACACTGGCCTAGCATCAGAACTACAAGGACAAACACTGGCCTAGGATCAGAACTACAAGGACAAACACTGGCCTAGGATCAGAACTACAAGGACAAACACTGGCCTAGGATCAGAACTACATGGACAAACACTGGCCTAGCATCAGAACTACAAGGACAAACACTGGCCTAGGATCAGAACTACAAGGACAAACACTGGCCTAGCATCAGAACAACAAGGACAAACACTGGCCTAGGATCAGAACTACAAGGACAAACACTGGCCTAGCATCAGAACAACAAGGACAAACACTGGCCTAGGATCTCTGGTCAGCATCAGAAGTTGTCAAACATCCTACTTGGTCAAACACCTGTTCTAATCTATTAAGACCTGAGTATGATTCTAATTTCACAGTTTAAAAAAAAAAATGTGAGTAGGCTATATATAAACTTATGTATGTATATATCAGTGGTGCTCAAACCTTTTCATGTCAAAATCCGATATTAAGTATTACGATATGTACCAAAGACCAGGGGGGGAGCAAAGATTTGAAGAAAAAAATGAATGAGCTTGTATATCTGCTATTTTTGAATAGCCAATGTATAAAATAATGATTAAAGTGGTTAAAAATCTAAAATGACACAGATTCTTTCCCAGTTTGAATGGTTTAACACCTGGTCTAGTTCATTGAATGTTGAGTGGTTCGTTTCTCTGGGCTTACCTGGTTTCAGAGCAGCACTAGTAGTCCTGGGGAGGACCAGGGTCTTCAACCCAGACAGAGAGTCTCTTCTCTCCCTCAGCTGACCCAGGAACAGCAGTCTGTCCTGGGCTAGAGGAAACACCAGCAGCAGCCTCCACTGGCCCAGCAACACTTCCAGCACATGGTCCAACCTGCACACAACATCATTTACATATAGACCACAACACAACTAAATAGAGACCTGTGTATACTGCGTATCAGAAACCAGTGGCAGTGGCAGGCATTTTGTTTACCGGCTCTGTTTCCACAGATAAGATAGAAAGCCCATTCATTCAGCCCATAGAAATTTCAGAAAATATGTATTTTAAGCATGGTACCAAAGCTGCCCAGGCTCCCGGTGAATCATGACCATGAAACATTTGATGCTGTGTCAAAAGATATTTGAAAACTGCAAAAAAGGTTACAAGTGTTTTGTGGTTTTCAAATATTGCGGTTTTCAATATCGTACATTGTGGTCCTGGTCCCCAAGCACAGTGGTTCTCAACCTTTTCAGGTCGTGACCCCCCAAAATAATCATATTTGACCCCATATTTGTAGGAGTTGAGGCATTATATTAGCTTGACTTGGTTCCATAGATAAATATTGTGAAAATATCAGATCTACAAGCTTTGCGTTGCAAGGCGTTTTGCGCTTGTAGATCAGCTATTTTCACAATTTTCTTCCAGTTTTTATAGTATAGTTTGTTGATTATTTTTATGCAGTAATGGTCTTCTTTTTCTGAAAAGTCCTTAAATTGTCACTTCACTGTCATCTGGGGATGACAGTGAAATCACGTGGGGAGTGGGGACCCTGAAGGGTAAAAGGTGGTTTAAATAAATACCTGTGCTGGCCTGCAGGGGGTGCTGAAGGACGTGTGGGGTACAGGGCCACGGAACCCAGGGGAACACGCAGCAGCCTGCAGCAGGACGAGTCCAGCACCTCAGCGTCGCTCCTCTCCCTCTCCGCCAGCCACCTGAAGTTCACCTTCATCACCAGCAGGTGGCGCGGTGTGAGGAAGAGCAGCACGGGGGCGCCCGCCGTGGTCTCCCCGCCGGCCTCCTGGGCGAGGAGGTCCGACAGGAGGGGGGAGGGCTCCGAGGAGGAGGATGAGGAGGAGAGGAGGAAGGCTGGGTATCCACCCTGGGGAGTCTGGTTCTCCTCCACCTCCCAGGAGGTGAGGAGCGGGCGGAGGAGAGGAAGGGGTGTCGGGTGGGGCTCTGAGGGGAGCTGAGGGAACAAACGTGGAACATTAATGAATCGATTCTAAAACGTCTTCGACTGCATTCTACGTACAAACCACTGCTGTCAGGTGGAAACCTTGTACTGTATGACCTTGTAGATCTGCTGTTTTCACTACCTTTGTGTGACACTTGTATGATGAAGTAGTAGGGCATTAAACAAAAACAAACAAACAAACGTAGATGTTTCTGCCCGACAGCAAATAAATACAGTTGTCAAGTTATTGCAGTGGGCCCCCAAACACTGGCAAAATCAAACAATCATATATTAAAATTGGCTAGTAATATAAAATGCTCATACTGTGGAAGTTAGTTCTAGTAGGTACAGTCACCACTCACCACCACCTAATCTCCTCCCATTGCCATCCATCCAAACCATTCTGAGGTGAGATACCTCCATCTAGCACCACCATTATAGTCATATTTTAATATACATGAACAAATAATATAAGAAGAGGCGTCACTATGTTTCTATTCTTCTAATAGACGGTAAAACAACATTGAATCCCTCAACTCCTACAAGTCTAAGTGCTTGGCTGGGGACCAGGGGGGGTCACAACCTGAAAAGGTTGAGAACCACTGAGTCAGAGAGCAGCTCTTACGTTGAGCTGTGCAGACAGCAGAGCGGTGGTGTCCGTGATGGACTGCGCGTCAGAGAACAGGAACCACGTGGTGTTGCTGGAGGAGTGACGCAGGACCAGACAGGAGGCGGGGAGGAGGTCCGAGCACGAGGAGGACAGCAGGAGGACATGGGAGTACGGCAGCAGGAGATCTCTCTGGAGGAGACCCACCACCTCCTTCTGACGCTGGACCTGCTCCTCAGCTGAGGGCAGAGAGGGGAAGATGGGACAAGAGGAGTGCAATTCATATCAATTCATATAATATTAGTACGTTCCTTCCTACCTCAAGGAATTAGTCTCCCTACGACCCTCAACCTCCGCTCTTAAAACACCAACCTCCTCAAACCCACCAAGACCAACCATAGCACAAGAGGTGACCGGGCCTTCTGCTCGGTCACCCCCGAACTGTGGAACACCCTGCCCGCCCCCCTTGGGAGCACCAGTCGGTTGACTCTTTTAAGAGTGGACTAAAGACTTTCCTTTTTAACAAAGCATTTTTATAGCTATGCCCTTATGTTTTCAATGTTTTGTTGTTCCCGTTTCTTAGATGCTTTTAATGGTGTGATGTTTCTTCTGTTTTTATTTTATTCATTTGCTCATTGTAGCACTTTGAGATTCTCACAAATGTAAAGTGTGTTATAAATAAAATCCATTATTATTATTACATTAATATGAATACAAATTCAGATCTACTGTATATGCTCACAACACATCACAACAAGCTTGTGGATCTATAAGCTTATAGATCTGTAGATGTGGGGTTCTAGTATACAGCCCTAGGGAATTCCGGTCATCTAAGTTTATAGATAGTAAATAGTATCTTTGCATAAAAGTAGGAGAGGAGAGGAGGGGAGAGGCTGGTCAAAATGTGTACCTGTGTCGTGTTTGGTTGAAGTGAGGTCAGTTGACATGTAGAAGAGTCCCAGCAGGCTGTCTGTCAACACAAGACACGCCTCCATCTGTTGTAGAGTTTTCTCCACCCGAACACAGTGACACCACACCACCCTGCTCACCTCCACCCCCTGCTGCTGGGGTGGACTGCTGGCCGGGACCTCCACCTTGGAGTCGTCTAGTCCCATCTCAAAGTAGCCTGGACCTGACCTAGGATCACAATGAGAAGACAGGATGACTCTAGGATCACAATGAGAAGACAGGCTGTAACTGATAGTACAGCCAATCACTATTTTACAGTATTTCTTACCTAAAATGTCAAAATCCTTTACAAACAAGCTGCCAGAGATAAGCATGGAGTGTCACTCTGCACTGCTCCTGCCTGCCTGTAAGCTCCTTGGCCGGGTGCAGCTTCTGGCTTTGATCCAGACTACCGGAGCACTCACTACTAGAGCACAACCTGCTCATTTACAAGTGTCACTTATAACGTTGGACAAGCCCACATGATTGCACTTTGCGAATGTTCGCACTGTCATCACACTACGTGTCTCACAACACGTTCTAATCATTGATCATTCATACTGTCTGACTCGCCGACAGCCTCACAACAAAACGTAAACAAAGATGTGAATATGGTACGTGCATCTCAGTGGAAATGGAGCTTACTTCATCTTCCAACCAATTACTTGTCGTTCGACACAAGGCAGAGTTGGGTGGTCAGGCCGTCATTCAGAGGCTGTGTGACAATATTGGTTGTAGTTGTTGTGGTGTGAAAACCATTTGTATGAATACATTTGAGTATGCTAGGGTTGACGATGTTAATAAAAATCACACCCGTGTGAACTGAGTGGTGTAAGGTATTATATAGCCTGATCAGCTGTGGTCTGACGTAATGTCTGACGTAATGAAATCACACCCGTGTGAACTGAGTGACCATAGCAACCATGCTCATTTTTTTGGTACGAACAACGTGGACACGTGAACTAACAAAGCCAGTTGTTGGAGTGGTTTACACCACTCAAAAATGTAATAGTTTTTAAATAATGTCTAATTAAATCAAAATGTTCCACATCAAGTGAGCTTTGAGATATTAATTTACATAAAGCACCTGCAGGTAAAAGAAACAAGTGACTTATGTTATGGGTATTGTAGTGATTACCTGTTACTGGGGGTGAGTACCTCCGTCTCCTCACCTCCAGACTCACACCTCCTCTCCTCTACCTCCTTCCTCCTCTGCTTGTCTTCCTTCTCCTGGAGGGTGGAGCCCAGGCGCTGGGAGAGCTGGGAAATGAAGTCTTTGTTGGAAGAGGAGAGGGAGAGGAGGTGGGAGAGGAGGACCGGGCAGGAGTTCACGATGGAACCTTCCACTGGTTCACTATGACAACAAGAGAGAAGAGTAGAAAACTGAACACTGTAAGCTATTTTAATAGCTTACAGTGTTCTACTTCCTTACAACATTTTCCTTATGAAATATAGATATGATGAACAGAGGCATCTTAGTTGCACTTTTTCATTAGACTTAACCATATTTTTCAAAGCCTTGGGAATAATAATATATCTATAGTTAAAAGTAGATTTTGGAAGCTAATTGGGCAGAGCATCAAGGCAGAAGGTGGATGTCTTAAGACGTCACACAGTGGGGGTATCCGGGTGGTGCCTACCACCATGGAGACAATGGGGTTGAATCCTCTACGGCAGAGCTTCTCAAAACTGGAGAACTGGAAGGAATCGCTAGACATGTCTACACCAGAGTTTCAAAACTGTTCATTTCAAATGACTGCTAGTTTGATATGAATTAGGCCAGGGACCCCCTTTTGACATAATCGTTTAGAGACGTTTACCTCCGGGACCCTATAAAAAGACACTATGAATATGAAATCCTCAGTGTTAGAGGGCATACTATACCCTCTAACACTGACTAGAGGGTCTGCGTGTGACATCATCATCATACCCGGTTATGCGGGAACGCCTACTACTACCGAGTGGCAAAGAAATACTTTCTGGCCTTGACAGCCCATACATCCAAACAGAAAAGTCCTACAGTATCTGATTGCATTAAACATGCACATGCATACCTGGTATGTATGTGTTGGTGAGTAGAAGTGTGACAGCTAGACAGACAGACTGGTTTCTGGTTCAGAAGATCAGAATTATGACAAGAAATTACTTTCATACAAAGAATCAACATGTTAATGATAATGTAGAGATAGGTGTCATTCCCGGAAAATAAACAAGTTCATCAACATGTCAATGATAGTACACAGTGGTCATCATTGTAATATAAACAACAGGTTGACAAATGTGTAAAAATCTTTATATTACAATAATGACCACACCTAACTGTACTTAACTGTACTTTCTACTTATCACGCAGCTTAACCAAATCAATACTTCAGTTGTGTTTACCTGTGTTGTGTGTTGTGTGTTGGTGGTTGGCGGTGGGGGGAGAGGGATCTGGATGGTCGGGGGGGAAAACAATTCTTCTTGTCCCATGTTTACTTCTGAAAATGGCACAAACAACAACAGCACAGAAAATCAAGGTAAGGTCGCTCATGCATATTGCTTACTTATATTAATAATACACTTATAATGTGTCAATTACATGCTATTTGTTTTCTTTTTTCACAACTCCCATTTGAAGTTCACCAACATTTTGGAATCATACTTGTCAAACTAAAAGTAATAACCCCCCAATACTGACCCCCCCAAAAAAATAACCTTAATAATAGAGAAAATATATCATAAATGAATACTGAAACCAGATATGAATACTGAAACCAGATATAATCATTAAGGAAAGTTTATGCATGCACTATGTGTACTATGTAAACTCTTCATGTCCATTTTCCAGCCATTCAGTTGCAAAAAAAATATTTTGAAAATAATTTGGGGACCCCCCAAAATAATTTGACGACCCCCCGAGGCGTCGCGACCCACAGGTTGAGAACCCCTAGTCTAACTGATGGAATAGGTGACGGTTCAGTGTCTTGCTTAACCCATTAAAACTGCTAGATGGCAAGGTCATAGTGTGGCACTCTGAATATATGTATTTTTAACATTTTAAGCTCAAATCTTTGCTTCTGGGGGCCCCTGGCACACACATTGTTTTGATGAGGGTTCACGGTCAAATACATATCATTTTGGGGGTCCATGACATGAAACAATTTTGAGCACCACTAATATAGCAACATACGTTTTTCAGAAAACAGTTTCAGAAGCTGATTTAGAAGACATTTGTAGGTCTTAATGGGTTAAGGGCACCTGGACCGGACACGTTTGTTCAGATTGTAAGCGGTGACACCGGGCCGGCCTGACCCACTGACTAAACAACGTCAACATTACTGTAGGGCCCTGTGACTTGTTCTACAAACCCTCCCTCCATGATAAGAACATTGATTTTCCCAATCAATTGACCCATTAAGCCACTGCAGCGTGGCTATATCTTGATATATTGTATATCTGCTATTTTTCAATAGTCAACAAACGCAAAAATCTGCTTTCCCGGTTTTATTCCGTTAATATAATAGGCAGCACCCACACAACCATAACATTATTTACTTTTTTAAATAGTGACACATTAAAATGTGTACACTTTTAGTTATAATTC
Organism: Electrona antarctica; assembly: GCF_951216825.1. Lineage (NCBI taxonomy): Eukaryota > Metazoa > Chordata > Actinopteri > Myctophiformes > Myctophidae > Electrona > Electrona antarctica. Next base: position 36,418,529 of record NC_136790.1, on the reverse strand, counting down.
TGCTTTTTTAACCACTTTCAACCTGACATCCCTATTACGGGCCTATTATAGATTTACATCTTCAAAAATGTCTTTATAGTATAAAATAGGGCTTAACCTCTTAGGTGGAAAATCCGCAACATCGGAGTTGGAACCGGAGACCAATTGGGTCTCCATTGACCCGCTGAGCGCTGTTCAGAGGTGGACAGCCGCTGCCACCGCCGGCGGGGGCAATGGGGCTCAAGAACCACATGAACCCTTACACAAAACTACAAGCTCAACGCAAACTGCTATTCTCTGTGAAGGCATTTGCTACGGAGGGACAAAAGGACCCTTGGGGGATCCCAGTCAACACATTACAGTACATGGGTTTAACTGGTTATGTGGTAAGTATTTTGACAAATTTTAATATTGTGTGCTACTTACTTTTGTAATAATGTAACGAATCTAAATATACTAGTTTAGAGAAAGAGGAGGCCTCATGTGTTTTGGGCCTACCCTCAGTACTTCCAAAACATGAACACTAGGCTCATGCACAAACGAGCATGGACAGAGTATGGCTTGTGCCAAGTGTGCACGTGCTCAGGGCCCTGAGACAATGTGCACGTGCTCAGGGCCCTGAGACGTGCTCAGGGGCCCTGAGACGTGCTCAGGGGCCCTGAGACAATCCGGCCATGCCAACGAGGAGCGTGTCTGGGTGAGAGTGTGCAACTGTGCATGTGAACTCAGATGGTGTTGTTGAACCCCACATGCAGGCACAGGCATGCTCTTCGTTCAAGGGTTAGACAGACACTGGGAAGTGTTTTAAATACTAAAGTTTGAGTAAGAGTTCAGTGTTGAAGAGTAATGCAGGTATGATTGGATATACAAGTCACAAGGATTATACTGTGAGAGCTTAGTTTGAGTGCATACGGAGATTTGATACAGTTTTGCTGCTTTCTTTTTGCATTCTTCATTCACGATGAAGGATCGCGCTGATATTCTTCCTGCACCTTAATATTATGAACAGTACCAGCTGCTATGCTGATGCACCGTATGTCTAAAACCTCATGTAGGCCTACATACAGTACTGTGTGGATGGATGCTATGTGTTAATATGTAGATACCTTTGTGTTTTGTTTTCTTGATTCTTTCTTTTTCCCTTTCCCCTTCTTCTTTTTGTTTTCTTTCTCTTTCTGGGAACAACAAATAACAATGAATCTCGCACCAAAATTAATTTCACCCACTGTTTTAAACCTGCGATGTGACAATATTACAATAAAGATGATTCTGAATTTGATGCAATACAAAAACATTCTCTATGAATTCAAGGCTCCACAGGATGAGTAATTGAAGTATCCCTTTAAATGTAAATTCCAAAGTAATAACCTCTGAGGACAAATAGCTGGTCTCTTTAAAGGTGCAAAAGACTGTGCCATTCTGCTTGTTCATTACATGTCAAACAGCATGATTGGAAACATCTTAATTATACACCTTGACAAACTGTACGTACAAGTTGAATGAAGTCTACTGTCATGAGTGATACAGGAGTAAAGTTCGATTCCTACACGTGCCTCTGACTTTGCAGAACGCTCCAACAAGCACAATTCGGTGGCACACCGAGTAATATCTGTTTTTATCAAGATCTTTTTTCTTTTCTTTTTTTTTAACCAAACTGTCTACACATCCAAAATAGAAATCCATAAAATTGCTGCAGACTTTTTTGTTTTCATTAAAGGAAGCCATTTCTGTTCCAAAATTCCAATCCAATGATCAATTTCTGACTCCATCAAATCCTACAACTCCATAGATCAGCACATAGATTGCCATCCTTTTGCCGAAACACCCTCCCCTCCGATCCACAGCCTGGTACATGCATGATTACCTTGACTGGCGGCTGGCTGGGCCACACAGGGGGGAGGAGGAGGAGGGAGGGAGCAGGGAGAGGAGGTGACAGCAGGAGGAGAAGGAACGACAGCAGAGGAAGTGCAGGAAGGGGAGAGGTGAGGAGGTGCAGGAGCAGACAGCCTGGTCTCCTCACTGATCTAATGAAGACAGGAGAGAAGGGCAGAGACAGATAAAGAGAGGTGTCCCCCAGGGGCCTGTCATAGAACATTGGGAGTCACTAGATGACCATTAATTATTTAGCTTTAAATGTAAATGTTCACAATTTCATCTTTAAACTTGCTTCCCGCTATCATCTGAAACGGCGGTCAAGTTAATCCATTGATCAGTTGGTTTGGTGTTATGCTGCGTTAACACAAGCTACAAAAGAGGTTCAGATGCCTTCAACATTTCTCAGGGTTCCAATGACGCAATGAAGCGTCAATCCAGGGGTTCTCAACGTTTTTGGCCGGGGACCCCCGGAAATGCTTTGGCAATGTCTCGGGACCCCCGCCCCGCCCCCTCCCGACCCCCAATATAAATTGACTGCTACAATAACCTTAAACCATTTTGGGCGGGAACCCCTTTTGGTGTTTTAAGCATTGTTATAATTTAGCTATTGAAAAATAGCAGATCTACAAGCTCGTAGCGCGCCACCGAGTGGCGCGCTACGAGCTTGTAGGTCTGCTATTTTTTTTAAATCGTGAAAAAAAATAATAATAATTTGGGGACCCCCTAAAATAATTTGGCGACCCCCCGAGGGGTCGCGACCCACGGGTTGAGAACCCCTGCGTCAATCAACCATGTCCACGACCCTTGTCTCTGCACACAAGTACTGCTTGTAATGTGTGTTTCCCCCCTTTTTAACTTTCTTTACTGTATGATGATTTCCTGTATATTTGTACGTCTATGTTCTGATGAATTGAAAATGGAGGACCCCAATGTAAGCAAGTCTTAGTGCTTTTCCTGGTTTCATCCTCGTGGCAGTTTTTGTATTGACTTGTCCTTTCGTTTGAAATGTACCCATTCTACCTACTGTGAATAACATTTTCAATCAATCAATAATGGGGGGGAAAGCAAATCACTATTGTCAATCAATAGCAATGACAATTGCAGTGGATTCAACAGGTTTGAGTAGATAATAGTATAATATCCATATCCATAATGGCATAAATATGACTTCACTTGTGTTAGTCATTTTTGTTAAAAATGTGAAATAAAAAGTATTGATGTGTCATGTGATAACAGTATTAGGTAGGTTGAGGTTACAAAATCGTGGGATTAAAAAAAACACATTAGGTAGGAATCCATTCTGGCTGACTAGACACGATTCAACCCATAATGTTCTTCTGTTTGTTACAGTGGAATTATTAAGAATGATTTTTCTTGGTGCCCATGATAAGTTGATACCCAATGTACCCATGATTGGTATTGGATGGTGTTTATGAGCAATACAGAGACGATTTTCAAATGTACAGTTGTGGGATGTTTCTTTATTATTTCCATTTAAGGATGGGGGTGCCAACACTAAAAGTTTGAGAACCAGAGTGATGGGGAAGAAATCCAGGTTAGTCAAGTGCTGTAAACAGCAGAAAACACAATGAACTTAATAAAAAAAGAAAAACAGCTGTAGGGCTCTCATTTGAAAAGGATTGTCTTTATTGCACCCACAAGTGCCTGTGTGACGTTTCAATTAGCGCTGCAACTATCAATTATTTACCCTTTGGATTTGATACTTCACCGCATAATGGTGTCGTGCAAAAAGCTCACAGGAGCTTGTAGAGAAGTAGAAGAAATCGCCTAAATTATGGTGTCACAGACAGGTGGTGGTGCACAAGTTTGAATCTGATGGCCTTGCACTCTATTTTGCACACTATTTTCTAGACAGCTCTCTATTAAATATCTCGACAGACACTTCTTTGTGATCAGATTTTTCTTTATTTAAAAAACGAGCTAACACAGTGTACACAATCAATGTCCAATATGAAAATAAATATCATACAAAAGAAAGTAAAAGATAAAAGAAAAGGAACTAGAAATGTGTGCTCAGTAGAGCACAAATCTCCGGCAGGAAGTATTCACAACCTCCATCTTTCTGTCGGTCTCAAATTTTTCTTTGATGAAGGCACAGGATTATGGGGGCGGGGGGATTTGATTAAAACAAATGTTAATAGTTAATTTGTTGTGTCAACAAATCAACAAAGTGTTTTTAAAAAAAAGAATGTTTTAGCCTAGTTCCATGTGATTGATTGCCTTTGTTGTTTTTAAACCCTGTAGCACTTTGAGATTTGCAAAAATGTAAAGTGCATTATAAATAAAATCTATTATTAATTTTGTTTCTAAAAAAACACACACACACACACACACACACACACACACACACACACACACACACACACACACACACACACACACACACACACACACACACACACACACACACACACACACACACACACACACACAAATGTTCATCCAACGAGTGGCTGTGACGCTGCATCATTGTTTCAGTCGAACACAATTCGGTTTTCCAGGGTGTGTTAAAAACGGATTGACCAGTACCCTGTCTCTCTCTCTCTGCATGTGTGTGAGTCTGTCAGTAGGCGCTAGAACGTTTTTGTTTTTTTTACCAAATGGATTCCCAGATTGATAGGCGCTATGCGGAAGAGGCGAAGCAAGGTGGTGGGCACTGGAGAGTTTACATAGGGCTAATTTCTATATGGACATAAAAATCTTTATACACTTCATCAATAAGAATCAATATTTATATCAATATTTCACAAGAACAAGGTTTAAAATAAAAAATATATATATTTTTACATGCATTTTAGATTATCAGTTAGGATTCAAGTTGTTGCATAACTGCAGCTAGGTGTGGAGTCGAATTGTAATTGGCTAACAGATCCCATACACCGGACGGACAGCTTGCGCCCAACTGGCTATATCTTATAGCCTGGAGGGATGATTGTTTTGCAATTATTAATTCCCAAAAATGACAGGAATTGAGGTCACTGGCCTGTTGTCAGTGTGCACAAGAAACAAGACACTGATCCGCCTCGTAGCATGTGCTGATGTGATTAGCTGCAGACGGTCACACATTGAGACAAGAGATAGGCAAAAACCCCACTTGCCTGCAGGAGATGATAAAATGACTAAAAGCAAGATACAAAATAATAATGGAAAAGAACCAGACATTGCACCTTACCCGGGATCCAGACTATACCCCTCAGTATGTGATCATTTTAAAACGCTTTTAAAATTCAGTCTGAATTCCGCAACTCTATCATTGACTCACTTCACTCCACGTACACAATACCTAAGCATGTCAGCCACTACACTGGAGAGGAAAAGGAGCGGGTTGGCTTCTAGTGCATGGTCGCTGTAAGTCCAGCTAATAACACTTGTTTATTGATCCAGGTCAAGCCCAGGTTTGGACATGAGTGTGTAACAGACAAAATAGGCACTGTAATCTGACATCTCAGAGATGTTAAAAGCAACCATCTCCCAGATTACGGGCCACTGGACAACATTCCCAGAACACATGTAAATACGTACCAACAACCTTCATAGAAAACAGTGTGCAATCATTTTCAATTAACCTTTTCCTAGGCTAGTGCAATTTGCTAGTGGCCACACTTTGTTCCAATCAAAGGCTGGATCCCAGTCCGGAATAACGGCCCTCCATAAAGCATTTATGACCATGCGTCTGCCACGGAACTCCACTATTCTTTACAGCTGATCTTAACTGAAAATAAAAGAAAAAAGGAAGAACGTGGTAAATCAGATTCTGTACATAAATCTTGAAAGGAATACAAGCCCTCGTCTTTAAAAATATACCCCAGTCTATGAAGACCTTTCTCTCTCCAACGAGAGAACCAAGTAGGATGACCACCAAACAACAGTCTTACATTATTAGCAAGGGTTCCATGAAGCAGGACAACTACACAGTGTCTCCGCCACCCTCCATACAGAGACCAATTGCTAAACAATGCAGCCAAAGTCACAATGACACTGAGTTTTGTGCAGAGTAGAATACAGAAGATCCTGAAGACAGTAAGGAAAGGATGCTCTAGAATCTCTTCCAGAGCCCACCACAACACCAATGTGTTAGTCTGAAGCCAGGTCGGTAAGATTTAAGCGTAAAGTCCCAATAATAGTATCTACAACTTGGAAGAGGCAAATTAACAGCCTGCCTCTCCTGCTGCATGTTATAGGGCTTGATGCATGGTCATTTATCTCCCCATATACATTTTGTGACAGCCGTCTGAAGCTTATTCCAGGATTGGTTTGGTGGAGGTAGAGGTACTACTGAACTAAATAAATTAACTCTGGATAAAATGTCTATTGTCCATCGTAATTACTGAAACTCGGCAGCGGATATGATTTCGCATCATCCTTAATCAGAAATGATTGAAAAGATGATGTTTAACAATTGTTTGAATCAAAGAGATCCTTTCAGTCCCATATATGTAAAAACTGTGTTGCTGTCACTCTTGGGTAACCTTTGAGACATCCTTGTAGAAGCCCATTTTATGTCTCTTCCAGCGCACATCTCAGATTTCCCTGGCGAGGTTTCTCACACTCTTTTTGCTGAAATCTCAGGAAACAAAATGATGACGAAAGGCTTCAGTGGGGCCTGGTCTTGGCTGGAGACTGCGATCTTTGTGTGTGCTCCAATCCAGGTCTCCTGGAAAGTCCTCTTGAAGGATCTCTTGGAGCGTTTTTCTTCAGGAAAGATTTGGCGTCTATGTCCTCCGACTGCTCTGGAAAACCATAAATGCGTAGATTTACCCGGCTGTCCCTGTCCTTGTGTTCAAGTAGTTTGGCATTCAACATCTCAAAGTTGGGGCCAAAGGGTAGTCACAGCGCGTCTAGCCTAGCTTCCATACTAGACATCCATGTAATAACATTGGTTACATTTCTCCTCAGCAGAAGCAGAAACAGCTCTCCATGTTTCCGTCAGTTCGCTCCACGTTTCCAACAGTTCCATCTGTGTTTCCGACAGTTACTTTAAAATGTCTGTGAAATGTCTTGTTTGATCCTCAGATAGCCTTTGGAAATGTTCAATACCGGTCATTTTGATATGGGTTGAGCTACAGAGCTAACCGGGGGGTTTGGGAGAAGCCTGTCTGGCCTTAGAGTTAGCATTAGCCTTGAAGCCCAATAACTGATGAAAACTATAGGGGAAAAGAGATGAGCACAGTGTGAACAGAGGTGTGTTTACCGTTTGTTCTGTGTTGTTCATTCGTTCTCGGGTCTCTCTGGCTCTCTGAATGGCTTTCAACACCTCCACTGTGTCCAACTCCTTCTCTGTGTTGGATGTCCCATCCAGACACACCTGAAACGCGTGCACACGCACACACAAAGCATATCTATAAAATTGCAATACTGGTGGGTGGGAGTCACGAAAAACGGTTTGATTGGCCAACAAATGTCCCAAAACGTGACATCTGGATTTGGTTGGCCAAGCTTTGTGCGATGCTTTGTGACATAATTTACTAGGAGTAGTAACCAAGGCAGCGATGTCATGGAGGCCGTGAAGGCCATGGCCACTGCACTGTAGGGTCCTTTGTTGAGATTCTTATATAATGCTTAAAAATATATTAATTATTTCCATGGACTTAAAATAATTGTTTTATTACGTAGATGGCCTTTAGCCTGTGCCCTGGCATTTGGCCTGTGTTCCCTAAACAAAACGAGAACGTCAAATGCCACGTGACCTTGATTCTAGAAAAAAATTATTCCAACCCTGGTAGTAAAACTGAAAAACACATTTAAGCCTAATATGATACGTTGTTAGCTTGTCCATCGTTCTTTTAGGCAATGACACTCCTGTGATGGTATATGAATTGACCTACTGTACCGACAGACAGACAGACAGTACCTCAGCAGCACGGTCACAGAACTGAGCGAGGACCTTGGTCCTGTAGTCTGGGTCGATGCACACTGGATTGTTGTTCAGACTCAGTCGCTCTAAACACGGCAAGGAACCAATGTGTCTGACCTCCTCCAACTAACACACACACACACACACACACACACACACACACACACAATTTCTACTCGTTTATATGATGTTTTCGCATAGTATTGTATATTTGTCATTATATGTTTCAATTAATCGAGTACAAAGGATCTCAATGGAAACAAGCCATAGTGATTTCTTGGGTTTAAAATCCTCTTAAACATTGTATTGAACTGTTAATTGTACTCTCCTGTGCTTATGTTTGCAAACTGTCAATACAGGATTCAATCAATCAATCAATCAGTTGGTCAATTAGATAATAATAGACTCAGTGTATGTATGTACCTGTGTCAGCTGGTTGTAGCTCAGATCTAGGTTAACCAGTGAGTAGAGTTTAGTGAGTCCAGACAGGGTAACCAGCTGGTTACCGGCCAGGTTCAACGTCTTGATGTTCCCCAGTCTTGTGTGAACCGACTCCAGAACACACATTCTGTTATAAGACACGTCTAAATGAATCAGGTTGTACAGGAGCTGAAAATTAAACGCACACGCGCACACACAGACGCACACGCACACACACACACACACACACACACACACACACACACGCAGTTAAGACTCACTTCATCCTTCCCAAAAAGGCTCATATCGTCTGTAAAGCACAAACCTTGTATCTCCATATATACTGCAATTAATAGAAATTCATAGAAAACTAGAAACTAGCAACAATGTTCTTCATTTTGTTGAGGAAATGCAGATCCAGATCACTCATAGCATCTCTGAGGATAGAATTCTGGATGAGCAGGACATTTGCAGCATTTTGTATGAAACGGGCCACGCCTGAAAACTTAGCCAATCAGGCAATCTTAGCCAATCAGTGTAGAATCTGAGAAATCCAACAGACTCGTCTTGATCACATGACTACAGAGATCGTGTGTACCGATTTGCGTGAGATTTGGATGAAATCTGTGCGACTAATATAAACAATGTGTTTTTCAGAAATCAGCCTCATGGTGGCGCTATAAGCGGCAGATGTGGAGGGATGCAGGGAAAATGTTTTTCCATGGCCTCTAGGGAGTGCGCATACAAAGTTGTACACAGATCGATGCAGTTATAGGTAAAAACAGGAATTGGCCTGTTATAGCGCCACCGTGAGGTTCATTTGGAAGACTTGACTTCAGCCTGTGACTGCAACTTGTTCCTGTTCGCAGATGACTCAGCACTGCTGGTCTCGGACAGGGACAAACTGCAGGTTGAAAATGCCCTCAGCTCTGAACTCGGTAGAATCTGCACCTGGCTCGCTGATAACAAACTATCTTTACACCTGGGAAAAACTGAATCCATTCTCTTTGGCTCTATTAGTAATCTCAGCAAGGCAAATGGCTTCTTGGTTAGAGTGGGTGACAATGTTATCACACGTAAAGATGAAATTACCTACCTAGGTTCCATCCTGGAGGCTAATCTTTCCGGTGATAAAATGGCCACCAACGTAATCAAAAAAGTCAACCATAGAACAAGATTCCTCTACAGGATCTCCTCACTGGTCAACAAAAACACCTTGAAGACCTTAACAGGAGCCCTTGTACAGGGTTTCTTTGACTATGCATGCACCTCCTGGTACCACAGCACCTCAAAGGCCCTTAAAACCAGGCTCCAGACTTCCCAAAACAAACTGGTCAGGCTCCTACTTGATCTAGCCCCCCGAACCCACCGCACCCCTGCCCACTTCGACAGGCTGGAATGGCTTAGGGTCGACGACAGAGTACAGCAACTTGCAATGGGTCTGGTCCACAAGATTCGATACACCACCAAGATACCCATGTACCTGTCTAGATACTTCCTTAATGTTAACGAAGTCCACACCCACAACACCAGAGGGAGTGCAACGAACCATGTACAACCCAGATTCGGCACAAACAAGGGACTAAATTCTTTTCGCTCCTATGCCACCAAAATGTGGAACGCCCTACCAACTGTCATTAAGACATGCAAATCCCTTGACTCCTTCAAAACCGCTCTCAAAGGGCACCTACGGATGGCTGCAATTCGAAACTGGCCCCCGTAAAATCTGAATCCCCCCCCCGCCCCCCCCTTTTTTCCCCTCACTGTATATATTTCTTTTCCCTTTTTACCTCCTTTTTGATGAATTCCTGTTCTGTCTATAGAAGTGTCTATTTGTACGTCTCTAAATGTTTTGATGATTTGAACATGGTGGACCCTGTTGGAAACAAGTGTAATGCTTAATTGGGTCGTCCACACAGTTAACAGCCTTTGTATTGAGTTTGTGCTTGAAATGTACTGTAATTCTGCAAACTGTTAATAAATTCTTCAATCAATCAATCAATCAAAGCATGGCATGTCGTCCTCGGCCTAGTGGAAATGTGCGTGTATAATTTCACGGAAATTGCACAGTGTTTGTGATTTGTGGCATTTTGTTCGAAACGGACCAATCATGTGAGCTTTGGAAGCCAATCTTAGCCAATCAGGATGGAAGATGGGAAATGGAGATCCGTGTTGATCACATGACTATGGAGAGAGTGTATACTGAATTGTGTGATGTATGGACAAAATGTGTACGAGTAATCTACAGAAATGTGTTTTGCCAAAATCAGCCTCATGGTGGCACTATAACAGGCCGTAATAGTATTTGGGGCAGAGGTTCGTCGTTGGCATTCCAGGGAGTGTGTGTGCACGCTGGTAACGGACGGACGGAAGCACGGACGGACGGACACACACACACACGGACGTGCAAAACATACTCTCTCCCCACGCCGTCGGCCTGGTGGAGAAAATAAGGGAAATGGATCACACACAGTGGCAAGAGTCAATTTCTATTTATTTTCTACATAACAGAGAGACTTTTCGGCTATCCAGCCTTCATCAGCCAAAACGTCTGTCTCTTATGTAGAAAATAAATAGAATTGAAATAGACTCTTGCAATCCATTACCGTTATTTTCTATTTTATACTTCATCCTTTGACAGTGTCAAGTAGTGAAAACTGCCAATCTGTAAGATGACAACACGTGCTGATGCGACACGTTGCGAGCTAGACATGCAATGTTTTCACCCGACAGTGCCGATGTTGAATTTTGTTTTTAATTTGTGAAATAAGACTGTAGATGATTGCAGATATTTACCTGTAGGTTGTCAACTGAACAGAGTTGGTTGTGGCTCAGGTCCAAAAACTCCACTTTAGGGATCACTTTCTACAAAGAGAACATCAAATAACAGGATATCCAGCTATAAATAACAGGAATCTGCTCTGTCTGTCTGTCCATCTGCTTGTTCTTCGCGTCTAGTATAAAGTCTAGTATATAGTGGAGACTGGAGAGTGAGGAGAGAGAGACGGGGAGGGCCTGTCAAACACATAACCTTTTTTCATAATTAGGCGGGATGATTTAGATCGCGAGTTATTAACGTTTTAAGATTTTCGTTGTCGTCGGCTAAACAGGCAGGGAACATTTTCGATGACGTGTCACTGTTGTGCAACACCGAGGATTGCGCAACAAGCGCTTCTAGGCTGTAGAGCAGGGGTGCTCACTTTTTGACTTGAGAGCTACTTTCAAAATGACCAGCTTGGCAAGATCTACCCACCAAATCAATTATTATACCATTGCTGAAAATAGTTTAAATATGCACCTGAGGGGGCTTCGGAATAGTAGAGTTTGTGTTACATTCTGTACAGTATAAGACAAATAAAATGCACTTGGAATGGGAAATAGAGGGGGAGAAATGTTTTTTTCTTTTTTTTATCGATTATTTTCTTCAATATATTTAAATTAAATACTCTTTAGGGGCATGTCATGTGATCTACCTGCACAGCCTTTGTGATCTACTGGTAGATCGTGATCTACCTTTTGGGCATCCCTGCTGTAGAGCGATGCGACCGGTTTTGATATCACTAATTTGACGAAGATTAATCAATCTCCGTCTCGGGTACTAAGTACCATGACGGACATCTACGTCATGGGCCCTTAAACTGTTAAGTAATAAGACCTGGTACTTTAGACACGCAACATTTCTGTAGATTTGCTTGTAAATATTGGTAGTTAAGGGTCATGTTTTTTGGAGGTCTTGTTTCTAAAGTGCAGTTGCTTATTTTGGGCTTGCTTCCTTATGTTGTTTAAAGCAGTGGTTCTCAAACATTTTCAAACCCCCCGTAACAGAGATAAATATCCGACATGTGGCCTATATAGTCACTTCTTTTGGCCTTGTTTTCATAGACCTGGTTGCTTAGTAATTTCTCTTATCTGGCAAAATCTGACAAACACTGCCCCTAAAAGACACTGCAGCAGTAACAACAATGATCCATGTCCTCTGCCTGCCATGCTCCTCCTCACCACAGAGCCGTCGATCACAGTGATGATGTTGTGGCTCATGTCCACGGTGGTGAGCTGCTCCCACACAGGGATGATGGCGGTGACGGGACACTGGGACTCCACCCCTTCCACCTCCCACTGAGAAAACTCCCCGGCTTCTGGGACCAGGATGGACTGTGAATGAGCACACACACACACACACACACACAACACCACATTTTTAACAATTAACCATGCCCAAGAGGGCACAATTTCACTGTGGACAAACCTGATACCTGCTGACTCGGGGGATGCAGTGGATGTGTTGTGTGTCATTTAATTGGTAGGATGGTGGAAGGACGGAGGGTTGGGAAGGAATGGGAGGATGAAGGGTGGGTAAGGGGAGAAGGGTAGTGGATACAGAGTTGATTTTGTACTGCTTTAAATGTATAATTGAATGATTCCATGTAAAAAAAAAACTATCAAAATTGAATGAGAAAACAAAACAAAACAATGAATTTGCAAAACCTTCCCGTAACCTTTTAACCCCATTTCCAGGCTTATATATACACAGGTATATATATTATATGGTGCCATAATGAGGCTATTAAACACGTGTGCTATCAATGCCTCTGGTCTAGACACTCGAGCAAAGGTGTCACGTGGCAAAAATAATAATAACAGTTCTACAATCCAACAACGTATCACAGTGCAACGTGTTGTTTTTGTCACGTGACGTCCTGTATACCGCCACACATATTTCACCTAATGGTTTGGCCTTTGGGACATGTTTTTATGAACAAAATCAATAGCCAAAACATTTGAGTAATTCCAAACCTTTTCCAGGCCTCTGTGGAGACACTGGAGATAAGAAAGGGAAGTTTATCAAACGGCAGGTCAGACAGACCTGGGGAAGACCTGTTTAGGGTCGAAACATTGTCTATAAAATACGTTGGACTGGGAGCTGGTAAACAGTGTGCAGACTTCCCTTTCTTCTCTTCCACTGCTTGCACATTACACAACACTGTTTGACCTCTGTCTGTCTGTTTGTACACATTGGACACACCTACATCTAACACTCCATTATTCATTTTATTAATAGACCGGGACAGTACAGTACAGTAACTTGGCACAAGGACTTTGTATTCACTACAAAAAAGTAAAACATATCTACAAATACTTTTAACAGCTGCGTTGCTTACCAGCCTGCCATATTTCCAAATGTGGTGTCCAAATTTGGAAAAATAGTAAAATAGTAGATACCATAAGCTCACATGTTGTGATGTGTTGTGTGCCTGCATGTGTTTTTCAGAGTTAGGGTCGAAGTGTCCTTGAGCAAAACGCTGAACCCCTAATTGCTCCTGATGAGCAGGTTGGTGCCTTGCATGGTCTCCTCCACCATTGGTGTATGAATGTGTGTGTGAGAGGATGAATGTAATGCAAAATCTATGTAAAGCGCGCGCGCGCATATGTGTGTGTGTGTGTGTGTGTGTGTGTGTGTGTGTGTGTACCATACCATCATGTTGTCAGTTGAATTATGGATGCTGAGAGTTGCCAGGTTGGACCTCAGAGATGGCAGACCTGAGATCTGCTGCCAACAGCATTCACTGATCTGGAGATACACACACACACAGTTAACACACACACACACACACACACACAGTTAACACACACACAGGAAATATAACACCACAGCGTGTTCCTGTGAAAATGATGAATATCACTAATGATGGTTTGAAGCCCTAGACACAACACGTTGTCTATTAACGGACAGACAGACAGACAGACAGACAGACAGACAGACAGACTTACCTCTATGTGTATCAATGATTTGAAGACAGACAGGTCAAAGGGCAGGTTGTTCTCCTGAATGTTGCTGCTCCCAATCGGACCTTTACTTCCTGAGATCTGACCCAAACACAACACTAACCCATTAAGACCATAACCCATTAAGAGGCCATTTCTACAAATGTATTTTTCAAGTCAAGGACCCCCAAAATGATGTGTTTGGCCGCCGACCCCCATCTTAAAATATTATTGTTCCAGGTACCACCAGAAGCAAAGATTTGAGTTAAAAATGTTTAAAAACAAAAACAAAAAAACATATATATCGGTATTCAAAGATTTGCACAAATTTTCACAATCTTTAAAAAATATAGCAGATCTACAAGCTCATAGTGTGGCACTAAGTGATGCGCTAAGACCTTGTATATCTGCTATGTTTAAATAGCCAATGTATAAAATATGGTTAAAGTGGTAAAAATCTGGAATGACACCGATGCATTGCCGGATTTAATGGGTTAAAGATTAACAACTGATCTGAGATCTGAAACAAACAATTAAGAGTATATCCATCCCAACATTTCTTGAGACAGTTTATTGAAAACAGTTTAAAGGTTATTATATTACAATGAATTTTGAACCTTGAGGTATCTGAGGCGACAGGTGAAGTCCAGGATGTGACCCAGGTCTGTCTTGGCGTCTCCCGTGCAGCAGGTTGGTTTGGCCTGACGAAGCTGCTGAGTCACCGAGTACAGCTGGAGGGGCCGCAGCGTAAACACCTCACCTGCTAATATCAACTGATCACCTACACACAGAGACGCAAGCAGACAGACAGACAGACAGACAGACAGACAGACAGACAGACAGACAGACAGACAGACAGACAGGCAGACAGGCAGGCAGGCAGGCAGACAGACAGACAGACAGACAGACAGACAGACAGACAGACAGACAGACAGACAGACAGACAGACAGAGGGATTAAAGGAAAAAAAAGACTTTTGATAGGCTGAGTTTCAAATCCACTTATTAATGCTATCCATCATACTGCTTTATGAAGAAAGACTATAGGGCTTAAGCGGTTAAAGAGATTCAAAATTTAAATATTATTCCAGATCCCAGTGTGTGTGTGTTTTCTTTTATATATACATATATTGTTCATTATATCTATGAATGTATTCTACTGTATATGTCTGAAAAGTCTCCTGTGGTGCACAATGTAAGGTCAGACCCAATGGAACTCCTGGAAACAAAACAGTTTTAAGACCAATGCAACTCCTTGCAACTGCCATTGGGGAAATGGTTGCAAGTAGTAGGCTAAAATGTCATTTAGATATGTACAGTTGGAGGCCATCGATATTGTCCTTTTCTTTTTGCTGAGGTTTGCGTGATCTGCGCAAAAGGACAGTTAACCCATTTTGGGCGGGAACCCCTTTTGGTGTTTTAAACATGTTATAATTTAGCTATTGAAAAATAGCAGATCTACAAGCTCATAGCGCGCCACCGAGTGGCGCGCTACGAGCTTGTAGGTCTGCTATTTTTAGGTCTGCTATTTTTTTTTTATTTTATTTATTTCAGAAAACTGGAGGATTTAGAAGGATTTTTTTAAATTTTGAGGTCAGGCCTAAATGGGTCAAATAATAAGGGACAATATCGGTGGCACCCAACTGTACATATACATATGCCAGGTTCATTTGTAGACCTGGCATCCTATAGTGTGTATAGTTTCAATGTATAAACCATTGATTTATTTTTAATATTGTACTGTGTAGACTGATTATAGGTTCTTTTTTTACCTATGATACTAGATTACTATTTCTATTAATTTGATGTATAACCTCGTGTTTACGTTGCTTACTGTAAGTCGCTCTGGAGCAAATGCCTAAATTGTAAATCGATGTTGACTCACTGACCTCTGTGGAATAACTCCTCTGCCAACGCCGCGGTGACACCGTTTACCTCCTTAAAAGACAGACACACACACACACACACACACACACACACACACACACACACACACACACACACACACACACACACACACACACACACACACACACACACACACACACACACACACACACACACACACACACACACACACACACACACACACACACACACACACACACACACACACATATAAGGCCTTTATCCAAAGCGCTTTACATAGATTTTGCATTATATTCATCCTCTCACACACACATTCATACACCAATGGCTGTTACATTGTTACACTGATCCAAGCCAGAACACATTCAAATAAACATTCTGAAAATGCACACGGCCCACCCATCTGATCCACTTAACCTCAGCCTGTTGGCTCCCCAACACATTTCTGACCACTTGAATGTAGAAGAGGTCGTAGTCAAAACGCTTCACACAACCACAAGGGTCACATAACTAAGTTGGGGAGAAATTATCAAATTAATGAACAAAAAAATAAATGAACAAATAAATAAAAGTTAGATAGTATTTAAAAAAAATCTGATAAAAAAAAAGTGTTTGGCACAGTGCAATAAGGGATTGTGAAGGACAAATATCACCCCAGCAATGGACTGTTTGTACCGATGTAGTAGACAAACGCCTGAGGTGTCTCAGTTAAGTTTTTTTTTCCTGCAGCTGTCAGAGCTCTGAATAAGGACAAATAATGCATTAAACTGTAACACCCCTTTGCTCACAGCAGTCCAAAGTAACCCCCTGCACATACTGTTCTATGTATGGTACCCTGTTAAATACATGCAGGTCAGCATTTTGTTTTCCTGCTACTTAAATCAACTTCCTCTTTATCACCCAAACATATCGACAGTGACACACTGACAGCATCAGGACTCTATCCAATCAGAGGGCTAGCAATGTGATGTGACAGTCACTGGTTACCAGGCAGACATTGGAGATAAGATAAAAAATAAGTACAACTATTAATAACTATTATTAAATGGTAATTAGTGCATTTATCCAAAGCACTTTACATAGATTGTGCATTACATTCATCCCATTCACACACCGATGGCGGAGGAAACCATGCAAGGCACCAACCTGCACATCGGGAGCAATTAGGGGTTCAGAGACTTGCTCAAGGGCACTTCGACACCAACTCTGGGGGAGCCCGGGATCAAACTGGGAACCTCACAGATTCCCAGCCAGCTGTTCTACTGGCCACTCTACCCCTGGGCCACTGCCACCCCATTACACATATATCTATACATTCCAGGATTCTCTGTATGTCTGTCCTACATATATCTGGAGAAACGTACACAGAATTAAGACTTGGTGGGCGTATTGATATTTCCAGAGGAGGGCATACATGAATGGTTGTGGGTTCGAACCCTGCCGTGGTTGACGCCGTCAGCAAGGGCATGTGGTCGCAACGGGTTCCCAACGCCAAATCAAATTGGTTGATTTTAATTTTTATTTCATGAGCAATTAATTCAACCATAGTTCATAAGTTTAGTCTATGTTGTTGCATTTGCACTTTGCTTTATACAGATTTTGTAAAGATAGTTTTTACAACTATCTGTACAGATAACACTTATGACTGAAATGACTGTGGAGTGTGGACTGATCAACTGACTCCATTCAACTCAGAGTTTCAGTGTACTTACAGTACATTTACTACCGTTTCAGCGTACTTACAGTACATTTACTACCGTTTCAGCGTACTTACATATAGGTTAAAGTGCAAGAAGCAGGACAGAGCTTTGGGAGTAACCGTGGTGAACTGAGACAACAGTGTGTGCAGGTAAACGTCTAACTCTCTCTGTCTCTTCTCTACCAGACTCTTGGAGTTCTTGCCCAACATCTTCTTAGGAGGTAGGAGCTGCTTGTCCACCTTCTTTTCCGCTGTCAGCTAGGAAGAGCAAACATAATATGACAACATTATACCCATTATACACATGCATGTGTCATGCACATAATGCGTTCAATAAAAGCAGTAAGCCTCAAAAGGCTGTGGTTTACTGATTTATTGTGATTTTAGAACTGTTAAGGGGTGTTGTTAGGCCCAATGTGGAGCAGAGTGCCTTCCCAGATGTTATAAAATAACTGGAAACTGACAGTCTCTTAGGGCTTATTGCTTTTTAAAACACTATGGCAACATGAAAATCATAGACATTCTAATTAAAGGTTCACTACAAGAATAATTTCTACAAGAAAGTAGTCCCCGATTACCTGCAGAAACAAGGAAGTTGCTATGCAACTCAAACTAGCTGTTGTGAATGTGAAAGAAGTCAATACTCCATGGCCAATGTCTTACTTAAAATGTTACCATGGACCGTTTTGTAAATCAACATTTTGAACCAATTTGTGTGGAGCAGTAATAAGGATGACATGTGCTGTGTGTTTCACAGCACATGTCATCTTGCCAGCACATTGTGGAATGCCCACACCATCCATTAAAACATGTTGTTACAGTGATGTTACCCATGTTTTAAATGGCGAGTTTGTACTACTGCCCTCTGGGAGAAGATACAAAGAACCAAAGTGGAAGTACATCAGATTTAAAAAATCGTTTATACCAGCATCAACTAAGATGTTGAACGAGGCTCTGAAACAGCAGTAACTGTGTGAGGCTAGATTATCCACATCATGTGTGCAATTGTGTAATTGTGTCTCCCTCTGTAATGTATTTTTGTTTGTCATTGATGTTTTATGTGCAGTATCAAGGTGTCCTGACCTTCTGGTGGAGGTCGTGGAAATCACTGTAACGATGTTTGACCGTCCATTTATGGTCTCCGTCTCTCACCTCAATGATGTACACCTGCAACAGCCAAACACAACAGAACACCTCATTAATATGTACAGTATGTCCGTTATGGACTCATAACCAATATACAAAACCTGATGTGTGATGGCTGCAAAATTATTATACGCCCCAGAGTGCAGGATGCATCATCAACATTAAAAAGAAATCTAAAATACCTTTACAGCTATGAGCTACAGATGTAGCCATGGTTCACATGACGTGATGTTTTTTGGGACTGCTACATTTACAGAAAAAACGGCTAGTAGCAACCGTGCATTCCGCGTTGTTTAATAAAAAGCATTTGATTTTTATCCGAGCTGTTTTTTCGCCATAGGCTTTCAACTACGCGCCCCTATCGGTTGGGAGGTTTGATTGATTGATTGATTGATTCAAAAAAGGATTTCACAGTATGTAGTGGTACATTTCAAACGAAAGCATAAGTCAATACAAAGACTGTTACTGTGGACGACACCATGATTAAGCATTACTCTTCTTTACAACAGTGTCCACCGGTCCATCAATTTCAATTCATCAGAAATGTGTGTTGCACTGATACACTGGGTGTGATATAGGCACACTGACACAGCTCAGGACTGCTACAAACTAATAATAGGCGAGTGCGCTCCCGGTGTGCAACTGTGGGTTTTCCTAACGCACCCCGTTTGAGAAAAATAGCCGAGGCGCTCGACTTGTTGTTTTATTATTGTTTTATTAAACAATGCGGAATGCACGGGTGCCGTGCATTCGACCAGCAAAATTCTAACATCAGTGGCACTTGGGTGAGCGCTTTATATTTGTAATCTGAACGTTTATTTTACACTTTGCTCTGTAAATGTAGCAGTCCCAAAAAACAGGCTGAAGTTGCTGCATCACTGTTATAATCATGACAGTCATGTTTCAGGGATAGAACAGATGCAACAACAGATGCTCTTTTCAATATTGCAAAGTAATCACATAGACTGCACAAATATGTGATGAACGAAATTAAACATTGATTTGAATATCATAGGGTCTTTAATAACCTGTATTATATCCCTCTGACTGTACTGTCAGTGGTGTGTCTAAATTGAAAACAGTTAACTCATATCTATGATATGAGTATGACACTTCAGTAAATTGACACTTTGAACCAACTACAGTGCATAAGAACCTGTCACATTCATCATTATGGTCAGACTCATAGCATTAAGATAATCACTTTCATCAACCTTCTAACCTGATTGATTGTAGAATGGGTAGATTAAATATTAAACGTCTAAAAGTGCTTGTTAGATAAGCAATGTAACTTTGAGGAATTAGAGTAAATAAATATTTTTAATTATATTTTTGCAATCACCAAATATATTTTGGTAAAACCAAGCTAGCAGACACACGTGTGCATTGCATTTCTTCTTTAGGTGTTGCACCGAAAATGGTGACCTAACACATTCTGTAACTGTTACATCATAGAACGGTTTAAAGAGGAACTATGACTTTTTCAGTCAATATTTAGTTTAAACTGGTAGAATTCGTATTAATAGGTCATGACCAATGCATCAACGCTGTGTAAACGCATGCAAATAAACAAATCAGTAATGACAGAAAGTAAACATTTTGTAACCTGCTGTCCAAACTGAAATGGTGAAAATGATGTCAACATTCCCCCTAAGCATTCATCAATAATACTGAGGTGTTAGCTCATACACAGTATTGGATAGGTCACAGATTCGCCTGCAACACCTATCTAACTAACCTACCCCAGTATTGGGTCACAGATTCCTCTGCAACACCTATCTAACTATACCCCGGTGTCGCTTGCAAAAAAAATAAACAGCAGATCTGTTCGAATAGCTTACATAGTAGATCTACAAGCCCACAAGGCCTCGCGGAAGCCACTTAGTGGCCTTGTAGATCTGCTATTTTAATTATTATTAATATTTTACATTTTTGAAAACCGAACACAACTGTTCTTTTCTTTTGGTGACAATAATTCAAGCGACACCCTCGCAGTCGCACCATGGCGTATACATGAAGCCGTAACGTTATTAAATAAACACTGTTAATATATATAATATATGAATATATCAGTTGTTATGATAATAATATTGAATAAAAGTGTGCAACGTACGGTGTAATTTTCTACCAGCTCCGAGCCAACAACAGACACTAGTTTCCTCTCCTCTGGGAAACACGCGACGGGATCCATGTCCAATATGAAATACACAGCTGCTGCTGATCACCAATATGTTATTAATAGTAATTATGATCAATCATAATAAGAAGAGGACTCTCAGCTCAGGACATGATGTTTCTGTTTCTCTCCTCATCATTCCTCTGAAACCTCCATGTTTGTTGTTGTGACGTCAGCAGTCAGCAGCTCGTTCAAAGCAGAGCAATCTTTATTCATCCCTGCAGTGCTGAACAGTCACGCAGAGTCGCGCGCACACACACACGCACGCACGCACAAGCACACACGCGTCGGGCGCCCCTTTCTATTTTGATTCGAAACGGACTCTCCTGTGTTGTGTAGTTTACTGTGCATATAAGGCTCTGGTTTAGTGTAGTCCTAGCCCTGAAACATGACTGCCATGATAATCATCATGACAGTCATGACGCAACTGCAGCCTGTTTTACGCGATCGCTACATTTACAGTCCAAACGTGTATATAAACATTCCGTTTTCAAATATAAAGTACTCTCAATTTGTCCCACGGGTGTTAGAAATTTGTTGGTACAGCGATTAGCATTGCTGCATCCCGCGTTGTTTAATAAAAAGCATTTTTATCCGAGCTGTTTGTTTGCCATTGGCTTTCAACTACGCGCCCCTGTCGGTCGGTCGGGTGTGTTCGATATATGCACGCTGACCGCACTGCCAATACAGACTAATAGGCGAGTGCGCTCCCGGTGTGCAACTTTGTATTTCCCAAACGAACCCCGTTTGAGAAAAGTAGCCGGGGCGCTTGATTGATTGATTGATTGAAGAATTTATTAACAGTTTGCAGAATTACAGTACATTTCAAGCACAAACTCAATACAAAGGCTGTTAACTGTGAGTGGACGACCCAATTAAGCATTACACTTGTTTCCAACAGGGTCCACCATGTTCAAATCATCAAAACATTTAGAGACGTACAAATAGACACTTCTATAGACAGAACAGGAATTCATCAAAAAAGAATTCATCAAAAAGGAGGTAAAAAGGGAAAAGAAAAATATACAGTGAGGGGAAAAAAAGGGGGGGGCGGGGGGGGGGGATTCACGTTCAGCTCCGTTAAATTGTTTGTTTTCCTTGGAGGAGCTGCGTTGGGTCCCCAAGTCGGCTCCGTGGCCGTACCTTGAGTTGGCTGTGTGGCCGTGACCATCTCTTGTGTTGTCCTTGCGTTGGGTCCCCAAGTTGGCTCAGTGGCCATACCTTGAGTTGGCTGTGTGGCCGCGACCGTCTCTTGTGTTGTCATTGCGTTCGTGTTTGAGGGATTCCGATTTTACAGGGGCCAGTTTCGAATTGCAGCCGTCCGTAGGTGCCCTTTGAGAGCGGTTTTGAAAGAGTCAAGGGATTCGCATGTCTTGAAATGAAATGAAATGAAATCTATATTTTACCCAGGGTATCTGGGCTAAGCTCAAGAACTTGTTTCCAGCCAGGCCCTGCTCATAGAACACATTTCATCGTAGTGGTTGATGCCTTGTTCAAGGGCATTTCAGCGGTGGTAATTTTAACGTGTCGGACGGCTGGTTCGAACTGGGAACCTTCCGGTATCTAGACCGCGCCGCTATCCGTTCGGCCACCGCTGCCACAATGACAGTTGGTAGGGCGTTCCACATTTTAGTGGCATAGGAGCGAAAAGAATTTAGTCCCTTGTTTGTGCCGAATCTGGGTTGTACATGGTTCGTTGCACTCCCTCTGGTGTTGTGGGTGTGGACTTCGTTAACATTAAGGAAGTATCTAGACAGGTACATGGGTATCTTGGTGGTGTATCGAATCTTGTGGACCAGACCCATTGCAAGATGCTGTACTCTGTCGTCGACCCTAAGCCATTCCAGCCTGTCGAAGTGGGCAGGGGTGAGGTGGGTTCGGGGGGCTAGATCAAGTAGGAGCCTGACCAGTTTGTTTTGGGAAGTCTGGAGCCTGGTTTTAAGGGCCTTTGAGGTGCTGTGGTACCAGGAGGTGCATGCATAGTCAAAGAAACCCTGTACAAGGGCTCCTGTTAAGGTCTTCAAGGTGTTTTTGTTGACCAGTGAGGAGATCCTGTAGAGGAATCTTGTTCTATGGTTGACTTTTTTGATTACGTTGGTGGCCATTTTATCACCGGAAAGATTAGCCTCCAGGATGGAACCTAGGTAGGTAATTTCATCTTTACGTGTGATAACATTGTCACCCACTCTAACCAAGAAGCCATTTGCCTTGCTGAGATTACTAATAGAGCCAAAGATACAAATGCTTTTTATTAAACAACGCGGGATGCAGCAATGCTAATCGCTGTACCAGCACATTTCTAACACCCGTGGGACAAATTGTGAGTACTTTATATTTGAAAACGGAATGTTTATATACACGTTTGGACTGTAAATGTAGCGATCGCGTAAAACAGGCTGCAGTTGCGTCATGACTGTCATGATGATTATCATGGCAGCCATGTTTCAGGGCTAGTGTAGTCCCAAAGTGACTGCAAAATGCTGCCAGTGTATGAAAAAAGCTTTATGCCCTGTATAACATAACGATGCAATGCGACATACCGTAGCTCTGTTTACAAAACGCTGTACTGTGTACGTACCCCCTACAACTGTATTATACTTTCCCCATTTTCAACTGTTTTTATATTTTGACACTTGCACTTTGTTTTCTCATGCCAATAAAGCTCCTTTGAATTGAATTGAATTCATTCATTCAAGGTGTATTTATTCTCGAAATTACACTGAGTAATCAAACTCATTTTCAGTGTCGTCGAGTAATTGTGTGTGTGTGTGTGTGTGTGCACGTGTGCGTGCGTGCGTGCATGTCATAGTTATATGCTCGTGAAAATTGCCGCAAGTCTTTGAATAGCCTACAAATATTTTTTAAAGCGAACATTTTTAACTAAAATCTTTGCTTCTGGGGAGACCCTAGAATAAAAGTATTCGAGATTGGGGTCGTTGGGGTCGGCAGCCAGATATTATCTCTGGGGGTCCTTCCTTACATGAAAAGGTTTGAGCACCACTGATATTAAGCAACATATAGTTTTTCAGAAAACTGTTGGGATTTAGAAGACATTAAGTAGAATTGGCCACAAGCATCCCCTCCATCCAGCATGCAAGTGCGTGTGCATGTGTGTTGTGGGGCCCACTTCTAAAAATCAGACCCGTCTGAAGTGAGTGGTGCAAAAAACTCAGCTTCCCATCATGCACCTGTGCACAGTGTGAAGCTCAACAGCCACTTGTTGTCACCTGTTGTCACCTGTTGGTACCCTTAACATACATACCGGTATGTCTGTCTGTCTGTCTGATTTTATTCTGTAGGCTATGTAACACCCATTTTAGTGATTTTACACACAATGTTACTCACACAAAAATGTGACTATACTTCTTCCACCACTGTCTCCTCTCCACATGTTCATGGATGCATCTTATTCTTATTCTATAATAACATCAATTGTCTGTCTGTCTGTCTGTCTGTCTGTCTGTCTGTCTGTCTGTCCTTCGTGTCTGGCCATCCTCTAGTCTAGTCTATATCATGTCTTTCCAGTGGTTGGTGCAGGAGAGTGCAGCAGCATTTTGCCCGGCCAGGTCATCTCCAGTACATTGTGGAGCATACAGTAGCTACATCTCATGATGTGTTCCATTGTTTGTGGTTTGATGTCCTTCACCGACCCGCAGACGGTTCAAAGTTTTCCAGACAGCCCAAGGTTGGTCATGGCCAGTTGCGAGGCATTCATCTGGGCTGATGCCTCTCTCTGTCCATTGGGTTGTCTGGCTGCCCAGGCTGTTCCCATGGTTGTGCCACTCTGCAATCCTGGCAACAGATGGTGTGGTCTCCAGTTCTGCAGTGGCATCCAGGAAGCTACTTCTGGACCTGAGCCGTTTCTGCGGGGTAAAGTGTTCGTGGAGTGAGTGCCGGATGTCATGGGCCATTTGACCTGCTTTGTGCGCTCGGCTTTAGCGGTGACTACTCTGCTCTGGTGACTGCTCTGTGCTCTGACTGTCTGTCACTGTCAGTCAGACAGTCTGGCTAGCTGGCTGGCTGCAGGCTACAGGTTGTTTTCATGGCCACAGACAATCTTATGATCATCTATTGACAATCATAAATGTATGTCATACTCTTCTGTATTGTGTCGGATCCATCTGCAGTTTGTATGTATGTCAGTGTATATCCACCAGGCACCAGTGGTGGAAAGTAACTAAGTAATCAATTGTACTCAAGTACTAAGCAAATATTGTACGTTTTACTTAGTTACGATGTCATAGTTACTTTGTAGATTTAGATTACACATTAACCACTTAAGCTCTATAGTTCGGCTATTCGAAAATAGCCGATCGACAAGCTCACAGCATGTAGGATCGCCAAGCTTTTAGATCTGCTATTTTCAAAAGATGTTTATACATTTTGAAAACTTGAAATGGGATATTCTACATAATGAGTACTTTTACTTTTGGTACTTTAAGTTTAGTTTGATGCCAATACTTTTGTGCTTTTACTACAGCAAATTCTGAATACCAGACTTTTACGTTGTAACTGTAAGTATGTCTGCATTGTGGTATTGATACTTTTACTCAAGTAAAAATGTGACTATACTTCTTCCACCACTGTCCCTGCACTGGACCAAGGCTACCTGCCTCTGCCTGCCTGCACCCTGCCTTGTCTGTCTGTCTGTCTGTCTGTCTGATTTTATTATGTAGGCTATGTAACACCCATTTTAGTGATTTTCTTTTCATCACTTAGATTTTTATTAATTTTTTGAACAAACAAACAATGGCAAAAGACAAACACAGCACAAACAAACATGAAAAAGAAAAATAAATAAAATCGACAATGCGTATCAAACCTTGCTTATTACTTTACATATTCCTAGACATGTTCTGTTGTTCCTCATTCCTCCATGCCCTCATTGTTCATTTTAGTGATTTTACACACAATGTTACTCACACAAAAATGTGACTATACTTCTTCCACCACTGTCTCCTCTCCACAATATGTCTGTCTGTGTATGAGACTCTGTGGGGAGAGCCAAAGTCAGATGTGATCTGCACCAGTCTGTGTACACAGCAAGAGCGTGTCTTATTACACAATAAGGATTAAACCATGTATGAACCACATATAGGTTACGGTGGGATATACTTAGCTGTGACTCGCTTTTAAGTGTGTCATTGTTACATTGTGGGGAGGCATTACATGCAGTGTTACTATGATTGATGACATAATGGTGCCATTTGTCACAACGGATCATGTTTCACTTTCCACCCAGCAGCACTGACAACAACAGCGGGAGCAACCATTCACTTATAGGAAGAGGGGGGAGAAATATCTTTAACCACATGATCATGAAGCCTCATCAACCACATGATCATTGATCATTTAACCCTCTATTCTAGGGGCAAACATTATTCGAAAATAGCAGATCTACAAGCTCACAATGTGTCACATTGCAACAAGATGTGAGCATGTAGATCTGCTATTTCATTTTTTAGTAAGATATGTGGTGTATATAGAGCAAGAAAAGGAGGGGGGGCTAGTGTAGACAACTGGGTGACTCTGGTCAAATAATATAGGGTTAATAAAACTAGATTTGTGAATCAATGATTTACAATTTTTACATTATACAACAATAGAATAGTGTAAAAAAATAAATCACACCCGTGTGATCTGAGTGGTGCAACTCCGTGTGGGGGTCCCCGAAACTTCCAGACACACAGGAACGTGCCCAGGGTGCCGGCCCGGTTCCGGCGAGCCACCCCGCATCCGAAACGGGCGAGAAATGACAGAGTTACTGCAGCAGACAACTCTCTCTCTCTCTCATGCACGCTCCACATTGTAATTAGCAGGCAACAGTGCAACACTACTCTCTCTCTGTTTCTAGCACAACAGCGCCACTTTTCCCCCTATTGGTACCCTAAACATAGGGACATACGGACATAGGGATGGACATAGGGACGGACATTGATGTTCCATGGAGTGGCTGCACCACAAAAAACCCAGGCAAATAGGAATGCAATTTTCAACCAATAAATTCTATGTACAATCAAATAGACTCAAGTATATTATCTGTATGTCACTGATGGCTCCCATGTGGATTGACTTCCATTATAAAATTAAAGTTATATAGTTTGGAGATAGCCTACTTCTGTCAAGAACTTCTGACACGGATCGGTCCAGAGCTTTGTGAGATCAGCTCCAGACACACAGACTGACCCTCTTACAGATGTCTAGCCTCCTGCAGAGGGGTATGTGTGGTGTTATACCTCCTGCCTACTGGCAGTGTACAATGACATTTGGTGCTTTGATTATTGAGGGGTGCTAGCCCCTCATACAGATTTAATGTTTGTGTTTAGTTCAATGTTTGTTTTAAAAACACCATTGACAATGAAGAGAAATTAATGTTTGTTTTGTCCCTAACACAAACATTAAATCCCATTAACAATAACTTAATGGGATTGTTAATATTATCACCTAATCACAGCAACATGAGTTAGACTTTAATATATTAGAGTTAGATTAATATAGGTTACATGTAAAACATACCTGTATGTATTATAGTTTGAGTCCTCGATGTTGTAAGATGATAAGAGCGCCCCTCACTTCACACGGGTGTGATATTTACAAAACATACGCCCGATATATGCTCACAATGTGACCTGATCGGATCTGTGATATGCTATTTTGAAACATTTTTATACATTTGAAATCTTGTGAAATGGGACATTCTGCTTGATTGATTGAAATATTTATTAACAGTTTGCAGAATTACAGTACATTTCAAGCACAAACTCAATACAAAGACTGTTAACTGTGAGTGGACGACCCAATTAAGCATTACACTTGTTACACTGTCAGTACTCAAATATACAGAAAAGTGAATATATGTGAATATGAACAGATTGTGGTATTAGTACTTTTACTAGTACATCTTCCACAAGACACCACTGACATAGCCTCACAGACTCTCTCAGACCCATTTTGTGTACAGCTAGGCTCGGGTCCTACAGAGCCATTGAGCCACACCATGAAAACTGTTGTAAACACTGAACACCCCTACATGACAGCAATGGCATGGATCATTCCAACTCCATCTTAAACCAGTGTAAATATCAACCGTGTGATGTCGACCGAAAACCCCTACATGAAAGCAGTGGAATGGAACATTCCGGCTCCATATAACACTGTGTAACCGTCAGTAATCTCAGTTGTGTTTGTTGGTAGTGAGACAGAAGGAGCTTATGTTATAGATCTTAGACACATACAAAAAAACAGGTTTGATTCAGTCAGAAGAAGCTAAAACAAACACAACCGCGCCCCTTTTACGACACAAACACTGCAGAGAGAAATCTTTATTTGTAGTATTTCTTTTTCAGAAAAGGCAGCAGAAGACGATTGTATAGCAGCAGACATAAGAGGGTGTGTGTGTGTGAGCTTGGAATAAAGCTGCTTTAAGGGCCAGGCAGACAAGGGGGAGCCAGAGCAGGATATGTGCTGTCTAAGGCCTGTGGTGACAAAAAAAACCCACAGGACAGTAAAAAGGTAGACTCGGACGGGGGTTCGGGGGCTTATCCGTGACCCCCTTGATCCCTGAATTCAGCCCCCGAGCAACAAGAGTTGAATTAATTCTTTGTTTAGCCGGAGAGGAGCATGTGAAGAGACAGCCAGGGGCCAATGGTGTCAGAGGAAGAAGACAGTATGTGTGGAAAGTCCATGTTGTGCCACTGGCAGCCTGGTGGCAGACACCACCAGCTGCAGCCACAATGGAACCAGAGAGGAGGAAGCAGTAAGAAATGGTCCAAGGCTGTCAGGGGACGGCAGCAGCAGCAGGCCCCAGTAGGGGCCAGTCGTGGGAGGAAGAGAGGACAGCGCAGCCATCATCACCAGCATCCCCACTCCTACCTTCATCATCACCATCATCATCATCATCAGCCCAGACACTTCCACAGCAGCGGGGCGTCAGGTCGGTCCCTCCGGCCCTTCAACGTGAAGGGGAACCGGGCAGCGAGAGGCATGTGCGCCCCAAAGAACACTAACCAGTTCCTGATGCACGAGAAGTACCAGTTCATGAAGATGCGCTCGGACTCTACGGGGACCGACAGCAGCTCCGACAGCGAGCTGGAGCTGACGGACATGGACTCGTACCTGCACGTTCTGGAGAACGCCAGGGGCGCCCTGCCGGACGACAACTCTGGCCTGGAGCACCACTACTCCCCGTCCCAGTGGTCGCCCCGACCCAGGCAACACGGTCCGCTCCACGTTTTCACCGTGCAGGCCACGGACATACTGTCCCTCAAGGAGGCCTGGCACTGTCCCCATCAGGAGGACAGCATGCAGTACTTCCCCTCCGAGGACGACGTCCTCCAGAGTGAACAGTTCATGCAGAAGGACTTCAATGAGTTCTGTGACACTTTGACCGACGACACTGCCTGAAAACACCATGTTTTAACTTCTGGACATGTTTGTTTGTTTGTTTTTCTAGGCATTCTTGTTGTTGTTGTTTTTTTTACAATGAAGATGCATTTCAACAAAGACATGAGGAGGTAAGACTTTAAATCAGAGGCCATTAATGACTGGAAAACATAAATTATGGATAATGTGTATGATAGCCTATAGTACATTAACATAACTGGTTATTTATTATATGTAATAATGACTATTTTACACAACTTAGCAAAGGTAACAATTAGATTTCCCCCCTCTGGGATCAATAAAGAAGGTCTATCTATCTATTGATCTAGATGTTGTTTTCACTTCTTTCTTTTTTTAGATTAGTTTTGTAAACAGAGACAGGAAGGGTGGGAGGGAGGCGGGGGGGTGTGACATGCAGCAAAGAGCTTTTGGTCAGATTGAAACCCTGGCCAGCTGCAGAAAGGCTGGTCCTAATATATGTATCTACATGTATGCACTCTTCACTGATCTGGGGGGGGGGGGGGGATTGGGGGGGGGGGGGGGGGGGGGGGGCGTGTCGTCTCCCCCTCCTTTTTTCCATATTTGACCAGCGATTGTATTTTAACTGTGTTTTATTACTCGGTAAAATACAGTATATCCACAGGCAGTCGTTTATTATAGTACGATAACTGCTTATTAATTGTCATTGCTGTCACGCAGAAAGACATTGCATCTCCAACTTCCCCCCCCCCCCCCCCGCAAACACAAAAGTATTGAGAATTGATCCACAACCTCACAGCTTGTACATTGGCTATTTTTCACAATTTTACAATGTTTTTTTAAACATTAAAAAAATAAAAATAAATAAAAACAGTTTTGGACATACAAGGTTTCCAACCAACAGCTATTATGCATTTACAATGTCATTTAAGGTGCTATACTTTGTCAGTTGTGTTGTAATGGCCTCTCATTTAAAGGTGTTTTTGACATGTACAGGTGCAGATAGATGGCGGCACACACAGCAGTGTTGCTAGAACGGTGTCATTTTGTTGGAGTGTGTGTGTGTTGTGTAAAATGGTGGTCTGTTGATGTTTCATGCAGAGGAGGTGGGCCGAGC
Source organism: Electrona antarctica (assembly GCF_951216825.1). Lineage (NCBI taxonomy): Eukaryota > Metazoa > Chordata > Actinopteri > Myctophiformes > Myctophidae > Electrona > Electrona antarctica. The sequence continues at coordinate 36,388,250 of NC_136790.1, read as the reverse complement.
TGTGTGGGAGTGAGCCACAGTAGCCAACCAGCATCCAGTTGGTTGGTCTAGGCTGCAGGTGATTGGTTGATACTATCTGTCATTAATTACAAGAGCTTTTTTTTACTGTTAAAAAAAACGCAACAAATAAATTCTTGTTATTATAACTGGTCTCATTCTCTGTCTATGTGTGTTTGGTTTCTATAAATGACTTTCAGAACAAAGGAAATAGGGAGAATATGGAAGCTGATCTAAAACCCTTACCATTATATCGGTCAACACCCATAAGCCTATCTCTCTGTGTGTGTGTGTGTGTGTGTGTGCGCGCGCGCGCGCACGTGCGTGTGCATGCGTGAGCAAAGGCCCAGGCTTGAGGCATACAATATATAAATTTAACCCGTTGTGTCCCAAACCTGGTTTGAATAAACAGAACGTAAAAAAAAGAAAACTGGTTCTGTAGTAATAGGCCTACAGTATATAACAGGGTCTGCCTGTCTGTCCGAAACCAATCTAAAAAACAATCTTAATTGTGCACACTGCCACTAGGTCAATTTAGTAGGCCTACATATATTAAGCGCATAATATGTTTTATATTTTGTCAAAAATCTAACTCTAATTTTAAGAGGTAAACCATTCCCAAATTTGAAGTTGGCTGAGGTCATCGATACCCAGAAAACAATTATGAAAGCTATTTGCAAGCACCTGATTTGGTGGTCTCTTTGTTGACAGACACACAAAGACATACTATACTATACCATTAACACCAACTACTACTGCAACTACTACTACTACTACCTGAAATTCATATAGCACTTTTCTAAGTAGGCCTACTCAAGGTCGTATTTTAAGTGTGTGTGGGGGGGGGGGGGGGGGGGGGGGGGGGTACGCACTGGTACTAGACTACTGCTACTACAAGTAATTAAAAAGCTACAAACAAGTTGAAACAACTACAGCTCTTAACACTAAGGCAGAAAGATTTGACGTGATGTATATTGATTCAAATTTTGATTTAAAATTAATAATTCCAAAGGTTATTAAGATCATTTCAAAACAGAGGAGTACATGGAGAGCAGGATATGACAGGCTTCTCCAAATTTGGACTCATGCTGCCTGTCACCTTTTGATGTACTTTGTTGTTATCATGTCAAATAGGCAAAATAGAAGATCTATAGGCTTTTATCGCGCCGCCTTAAAGGTCCCTGCACACTGCTGCGTTTTTCGGATTTTTAGCAGCATTTTTTGGACGGTTTTCCGAAAAACGCGTCCAGTCTGCAAGGACGATTTGCTACTCTGCCGAAGTTTTACCTATTTTTGCCATGTTTGCCTACTGTTCACCCCTTTATCATGACATTAATAGCGACGATATGGACCATGCGGTCAAGTGTCACATTCACACACTATGGCCACACTATGTGCAAGGCACCAACGCAAAGCCACGTAGTTGGAGTAATCAGAGTTATGGGCAGTCCCTGGCACGAATGGCTTCAGTGTCTTGCTCAATGACACAACGCCAGGAGGAGTCGGGGGATTGAACCGGGAACCTTATATACGGTTCCCAGATGCTGCTGTACTCCAGAGTCCAGGGACTGCCGACGTCAGTGTAAAGTTAAACTGTGGTCAGGAGGAGGACCCTATCTGTCTTACCAGTAAAAATCTAAAGTCTAATGTAAAGACACTAACAGTCTTCTTACAGAAATACTTCTCCGTTTGAAACAACAGACTGGTTTCTATAGTCAACACCGTCTTGGAAGTCCCTGCCTACGTGCATCACGTTGGAAGTCCCTGCCTACGTGCATCACGTTGGCTTGTGGTTCAACTTTCACTGGCCATGTTTTCTTGCCAACGGCATGTGTGTGCTTGTGCACACATTGATGTGTGTCCTGATTGGCTGGTTTGTGTGCAGCCCTGGTCAAAGTTTCCGCCCCTCTGAGCAGATAGTTGTACTTTTCCACTCCTCCTCTCTCCTCTTCATTCCTCCTCTCTCCTCTCCTTTCCTCAACTCTCGTCTCCTCTACTTCTCTGTGCTCTCTTCTCCTCTCCTCTGAGCTCTCGTCTCCTTTCCTCTCCCCTGCCTTTGTCCCTCCCACCCCTCCCCCACTGTTTCTCCAACTACTCACCCATGAAGTATTCACAGATTTGCACTGCAAACACCCCCCCCCCCCCCACACACGCACGCACGCACGCTCACACACACACACACACACACACACACACACACACACACACACACACACACACACACACACACACACACACACACACACACACACACACACACACACACACACACACACACACACACACACACACACACACACACACACACACACACACACACACACACACACACACACACACACTTCGCAATGTTTTCATACTTCTAGAGTTATTAACAAGAGTGGCAAAACATTTAGCTTTAGCACAGCTAGCTCCCCGGTTTATAAATAGGCCTACCAGAGTCTAGAACACATCGACATAATATGTGGTAAGGAGGCAGTGTTTATGAGACTATACTGTAGGTGGTTAGGAAATGGGTCCTATCTTGCACCCAGTGCAAATCGATCCAAATCGCAGTGTCATTGCTGGTTTACAGTTACTGGCTTAACCAAAATCTAGGTTGTTGTTCCTGCAGAGCAGGTCTATATACTGTAGTCGTGGGTAACCCAAAAAATACTCGCCCCCATTTCTTTCATAGAACGCTCCCCCCGGTCACACACTGGCATTCCAAAACCCACTATTCTGACGCACTGCTATTGCGACGCACTCAATACTAACTCTGTCCCTAACCCTAACTGCACACGGAAGCCACATACTGTAGTGGTAGTTGCGGTGCCATTACTGAGGAATACAGTTAGGTAGAAAATTCTTAACAGATTAGCACGCACGTACGCACGCACTCACGCACACCAAGACCATCACTATGTATTGACAAACGAGTGTTGAACAGACAACATATACCGGACCACACCAACGAGTGTACAACACAAAACAAAGTGATGGTATAACCTCACATTCCTAAATGACAGAACTAGCGGCCGACATGGGGATCACGCCGATGAAATTAATTGGCCTCTGTTAACATGCTAATGCTATAGCTTATCAAGAGTTTAGTTAGATTGTGAGATTGACTGAAGGTCAACTGGTGGAAAAACACATTGAGAGAAAAGATAAGCACACGCGCTTAATCGATGTGGTATGCACCCTAACCCACTTGGCTACTGGGTCGCCCCCACGGCCCCAATGCACCCAAATTACTTCTTCAATTGTCCTGCACCTTGAGGGCCTTTTCTATGCCCAGCGTTGTGCGTTTGTGTGTACCAAATAACGATGATTTGATTGACTGAGCACGGAATGCAGATGTATGATGATGTATGACGATAAGAGCGCCCCTCACTTCACACGTGTTTTTTTGCAATGGCAGAATCATCTGGTTTCCAGGCTACACCTTGTTAGCTTACTACTCTGGCTTAACACATTTACTGCCATCAAGCATACAGTATTGCATCCTATGGTCTTTTCAGTGGTTTACACTAACCTTAAAGATTTGTTTTTGGCTTTTCTGCCTTTATTGATAGTATCAAGTGAAGACTGACAGGAAAGAGGGAGAGAGAGAAGGGGAGAGACATGCAGCAAAGGTCGTCATGAACGGGACTCGAACACGCAAAGCACTCAGGCCAACACCTATATGTGGTAAGCGCCTGGACCACTTGGCCAGCGAGCGCCTGAGGGCACTCTTCGCCAACGTATGGATGAGACTATGTTTTTAGGAGACGGATACAACCAGAAATGAACCGGACGGAAGTGAAAAGACCACTTCAATAATGCTGTCATATAAAATGCATTTATCTCGGATTATTTTCCCAGATTGCTCATTGTGGTCAAAACAAGCTATAGTCAACGGCCCATAACTAAAGAACCGATGATCACGGTTACAAAATGTATTATCCGGGTTAAAGAAAAGATGACCGTCTGCTGCTCCACACATCCTTTACATCGTGGACACAGAAGACCCGCTTAAAGTCCAGAGGTGAAAGTGCCTTCTCCGTTGTAGCCCCCACATTATGGAATGTGCTTCAGCTCTTTCTGACTCGCCCTGGTTCCGCCTTGTTTATGTTGAATTAGCTATAACATCATTTTGGGGAAAAACTAAAAACAAACATAATATATGCCCAGTCACCATGCTGCGCCTGTGATGTTCCTTTTTACTGACAACGTTTAAAATAAGAATTGAACGCACAGAATATAAATACGCAGCAACTGAAAGACACCTTATTGAGAGGATTTTTGTCCAACCACGAAACAGCAACCAATGGGTGCGAAGAGGGGCACAACAATGGGCGGGACTTGACAAAAGGGTGAATTGGCCCCTTCCATCGAGACTTTTAAATCTCGCCTTAAAGGTGTAGTGAAATGAAAATTAAGTTTTTCACACGTTTAGACCATATCCGTGGTCATCATATGGGCATACCTAACAATGGATGCCAAAACATTTGGAAAATTCTCATGTGTGTTTTTATATCAAAAGACCATAAAATGTAATTACTTCCTTAAAACGAAAAAGTGCTGCGTGATGACGTGTAGAGCTACTGTACAGTGTACACATCAATAAAAACCCATTTGATTCCCATTGCTGCACGTCCTCCAAACACAGCTGCTACCGATTACAGAAATCCTCCGTTTTTAATCCAATTCAAGATGACATCCAGACTGTGTATTAATCGTTTTCAACTTAAACATCACGCTAAAATATGTATATAGGTTGTGTACAGGTTAGGAAAAAAATCCCGCTTTTCTGCCGTCTCTCTTTGTAAACAAACCACTCTGCATACGCGTGGACCTACGTCCCATAGCCTGGAGGGTTAAACTTCAAAATAAAATTCCCAAAAAGCAATTTCACTACACCTTTCAGACCCACCTTTATACCTTGGCTTTTAACCCCGCTTGAGAGTTTCTTTGGTCCATGTTTACTTTTGTTTCACTGTCTGATGCATCTTGTACTTTTCAGTGATGTGTCTCAGTTGTTTCACTGTCTTGTACTCATGTACTGTGTGTACTTGCTGTTTTTTGTGTTTTAGCTATAGTGTATTTGGTGAAAATCTGTACAGCACTTTGTAAACCTTGAGTTTTGAAACGTGCTATATAAATAAAGTGGATTGGACCCGTGGGTCGACAAAATACTGGCGGTGGCGGGAGAATTAATTAATACCTGGCAATAGGATGTCCCAATCACGATTCTTTGCTCCTGATCAGATTCTGATCATTTGATCTTGAGTATAGTCTGCCAAAACGATTTTTCCCAATCCGATATTTATATTTTTATAGAACACAGTGGGCCCTATTATGCGTGTCTTAAGTACCAGGTCTTATTCCTTAACTTAAGACCTGGAGGCGTGGTCAATGCCATTTGGCCACTCAGAATAGCCAAATGGCATTGATCACGCCTCCAGGTCTTAAGTTAAGGAATAAGACCTGGTACTTAAGACACGCATAATAGGGCCCTATATGGCATATCACAGTACAATATCCAAAATCACGGATAATATCCAGTTTAACATCATGATATGGATAAAATATTGGGATGTCACGATCACGTTTTTTGCTCGCGATCCGATTCCGATCTTTGGAAAATGACGTGATCGGCCCGATTGTTAATAGTACTGGAGTATACAGTATGCTCATATATGGATATCTCTGATACGACATCATAAAATGGGTACTGCATTCTGACAACGGATATTCTGGCAAAGAAAGAAAGAAAGTGGATTTTGAATTATGTGGGCAGTCTATGATGCCAGTCAACTAATTTCCATATTTGGGATTAGGGGCGTGGCATTGATGACATGGCACATATAGGTCATACGTCATGGTGTAATGCACATATATATTGCCACGAAAGAGTCCTCTGTGATTTTGATCAATTGACACCTGTGTGCATGCTTATCCTGCTGGTTTCTTGGTATTTTATTATTCAAACAAAAGGTCAAACAAACAGGTCATGAGTGCATATTACCGCAGTGGTGAGCGAGCCAGGTCGAACTCCTGGAAGGAAACCAAGGACTACCTGCTATCCCTGTCCGTTGAGGACAGGCGACAATTCTACAGGACTGGACATATTTCCCTGAAAGACATCCCCATTTTCACTCCCACATCAAATGGCAATGATAAGCCCCGCTACCCCAGGAACGAGAAGCTGGACCAGAAGATATCCCTCATACGCGGTGACATCACAAAGCTGGAGATAGACGCCATCGTCAACGCAGCCAACAGGGCCTTGCTGGGGGGGAGCGGAGTAGACGGAGCCATCCATGATGCTGCCGGTAACAAGCTGGTGAAGGAGTGTGCTAGCCTCAATGGCTGCCACACGGGCCAGTCCAAGATCACAGGCGGCTACTACCTCCCGGCAAAGTTTGTGATCCACACGGTGGGACCTATAGTCTTTGGATGCGTAGGGGCGGAGGACAGGGCCAGTCTGAGGGCGTGCTACAAGAGCGCCCTGGAGCTCGCTGTCCAGAACAACATTCGCTCTCTGGCCGTGCCTTGTATCTCCACCGGCATCTACAGCTACCCACGGGAGAAGGCTGCATGCGAGGCATTGGCGACAGTGAGGGAATATCTGGATGAGCATCACGACAAGTTTGACAGGTTCATCTTCTGTGTGTTCGAGCTTAAGGATAATGAGATCTATCTGAGGAATCTGCCTCTGTACTTCCCTGGGGCTTCTACAGGGTCCATGGATAAAAAGCAAACTTCCGCAGATAAAGAGAAAAAGGAAGAATGTGCTTCCACAGATAAAGAAGAGAAAAGGGAAGAATGTGCTTCTGCAGATAAAGAAGAGAAAAGGGAAGAATGTGCTTCTGCAGATAAAGAGAAAATGGAGGAAAGGTCTTCCAAAGGGCCCATAGATGAAGAGCAAACTGAGGCGCAGACTTCATCAGATGATAAAGAACAAACTAAACATGAAGGGATGTGAGCCCCTCATCCTGTTATTTCAGTGATTCTTTTTCATTTCAAGGGACCCCCCGTTTGATATATGAATTAGGCCACAGACCCCATTTGATACTATGTTCTTTTAATCTCTGACCCCAGTAGTCTACACTGCAAAATCCTATGGGTCCAGTTGGTACTTCCCTTTGACCAGACCCATCCCTCTGTTACAGACTCACAAGAGTGCTTGGGTGGCGTAGTGGTAAAGTCCCTGCCCACCATCACCACAAAGGTGCTGCTGTGGAAAGGGTACAAAGCACTAAGTTCCTGGGGGTGCATATTGCTGACGACCTAAAGTGGTCCACTAACATCTCAGCTATCACCAAGAAAGCCCAGAAACGCCTGTACTTCCTGCGGAGACTGAAAAAAGTGAACTCCCCCCCCCTCTATTATGACATCGTTCTACAGAGGAACCATCGAGAGCGTCCTGACGTACTGCATCACTGTCTGGTATGGGAACTGCACAGATGCCGACCGCAAGTCCCTACAGAGGATAGTGAGAGCAGCGGAGAAGATCACAAGTGTCCCCCTCCCCCCATAGCTGACATATACACAGACCGTTGTGTCAGGAAGGCCATGAGTATTATGACCGACCCCTCCCACCATCTCCTTGAACTCCTGCCATCTGGTAGGAGGTTCAAGAGCCTAGGAGGAAGCACCAGCAGGCTGTCCAACAGTTTCTTCCCCCAAACCATCAGGACACTGAATGCTCGCCACATAGGCCAACATCCTGAGAGATGAATAGCACTTTACACATATGCACTTTGAATGCATCAGCACTTTCTCCTGCTAATGTTGTCTGCTCCTTTTACCTTTTAATGTTTTTTAAAAGGCTTTGCCTCTTTTTAATGTCTATTGTTTTTAAATGTGAAGCATCATGAGCCGTGGAGAACGGTATTTTGCTCCCCTGTATGCCCAGTGTATATTGTGGAAGTGACAATAAATCTGATTGATTGAGGTTGTGGGTTTGAATCCACCGCAGTTCATCCGGATTTGTCTGGTGTCTATGCGAACATTGGCCTGTGTTTGGGGAGAGGGGGATAGCTGGGCGGGGAGGGCGATATTGGTCATAGCATGTATCCTAGTACGGGCTGGGCTGGCACCTGTGTTGGTCGGCCGTGGGAGTACTAGGACTTAGACTCTAAAAACATGTGTCTCAATTTTTAAAAATAAAGAAAAAAAAGAGTTAAAGACCCATTTAGGTTCCATTTGGACACCTGGTCACATGGAGGAGGGTATACTGTATGAAGGAAGTGGGGATTTTTAATAACAAACAGTGGAGGAGAAAAAGGTAAAGCAAGGAATGTAGTCTACAACATAAACAGGCAGGTAAACATGCTTCCCAAATTAACTGTGGCCGCTCCTATAGCCTGGAGAGGAATGAAGAGATTGAAGTTTTGACAGGGCAGGTATTTTATACTGTGTGGGGAGACAGTGGCCAGGTGTCTCCCCTTCACTTCCAACCAGCACACACTGGAACAGAGAACAGTTATACAGCAGAGCCCTGGCCAAGGCCCCTGGGGGCCATCAATGTATCCCCCCGTATTTTTCTGTGTGACTGCAGGAGTGTAGTTATTGTGGTCTTATAGTCTTAGCTTATATGTCACAAACCAGGTTAAATACATTTTATAATTGAAGTCAATCGGGATCTAGCCTATCTATACCCAGGCTTTTTTTTGTTTTAAAATAGAATCGAAATCATATTTTGTTAAAGCTAAATGAATGATCTAATACACCCAAGTGTCACACAAAAGTAGAGAAAATAGCACATATGCTCACAACACGTTGCAGCACGCTGTGAGCTTGTAGAATGGCTGTTTCCACTATTTTAAAATATATTTAAAATAATAATACAAAAGGAAGGTTTCCACCCGACATGGACATGTCACCGATAGATGAGTGGCGTCACAGGCTGCTCTCATGATGTCCCAGTTCCACTTTGGAGGTCCACATGATTCTATTATTCTTTTTGAGGGGCGCTAGCCCCTTCTATACACAGGTTTAATGTTTGTCTTTAGTTCAATATTAATGTTTTTTTTTTAAATCGTTTGCCAATTAAGTGCATTTTAAGTTAAAAGTCAACATCCTCCTTCCATAATTGTAAAGTGACACGCAGTCGCATGCCAGTATCCCCGCTGTCACACACACACACACACACACACACACACACACACACACACACACACACACACACAAAACCATTCCTTTGTGTTCTTGTTGTCTGAATGACAACAGTGTTGTTGACTTGTGGCTCTGGAGATCCGCTAGATCAGAGGTCCCCAAACTAGCTATATACAAAATAAAATCACACCTGTGTGAAGTGAGGGGTGCTCTTATCATCGTACATCATCATGGCATAAAATAGACACTATGCTCTGAACACTATGATGTAAAATTCTCCATTCATTGTCAACAGGAATTTAATGTTTGTGTAGGACAAAGTTTGTGAACATACACTAAAAGCTGGATATAGGTGGGGCTAGCGCCCCTCAGAAATTATTAAAATATAAAAATTAATTAATGTAATAATAACTAGGTGCGCTCACCACTGCTGTCAAGGGTCATCAAGTATCATACAAACTCCATAGACTGGGCTGCCACCAGAGTCCTAAAGCTCTCTGCTGCTGTCTGGGTACGACTGCTGCTCTGAGTCCTAAAGCTATCTGCTGCTGTCTGGGTACGACTGCTGCTCTGAGTACTAAAGCTCTCTGCTGCTGTCTGGGTACGACTGCTGCTCTGAGTCCTAAAGCTCTCTGCTGCTGTCTGGGTACGACTGCTGCTCTGAGTCCTAAAGCTCTCTGCTGCTGCTTGGGTATGACTGCTGCTCTGAGTCCTAAAGCTCTCTGCTGCTGTCTGGGTACGACTGCTGCTCTGAGTACTAAAGCTCTCTGCTGCTGTCTGGGTACGACTGCTGCTCTGAGTCCTAAAGCTCTCTGCTGCTGTCTGGGTACGACTGCTGCTCTGAGTACTAAAGCTCTCTGCTGCTGTCTGGGTACGACTGCTGCTCTGAGTCCTAAAGCTCTCTGCTGCTGTCTGGGTACAACTGCTGCTCTGAGTCCTAAAGCTCTCTGCTGCTGTCTGGGTACGACTGCTGCTCCTGAGTCCTAAAGCTCTCTGCTGCTGTCTGGGTACGACTGCTGCTCTGAGTACTAAAGCTCTCTGCTGATGTCTGGGTACGACTGCTGCTCGGAGTCCTAAAGCTCTCTGCTGATGTCTGGGTACGACTGCTGCTCTGAGTCCTAAAGCTCTCTGCTGCTGTCTGGGTACGACTGCTGCTCTGAGTACTAAAGCTCTCTGCTGATGTCTGGGTACGACTGCTGCTCTGAGTACTAAAGCTCTCTGCTGATGTCTGGGTACGACTGCTGCTCTGAGTACTAAAGCTCTCTGCTGATGTCTGGGTACGACTGCTGCTCTGAGTCCTAAAGCTCTCTGCTGCTGTCTAGGTTTGAAATACAGCAGTGGTCAGTGGTAAATCTTTGCCCGGTGGAGTACACCGACATACACACATACGTACGTACCCCCTATTGACCTTATACCAATTTTGAAACGTACTTCATCGAGAACAGTGGTTTCTTATTGGCTGGTGGAATGTACCGACATACATACATAATTGGTCCCTGGTTTGCAGAGCGACGCCACCGACAGCCGATTACAGTACTTGCGAGCTTTGCTTGCGCAAGTAATATAACTAGAAAGGTCGCAATTTTAAAAAATTGCGAAGTGTGGTTGCCGCACCTAGGCCCCTCCCACTAACGTTGCTAGCCAATTACAATTTCAAGTCACACCTGTGATCATGTGTAAGTAATTCGGAGGGTATTTATGCCCCCAAAAAAAGAATTCTGCAACAAACGGTATTTTTTTTTGCATTTGCGGCGCCCCCTATGGATGAAAATGGAATTGCTTTTGGTTGATTAAACCACCCGCGATATCTGATTCAAATTTGGGGTGGGTTGGACATATGGTTTGTGATTTGTGGCGTTTTTTGTAAAATAGGCCCCTCCCACTAACTTCGGAAGCCGATTACGGCCGAACGATACGCATCAAAATTCCGCCTGTGGTGTTTTCAACGGAAAGGTCCAGAGATCATGTGTACCGATTTTTGTGAGATTTGGACAAAGTTTGTAGGAGGAGGAGCAAAAAGTGTTTTTTGGAGAAAATTAAAAATGGCGGAAAATCTATCATGACGCAAATGGGCGTGGCCTATATGGGGAGATGCGTCATGACCCAAGGAATCCAGGGACAAAATAATTTTGAGGCCGACCGATGTAATTATATGATAATTAATTTTCGTAATTATTATGAACCTCCCTGCCAAGTCTTGTAACTATAGCTATTATGGTGTCAGAGAAAAAAATACTTGAGTTGGACTTTTAGATCTTCCCATGTTAAGTGAATGGGGAAAATTAATTCACTAATTAATTAATATCAATTAAACTATACAACATTTATCTATAGCAAGCACACCATTCCCGATGAAGTCGGTCGATTTGACATATGGCTCAAGTGCGTACAGTCAAAACTGTGGGAGGAGTAGCGTTTTAAAAAAAGTCTTACTCCAGTAAAAATAAAGAGTTACAATTACAATAGTCTGTCAACCACACTAATAATAAATAAAGTGTTATAACATAATTCTTAAAACACCAAAAGGGGTTCCCGCCCGTCACTACACCATTGGTTCTCAAAGTTGGGGTCTCAGCTGGTCCTTAGAAGGGTAGAAACTAAAATCAGCCAGATAATGTATCGTACTGTACAGTACTATGCTGCGTGAATAAACATACAATTTGATAGCATACAGTAGATCACCCAGGTTTTATGGTTTTTCAATCCCCACACGTGTATGTATAAGTGTTGCAACACTTAAAATGTAGAATATGAAATTTTAACGGTAATATCGTATATCGTATCGATATCGCAATATTTGGCATAAATACAGAGATATGAAATTTTGTCCATATCGTGCAGCCCTACTTGTAATCCAGAGCCCATAGAGTATAGACAGAGCTACGACAACTCCGTTCACTTCATGGGGCCAGTCTTCTTCTACATAGACTTCTATTGGCGAATAGGGACACCGGAAGTTTACAGAATGTATTGTAGGGGGCTCGCGCGAGTACATGAACCACGTGACCGGGCTGTTTTCTGCCCCCTCAATGTCGCAACTCTGTCTATACTCTATGGCTCTGTTGTAATCCAAACGTACACGCGTGTGGGTATAGGGTCGGGATAGGGTGGCCTGGCTGGGTGTATGACTTGACTACCGCGGCCTGAATGATTCAGCCCTGCAGCCCTGGTGTGAGATATGATCTGGACAACAGATGTCAATATGAAGTTGAGGATAACATTGACCACTTCTGTGTCTTAGTCATACTTCTCTCTCCTTTCTTTCGTAATCTTTTTTGTCATCAGACGGACAGCTTGGTCATATACTTCTCTCTTTATTGACGTTTTGTTAACTCATCCTCCTGCCGTTAACCCAGTGGTGGAAAGTAACTAAGTACATTTACTCAAATAATGTACTTAAGTACAATTTTGATGTATTTGTACTTTACTTGACTGTATTCCAAAATTTCCAATTTCCAATACATTTACATCTACTCCACTACATCTCAGAGCCAACATTTGTACTTTTACTCCACTACAATTATTTGAAAACTTTGGAGATTTACATTTTGATTAGAAAAACATACATTACTGTAACCACTTCAACCCTATATACATTTCGACCATTTGAAAATAGCTGATCTACAAGCTCACAATGCGTCGCGATGCGATGCATTGTGTGCGACCTCTCTTTTCTGTTCAAATATGAATATAAACTGGAAAGGTTGCAATTTTGTTGTTGCCGCAGTCGCTTACATAGGCCCCTCCCACTAATGTTGCTAGCCAATTTCGAGGGGATTTATCCCCCCAAAATCATGTTTTTGCAACAATCGGTTACATTTTTCGCATTTGCGGCGCTCCCTATGGATGAAAATGGAATTGCTTTTGGAACTTGGTTGATTGAACCACCCAGGACATGTGATTCAAATTTGGGATGGTTTGGACATTCCGTTCGTGATTTGTGGTATTTTTTTGTAAAATAGGCCCCTCCTACTAACTTCGGACGACGATTACGGCCGAAGTATACGCACTACCAAAATTCTGCAGTTGGTCTTTTAATCGGATAGGTCCGGAGATCATGTGTGCCAATTTTTGTGAGATTTGGACAAAATCTGTAGGAGGAGAAGCCAAAAGTGTGTTTTGGAGAAAATTCTAATTTACAGGATTTTTTTCCTTGACGAAAATGGGCGTGGCCTATATGTGGAAATGCATCATGACCCAAGGAATCCATGGAAAAATAAATTTAGATTTGACGACTTACGGTTCAAGAGTTATAGGGAAAAACGCAAAGTGGGCTGTAATAGCGCCACCATGAAGCCGACTGATGTAATTCCCTTTCAATTAATTTTCATAATTATTATGAACCTCCCCCCAAGTCTTGTAAATATGGCGCTTACGGTCTCCAAGGGAAAAAAATACTTACATTTTGTCTTCGATTTCCCCATTATAAGTCTATGGAGAACTAATTCATTAATATCAATTAAACTATACAACGGATCTCTTAACAAAATACAAGCACACGATTCCCGATGAAGCCGGTCGATTTGACATATGGCTCGAGTGTGTGCGGCAAAAACTGTGGGAGGAGTAGTGCGGCAAAGTATCCAAATGTACAATAACAATAGTCTGGTTGCCCTGTTAGGGCAACCACAAAAGATAATAACAACATCATAGCAATAAAGGGACGGCAAGTTCAAAGTGGTTAAACTGGCACAATAATGAAGTATTTTCTATTTTTATGATTCCCTATTTATCTCTTCAATCACCCCTGTACGGATCTGGCTATTAAATCGCCCTACAGGTTTTTAGAAACATCATCATCTGACATATTCTGCCAGGTCAAATGTCATATAACTTATAAATAAAAGATGTACTCAAGAACTCTGATTTCTAATCACACTTTAGGTTGATATTTCTTATAGGTTAATTTGGGCTCTTTATTGACCTGTGCTTAATTTACTATTGTCTGTGTCCTCCGGTATACATTTTATATCCTATAGATTATTTTTGCATCTATATTTGTTTTTAATGGTGTAGCCTCCTAATGTATGTATATAGCTTTAAGTGTACTTTTTCTTGTGTTGGTTCCTTTTTTTCACTTGTTTCTTTTTCCTTTTTTTCTACTTAATGATTGCCTGATTGTTCCTATTGTAATAACGATGTAATGAGCTGAACCACGTGATCATTTTCTAAGTGGTTAATTGTAATTACTGGACTGGTCCCCACCTGGTTCCAGCCCTATTTAATGAGTTTGTTGCTCTGTGTGTTGTTAGCCCTGATGAAGACCGTAACAGGTCGAAACATGTCGGTTTAATAAAATATTTCCTCCTTTTGACATCAAGTGTGCCCGGATCTCCTCTTTTCTTTATATCGTGTTGTTATCCCGATTGATCCCAGGAGCACCTTTTTACCATTTTTATACATTTTTTATACCTACACACCTCCTGAGCACTCTGGTTGCCTCCTTGCCTCTGCCTTGTTACCAGTGGACAGAACCGGGACCTGTCCTCAACCAAGTTTGTTGCTCCACATTCTATTTTGTGTTTGGAGATTTTATCTTTTTCGACTCCTCATTATGCAATCTCATTCGTATTCCAATGAGGAGGGAAGAAGCATCATTGTAACAGATTCCCTCATAACCCCTGAAGACGTGAGCACCTCGTTTGATCTAAAAAAGACCGAACATGATTTACGAAAACTTTTGGAAAAGGACATGAAACTTAAGTGGGAGATTGTGTCTTTCTCCGACTACTGGAGAGAGGGACGCATCCCCAGGGGACTACGCATCAAAAAGTTCCCTGCTGCCACTCCCGATGCCTGCTTTAAGGCTAAATGGGAGGCTATCCTTAATAAATGTTCCATGGACTTAATGCTGTTATTGATTGAGGAATACAAGAAACAGCGGGATGAACTTAAGGACAAGATCGCAAACCTCGAATCGTCCATCACTATAGCACCGGATCTACGGGTTCCTTTTGATGATAAAATCCGGGCTGAGATTCGCAAATTGGAGGTTGAAGTGAAGGATTCGAAGGTGGACAAATTCAGAAGGGATTTGGAGGACTACCAACTGGACCGGGTCTACAAGTGGGTGCAGCCACCACGGACCCCACGCACGCCGCACCATAATAAGAATCAACAACACCGTTCCAGGGCCGGGTCAGACAGGAGCGTCTCTTTCAACATCGCCAGTAGTGGAGATGAAGAGGAGTCAGTTTCCAATCTGCTTACCGACCGTGGCAATTTTTTAGACCCAGGGTGGCCTACCCTGTCCCTGAGCACAACCTCGACAGCCATCCCAGACACCGACGCACACGCAGGGGTCGGAGGAGGCGGCGCCCAGGCCCAGCCGCAGCGCCCATCCCTACGGACGGCGATACGACAAACAACTCTACGCAGCCAGCCGAGGAAACACTATCGGTAGTTAATCTATCTGGTGTTAGCCTAAGCAGTGATCAATTGAGTGTGCTAGCGAAAGGTATGTCTTTTTCCCCCACGTATAATACAACTTTGTTTGATACCAGGATAGATCTATTCCGCTTTTATCGGAACTTACATCTAAAGACATGGCATCACCACCAATCTGAACATACCCACCGTTTCCCGAACCCGACCTCTGTTACAAGTCCGGTTTCGAGCTCTGATTCTTGCACAACCCAGACAGACACTGAATTGCCACCTGTCCCCTCGTCTATATTTAAACCTAAATCCCGGTTCACTCCCTTGGTTTCTAATCCCTCTCTCATTGCATTCACCAGGAAAGTTGATCATGACATTGACAATCTGTTTGGTGACACATATGACTCGGGTATCAAACCCAAAAACAATTTGACACACAAGGAGCGCTTAGCTCTTAATGAACTTTCTAAGAATGAGTATATCATTGTTCGACCCGCGGACAAGGGTGGCGCTGTTGTTGTTCTGTCCAAAGAGCAATATATCATTGAGGCGAAACGACAGTTGAATTCTAAACATTATATTAAACTTCCTAACAACCCCCTAGGCAACATGATGTCAGAATTCCGGGCTCTCTTAACTAACGCCAGGGAGTCCAATTGGATCTCTGAACAAGAATTTAAATACCTCTCGGTTGAGTGTCCTATGACCGCTTCTTTTTATTTACTTCCTAAAATTCACAAACAACCGTTTGATAATCCTCCTGGCCGCCCGATTATATCAGGCAACGGTACTTTGAGTGAACCTGCTTCTAAATTTATTGACTTTTATATTAAGCCTTTTAATAAGAAGCTTCCTTCATTTATTGAGGACACAACCGATGTATTGAATAAAATTGCTAGCCTGGGTAATTGTAAGTCACAACTTCTAGTCACCATGGATGTGGAGTCACTGTACACTAACATCGATCACAAGGAAGGTTTACATGCTTTGAAACATTTTCTCTCCGACAGAGAGACTTCACCTCCTACTGAGTTTATCCTTATGTTAACTGAATGGATTATTCATAATAATGTTTTCTTGTTTACTGATGAAGTGTACAAACAAATTATCGGTGTACCGATGGGTTCCTGCTTCTCTCCTAACTATGCTTGTCTTTACCTGGGCCATTGGGAGGAGATGTTTGTGCTAAATCCTATTAATCCTTGGTTTCAATATATTACTTGGTACGGTCGTTACATTGATGATTTGCTGCTGGTGTTTAGTGGGTCTGAGACACAACTCCTACAATTCCATACTTATTTAAATTCTTTGAATGAAAACATCAGACTCACTATTGAATACTCGCAGCAGACCATTAATTTCCTTGATTTGACCATCTACAAAGATGACTTGGGGAACCTTCACACAACGATTTATAGGAAGGAGATTTCAAGGAACACACTGTTAAGAGCGGATTCATTCCACCCGCCACACCTAATTAAAAATATCCCTTTTGGCCAATTTCAAAGATTGCGCCGTATTTGTGACAGCGATTTTGATACTAAGGCAGCAGATATGGGCAACCGCTTTAGGGAGAGGGGCTATAAACCCACCAATATTTCGTGTGCACGTAATAAGGCACTTGAAATAAACCGTCCTGAGCTTCTGGTAAAAAGGAAGCGCACTAACCATAGTCAACCCCGCCCCTTTTTTGTCTCCCAATACAGCACTGCGGCCTCACGTATACAAAATATCATCAGATCTAACTGGGCTATTATAGAAAGTGACCCATCCCTCCGCAGTGTGTTTCCTGAACCTCCCATCTTTTCTTTTAGGAGAGCTCCCACAATAAGGGACAAATTGGTTCACAGTTATCTTCCTCCTGATAATAAGACATCTTGGCTTCACAAACCCATAGGGACCTATAAATGTATGAATTGTCCTCATTGTTCTAATGTACTTCAGGCAAAAACCTTTTCAGACCTCAAAACACAGAAGATATATAAAATCAATGATTTCATTAATTGTAGTACCACACATGTGGTCTATCGTCTCACATGTCCTTGTCCTGATGTGTTTTATATAGGCAGAACCAAGCGCCGCCTAAGAGACCGCCTGGCTGAGCATAAATATGCCATTCGTATTAATAATTCTAATTACCCTATAGCCAGACATTTTAGTCACTGTCATGACAATAATGACACTTTGTTGAGAATCACTGGTATTGAATACATAAAACCTCTCACCAGGGGGGGTGATCGCATCAGGAGACTGAACCAGAGAGAAACTTTCTGGATTCACACCCTGGATGCAATTACCCCGCCTGGCCTGAATGAGGACATAGACTTCATGTGTTTCTTATAGGTTAATTTGGGCTCTTTATTGACCTGTGCTTAATTTACTATTGTCTGTGTCCTCCGGTATACATTTTATATCCTATAGATTATTTTTGCATCTATATTTGTTTTTAATGGTGTAGCCTCCTAATGTATGTATATAGCTTTAAGTGTACTTTTTCTTGTGTTGGTTCCTTTTTTTCACTTGTTTCTTTTTCCTTTTTTTCTACTTAATGATTGCCTGATTGTTCCTATTGTAATAACGATGTAATGAGCTGAACCACGTGATCATTTTCTAAGTGGTTAATTGTAATTACTGGACTGGTCCCCACCTGGTTCCAGCCCTATTTAATGAGTTTGTTGCTCTGTGTGTTGTTAGCCCTGATGAAGACCGTAACAGGTCGAAACATGTCGGTTTAATAAAATATTTCCTCCTTTTGACATCAAGTGTGCCCGGATCTCCTCTTTTCTTTATATCGTGTTGTTATCCCGATTGATCCCAGGAGCACCTTTTTACCATTTTTATACATTTTTTATACCTACACACCTCCTGAGCACTCTGGTTGCCTCCTTGCCTCACACTTTAGGATATGTTTAATGTACTGTTTGACTCTGTACTACTACTGTCACTTTTCTTTCTTTGATTGTACTGGTTGCCACTGGTTTGTCACCGACACTTTTTGTTTTGGGCCCGGATACTATGAGGACATTGTAATCTTGTGTTGTTTTTATGCATAGTGCAAAATAGTTGTAAGTGTTAGGGCAAGGTCGCTTCTCGCCCTCAGGCGTCTTACTGGTGTATACTGTAATTAATGGTGCTTCTTATTGTTAATTCTTACCCTTGTATTGCTGTACTCTGTATCTGTAACTTTGTAACTCTCAACTGCCATTCCCCCATCTATGTAGGTTGGGCTGTAATGATGCCCAAATATAGTCATACATCATGGATACATCTTAGATGAATGATGTCAGTCCACCAGATCTAACACATATACCTTTAGCTTTAACTTTAACTTTGGCACCATGTTGAAATCTAAAACGTTTGTTACGAAGACCCGGTCGGGTGGCGTGATGAAGATAGTGAGAGAACACTACCTGAGAGATGATATCTGGTGTGGAAGTGAAGCTTGCACTGAATGCAAACAGGAGTCCACAGTGCTGCAGAAAGATGCAATCATTGAGAGCAACCTGTGCGTCTTTCCACATTACCTGCTTCCTGACACTAACGTGGTGTTGCATCAGATTGACGTGCTGGACAACCCTCTGATTCGTAATGTCATTATCCTACAGATAGTGCTCCAGGAGGTCCGCCATCGCAGCCCACCAGTCTATAAACGCCTGAAGGACATCACCCATGACAAAGACAAACACGTTTACACGTTTACAAACGAGCACCATAGAGAGACGTTCATTGAGCGTGAACCAGGGGAGAGCGCCAATGACCGCAACGACCGCGCCATCCGTGTGGCGGCCACATGGTACAACCAGCACCTGAAGACCACTGAGTTGAAGGAGGATGGGCTCAAGGTGGTCCTCCTCACCAATGACCGAGCAAACAAGGAGAAGGCAGTGGAGGGCGGACTTCTAGCCTACACATGTGAGGAGTACGTCAAAAGTCTGATCGCCAACCCCGAGCTGATGGATCATTTGGCGTTAACCAGCAAAGAACATAACAAAGTCGGTACCGATAAGGTGGTGTTCCCAGAGCATCTGCCTCTCTCCAGAATCCAAGCAGGAATCAAGAGCGGGACATTCCTCCAGGGCACCTTCAGGGCCAGCAGGGATAACTACCTGGAGGCCACTGTCCTCATCCAGGGAGAGGGGGAGGACAGCAACGAAGTTCTCCTGAAGGGTCTTCCGCAGCTAAACAGAGCGGTGAACAATGACGTGGTTGCTGTGCAGTTGTTGCCGAGAGACCAGTGGGTAGCACCCTCTTTGGTGTTGCTGCAAGATGATGGCAGCGCCAAGGATGATGACACCACTGAGGAAGAAGAGGGGGAGAAGCCGCTGAAGAATGTTGGGCCTGAATTAGCCAGGAAACCCACAGGCAAAGTGGTTGGAATAATCAAGAGGAACAGGAGACCGTTCTGTGGCATGCTAAATGTCTCTTCAATTAAAGAGGCAACACGACACCTTTTTACCCCAGCGGATCGTCATGTCCCCAGGATTTACATTGAGACGCGTCAGGCTGCCGTACTGGTGAGCCAGAGAATAATGGTGGCTATCGACGGCTGGAATAAATACTCAAGGTACCCCAATGGTCATTTTGTGCGCAGTCTGGGCAAGGCAGGGGACAAGGAGACAGAGACAGAGGTGCTACTGTTGGAACATGACATCCCACACCAGGCCTTCTCTCAGACTGTGCTCAGCTTCCTCCCAAAGATGCCCTGGACCATCACACCGGAGGACATGGCTGTGAGGGAGGACCTGAGGCAGTTGATGGTGTGCAGTGTGGACCCTCCAGGATGTACGGACATCGACGATGCCCTACACTGTAGGGAGCTGGACAACGGAAACCTGGAGGTTGGTGTCCACATTGCCGACGTCGGTCACTTCATCAGACCTGGCAACGCACTGGACATAGAAGCTGGCAACCGAGGGACCACTGTTTACCTATGTGGCAGGAGAATAGACATGCTTCCTGAGTTACTCAGCTCCAATCTGTGTTCTCTACGCTCCAATGTGGAGAGACTGTCCTTCTCGTGTATCTGGGAGATGAACCACAAGGCGGAGATTCTGAAGACCAGGTTTACAAAGAGTGTCATCAGCTCCAAGGCATCTCTGACCTACGCTGAAGCCCAGATGAGGATAGACGATGCCTCGATGAATGATGGCATCACCAAAAGCCTACGAGGTCTCGACAAGCTGGCCAAGAGCCTCAAAAAGCAGAGGATAGAGAACGGTGCATTGACCCTGTCGTCTGTAGAAGTGCGTTTCCACATGGACAGTGAAACCCACGACCCCATTGACCTCCAGACCAAAGAGCTCATAGAAACCAACTCCATGGTGGAGGAATTCATGGTGCTGGCCAATATTTCTGTGGCCCAGAAGATCTACGAAGAATTCTCTGAGTGTTCCCTGCTAAGAAAGCACGCCGCACCACCTCCATCAAACTATGACATCCTCAACAAGGCTGCCAAGTCTAAGGGCCTGCAGATCCATACAGACTCAGCCAAAGCTCTGGCTGACTCTCTGAATGTGGCCACAGTGGACGGTTTCCCTTATTTCAACACGCTGCTACGCATCCTGGCCACCCGTTGCATGATGCAGGCCGTCTACTTCTGCTCTGGCATGGACAGCGACTTCAACCACTACGGCCTGGCCTCACCCATATACACACACTTCACGTCACCCATTAGGAGATATTCAGATATCATAGTCCATCGACTGCTGGCGGTGGCTATAGCAGCAGATGGCACCTACCCAGACCTGGTGGACAAACACAAGCTGTCTGCCCTCTGCAACAACCTCAACTACAGACACAAGATGGCTCAATATGCACAGAGGGCATCCGTGGCCTTCAATACGCAGTTGTTCTTTAAGAGCCGAGGCATCCTGAAGGAGGAGGGCTATGTCCTGTTTGTGAGGAAGAACGCCATCACTGTCCTCGTCCCAAAGTTTGGCCTGGAGGGAACCGTCTTCTTTGATGGCAAGGACAGGTCTGGGCCAAAACTCAGTTTTGATGAAGAGGTCCCTGCTCTGACCGTAGACCAGCACATTTTCCACATGTTTGACAAGGTGAAGGTAACCATCAGCGTAGACAGCGGAAATATTCAGCACCAGAAGATCCGCATGGAACTGGTTGAACCCATGATTCCTGGTGTGAGCCGGGAAATACAGTTGGCTTCCCAATAGTACCAGTCGTAGTTACAAAGCTCAAGCATTGAATTTAGTTTTAGTTGTGCATGAAGTGCTGGTATAACGTCAGGTTGTGGTTTCATTCAAAATGTTCAAAAGCCTGTGGTTTAGTATGGCCAACATAAAAACATCTACATGGCCCAGTGATGCAGTATACAACACACTGTAGGTAGGTGGTGTTGTAGTTTAAGAAATCTCTGTGGAGGTCTACTTTATTGAGGTTGACCTTATTCAGACCGTGGCCATCTTGCCAGCAAGGTGCAACTTCCCATTGACAACCCATACATCCAAACAGAAATGTCCAAGCTGATTGTATTAAACAACATCAAACTCACAAACATTGCAGCTGTACGATAAGCTTGAATTATCCTATTTCTATCTGCAAAGTATTTGTTTCATATAAATTAACTGTAGACATATTATGAGCTACTTCCTGTCAAGAAATTCCTTGCAGGTGATTCTTTTTCTAAGTGTCGGAGTTTGGAAGCGCTTGTTGAATATCAGTCAACGGCCCATACCTGTTTTGAATTTGCACATAATGCAGGCAGCAGCAGGAGGTTGCTTTACCGATAACGAGTGCTTCCAAACTCTGATACTTAATATAATAATGAATAATTAAATAAATAATCATCTGCAAGGAATGTCTTGACAGGAGAAGCTCATAACATGTCTACAGTGGATATTTATGAAACAAACACTTTGCAGATAGAAGATAACTCAAGGTTTTTTAATACAATCAGATAGGACTTTTCTGTTTGGATGTATGGGCTGTCTATGGGAAGTTGCACCTAGTTAGCACCTTGCTGGCAAGATGGCTGCGGTCTGAATAAAGTCAATGAATGTTTAAGTGGTCATTACACCTGCAGGTGCCCAACGGTCTCCTGAGCCAGCCAGCAGTGGGCCCCAGCCCACAGGTTGAGAAACAGTGGTGTAGTGAAAGTCCATCCTGATCCATATTCATCTGAGCAGTGATGGAAACTAACTTAATGTATTTACTGAAGTGCTTTGAACTTTACTTGATTATTTCCATTTTGTAATACTCCACTGCACTTGTTTGGCAGCTTTAGTAGTTACTAGTTTGTACATTTAGATCAACACAAAGCACCCGTTAACCACTTATGCTTTATCTTATATTTAGCTAGTACATTAGGATGTCAATACTTTTGTACTTTTAGTCAAGTAAAAGTCTGGCTACTTAACTCGGCAGCCCATAGAGTTATGTGTTCTGATGGGCGGACAGCGAACGCTTTTGAGATTTTCAAGTGATCCAGAAAAGGTTGAGAACCACTGGACTTAGTGGACTACATCATAGACACGTCATAGAAGACTTCAGTCCACTTCAGTCAGGACAACTCAAGAATGGATGCAATATATATTTATTGAATATAAAATGAGCAATATATTTATTATGGTTTGGCGATGAATTGGATCTGCTTTTTAGGTACTCAGATCAAGCGCATCAGTCCCAACCATAGGGACTCCGAATCCCCCGTACCTAAACAGCAGATCCAAAACGACAGGTGGTAGCTGGGGTGGAGGAGGGCAGTAATCAGTGTGTGCAGCAGCAAACA
Source organism: Electrona antarctica (assembly GCF_951216825.1). Lineage (NCBI taxonomy): Eukaryota > Metazoa > Chordata > Actinopteri > Myctophiformes > Myctophidae > Electrona > Electrona antarctica. Next base: position 36,365,044 of record NC_136790.1, on the reverse strand, counting down.
AGCAAGTAGATTGAGCAGTGCAAACTTCCAGTTTAAATGGCCGGTATGAAGATGGAATGTGTGTGTGATTGGATGAAGTGAATCATGTGAATGTGATGCTGAGGTGGCCTAATTAAAGGGCCGGCAGCAACTGCACTGAGGTTTCCTGACTGAACTTGCTCTGCGCATGTCTGTGACAGGCGCGATGCTCATTAGGTCAAACACTGCAGCCGGGCTTGCGGGGTGGGGAATTTGGTATATAGTCTTTTTATTGGCCTAAAATATTGTCTATATACATACATTCATGAATCCACTTTCTGACCGGCGCAATTTGTTTTATAGGGGTTTATATGTGATCCTACCATTAACTCTTTGTAACTCTTTGTGGCCACAGAAGGTAGTTACACCCTGCCACAGCATATTCTTCATATTTGGGCAGTTTAATTTCCACTTTCCCGGCATGGAGACCGCCATTGTAAGGATCGGCTAATGTTAGCAGTAGCTCATGCTGTTTACCTTTCGCCAGCAAGGTAAACAGCGTGTACAAAAAACCTGGTGCTGGGGGTGACGAAGGCGCTGCCTAGCAACCGGGCCAATGTTAAAAGATTATTTTCGGCTAATCAGTTTCATATTTGGTGTAAAGCTTAAGGTACGAACATATACATACTTAGCAGACAACGTACCAATAGGGGGGGTATGAGTATGTTCGTACTTAGCAATAGAATAATGAATATGTTCATTAAGAATAACCGGTCGGGTGGGGTGATGAAGATGGTGAGAGAACATTATCCGAGAGATCATATTTGGTGCAGAAGGGAACTTTTCACTGCATGCAAACAGGAGTCCACAGGTATAGTGTTTGGAACCATAAAGAGGAACTCGAGATCGCTTTGTGGCATGCTAAACGTCACCACAGCAGACCGGCGTATCCCCCAGATATGTATCAAGGCGTGCCAGGCTACCACGTTAGCGAGCCAGAGGATTATGGGCCGCACGGGGGACAAGGAGACCATGATGGAGGCTCTGCTGTTGAAATATGACATCCCACACCAGGCCTTCTCTCAGACCGTACTCAGTTTCCTCCCAAAGATGCCCTGGACCATCACACCAGAGGACATGGCTGTAAGGGAGGACCTGAGGCAGTTGATGGTGTGCAGTGTGGACCCTCCAGGATGTACGGACATCGACGATGCCCTACACTGTAGGGAGCTGGACAACGGAAACCTGGAGGTTGGTGTCCACATTGCCGACGTCAGTCACTTCATCAGACCTGGCAACGCACTGGACATAGAAGCTGGCAACCGAGGGACCACTGTTTACCTATGTGGCAGGAGAATAGACATGCTTCCTGAGTTACTCAGCTCCAATCTGTGTTCTCTACGCTCCAATGTGGAGAGACTGTCCTTCTCGTGTATCTGGGAGATGAACCACAAGGCGGAGATTCTGAAGACCAGGTTTACAAAGAGTGTCATCAGCTCCAAGGCATCTCTGACCTACGCTGAAGCCCAGATAAGGATAGACGATGCCTCGATGAATGATGGCATCACCAAAAGCCTACGAGGTCTCGACAAGCTGGCCAAGAGCCTCAAAAAGCAGAGGATAGAGAACGGTGCATTGACCCTGTCGTCTGTAGAAGTGCGTTTCCATATGGACAGTGAAACCCACGACCCCATTGACCTCCAGACCAAAGAGCTCATAGAAACCAACTCCATGGTGGAGGAATTCATGGTGCTGGCCAATATTTCTGTAGCCCAGAAGATCTACGAAGAATTCTCAGAGTGTTCCCTGCTCAGAAAGCACGCCGCACCACCTCCATCAAACTATGACATCCTTAACAAGGCTGCCAAGTCTAAGGGCCTGCAGATCCATACAGACTCGGCCAAAGCTCTGGCTGACTCTCTGAATGCGGCCACAGTGGACGGTTTCCCTTATTTCAACACGCTGCTACGCATCCTGGCCACCCGTTGCATGACGCGAGCTTTATACTTCTGCTCTGGCATGGACAGCGACTTCAACCACTACGGCCTGGCCTCACCCATATACACACACTTTACCTCACCCATTAGGAGATACGCAGATATCATAGTCCATCGGCTGCTGGCGGTGGCTATAGCAGCAGATGGCACCTACCCAGACCTGGTGGACAAACACAAGCTGTCTGCCCTCTGCAACAACCTCAACTACAGACACAAGATGGCTCAATATGCACAGAGGGCATCCGTGGCCTTCAATACGCAGTTGTTCTTTAAGAAGAGCCGATACATCCTGGAGGAGGAGGGCTATGTCCTGTTTGTGAGGAAGAACGCCATCACTGTCCTCATCCCAAAGTTTGGCTTGGAGAGAACAGTCTTCTTTGATGGCAAGGACAGGTCTGGGCCAAAACTCAGTTTTGATGAAGAGGTCCCCGCTCTGACCGTAGACCAGCACATTTTCCACATGTTCGACAAGGTGAAGGTAACCATCAGCGTAGACGATGCCAATATTCAGCACCAGAAGATCCGCATGGAACTGGTTGAACCCATGATTCCTGGTGTGAGTATCCCAGACTCAGAGACTGAACCACAGGACAAGAAACCCAAACTGGACCGCTGACACATAATGTAGTACCTCCGCAATGTTCTCTAAACGGATTTGTTGGAGAACATTTTTTACAGCACCATGCACAGTACTCTTTATATTACTGGGAAGTAGAGGAACCACATCTCAAACCTTTACCATCTGCTTGCTCGTGCAGGAAACTTTCCTCCCGTTCATACGACTCTACCATTATAAAAGATTGAGCCCTGGCATTGACAAGTAGCCTACAATGACACTTCTATAGGTTTCAGTTGTGGAGTTACATTGCCATGATATTATATGCTCCGGCCAAGGATCCCTTAGGCCCCCACTTGTAAAAAATGGCCGAAAATAGACGATCTACATACATGCTCACAACACGTCTGATTGCGCAGTGAAACAGCTCTCAAAGTCACTCTTTGTTAGCACATACGATTCTTCCAATATGTATAAACATCACAAAACTGGGAAAGGGCTTAGGTGAAGCTATTTGAAGAAGTAGCTTTGTTTGGTTAATCTATGTACTAAAAGAGTGATTTTGAGACCTGTTTCACCATGCAATGCAAGTCTTCAATGAGGAGACTAATCAACAGAGCAAGATAAGTGTTATCTCATGGCAAGGTAACTACACAACCTAAACCTCTACGACAGTGTCCTTGTGCTTCATGTAAGGGGTCTTCAATGTTTCTAGCTGTGAGAGAGATGAAGCATGGAACTTTACTACACAATGTATTGATTCAACCTTTTCATCATATACTGTTCCATCCATATACTTGTTTGTGATCAGTGTTGTGAAAATTAATTTAAATTTTCCTTAAGTTTCTATTTATTAATAGAAAAGAAAAATTGGCCCGTGTCTTTACACTACTCTTTTTTTCCCTCTCCGGCAAAAGTAGCTGATCTACAAGCTTGTAGATCAGCTATTTTCGGCAAATGTCCCCCAAAATAGTTAGCTTACCTTACTACTGTCCTTACTGGCCTCCCAGCATGTGCACTTAAGCCCCTCCATGTGACCCAGAATGCTGCAGCACACCTATATTGTGTAGAGATGCTAGGTTTGATGTTCACCTCACATCTTAGTTGTTTTGAAAAACGTGTGTTCTTTGCACTCCATTTACGTGAGCATTTATCCTGTTGACTAGAGTTCATGTCATTTACTCTGATCTTACACTTTGTAAATCACTCTGAAATAAGAGTGTCTGCTGAATGCCTACATTGTAAACTGTAAAAGGGCTTGATATACATCATTGCACGCCTTGCCACGCAATATGTTGATTGTGTTGTGTGACACTGGGGGCACATTAACCAAATCCAACTTCTTTGTCATTTTTGTAGGACAGTATTATGTTTAGGACAGACAGACAATCGTCAATCAGAGAAATGACATGAGATTTCATGAGCGTTTCATTTACATTTATTATTTCAGTTCAGCTTTACAGCATATCTAGCATACAGAATGTTTGAGGCCTGACATTTTTTATCAAAAGCAAAAATCGAAATTATGAGAAGACAAATTAAAGTAAAATAGTTATCATAACCGTCCCTGTAGAAGACTGTGGCTGTACTGGTCAGCTCCCAGTAACCAACAGCAACAAACTGTAGTTGTACAGGTCAGGTTGAAAACTTTTCGATGTGTGTGTACCTCCTGACCACCTGTACAGGGCAGCTCCCAGTGTCCAACTGTAGAAGAGTGGTTGTGCGTCTTCAGCTTCTGTGAGAAAAGTTGACTTTCTTCCGGGCTTCTCTATGTTTCTTACGGTAGTCCTGCACACACACACACACGCACACACAGACGCACACGCACACATGTAGGGCAATTAACCAAACATATATTGAACATCTAACCATAATAATTAATCTTGCTCATGTAGGTTAATCGAACAATAGAACAAATCTTTTCAATACATATCATCCATTATATACCAGTAAAACACACAAGAAACAGGCTTGCAAATGTGTATTTTGCTGGTATGTATAAACCTTATTATTATCATTCCACACCAACAGCAGAAGGTCAACAGAAACTGTGGATAGCCTACCTGGATGAGAGAATTCCTCTTCTCCTCCCATGCCTCCTGTTGCTCCCCAAGCTCAGAGGAACGACAGAATAACTTGGGCCCCTCTGTTAGAGGAGAGGAGATAAGAGAAGGAGAGGAGAGAGAAGGATAGTAGGGGAGGAGAGAAGGAGATTATAAGGATAAGGGCTTATTTTACATTCTGCTTTTTTGTAAATGAATGCAACACTTTGTCATGCTACAGTGTACATGCACCTCTTGGTACCACAGCACCTCAAAGGCCCTTAAAACAAGGCTCCAGACTTCCCAAAACAAACTGGTCAGGCTCCTACTTGGCCTCACGCCCCGAGTACAGCATCTTGCAATGGCTCTGGTCCACAAGATTCGATACACCACCAAGATACCCATGTACCTGTCTAAAAACCTCCTTAATGTTAACGACGTCCACACCCACAACACCAGAGGGAGTGCAACAAACCATGTGCAACCCAGATTCGGCACAAACAAGGGACTAAATTATTTTCGCTCCTATGCCACCAAAATGTGGAACGCCCTACCAACAGTCACATGCAAATCCCTTGACTCCTTCAAAACCGCTCTCAAAGGGCACCTACGGACGGTTGCAATTCGAAACTGGCCCCCGTACAATCTGAACCCCCCCACCGCGCATCCCTTTTTCCCCTCACTGTATACGTCTCTTTTCCCTTTTTACCTCCTTTATGATGAATTCCTGTTCTCTTTTTTTTGGGCTGTATAGAAGTGTCTATTTGTATGTCTCTAAATGTTTTGATGAAGCATTACTCTTGTAAACAAGTGTAATGCTTTATTGGGTCATCCACTCACAGTTGACAGTCTTTGTATTGAGTTGTGCTTGAAATGTACTGTAATTCTGCAAACTGTTAATAAATATTTCAATCAATCAATCAATCGCACAAACACAGCAAACATATCCAATCTTACAATATTGTTCGGCAATTTTTGGTACTTTTGAATTTATTTTTAAGTAAATTTGAAAATGGTTAAGCCTGTCTGTGTGTTTCATAAATATGCAACCAATGAAAAGTATTAACAAAGAGCTTGTGACAAAATTACAACTACATTGGATCACAGGCTCTATTTTCCTCTTTTCCTGAAAAGTAACACTTTTGGACATTTTCAAGATTTCCACCCGACAGTAAAGCTCATGAATTATAATGATCAGTTTGGCCGCACTGATCAATAACTTGCAAAACAAAAATAGTCTTAGCATTGTGTTTTTATGTTTGTGTGTCTATTGTTTATGTGTGTGTGTTTGCATGCGTTTATATATGTGTGTGTGTGTGTGTGTGTGTGTGTACAGTATGTGTTTATGCGTGTGTCTTACCGGTCAGTCTGTAGTCATCAGCACAAAAGAAGAAGAAATCTTTCTTAACTGGAACTGGAACAGGCCTACACACACATACGCACACACACAATATAGATTAAGTAAATATAAAATCGATAAAGACAAGTAATATACAGAAACATACCGAATAATCTCATTCAGGTTGAAGCAGCCCCTCTTATTAATAACGGCTACTTATGACCAAAATCAATCATTTGACACAAAATAATCATTTACAAATGACATTAGCATAAAAGCAGTCCATTAGCTTCTGGAATTAGAACTCCCCAGTAAAACTGATGTAATATGGCATCACAATCAGCTAAACTACTTTTACCATATACTGTATCTGCAGCTATTTAAAAAAATCACACCCGTGTGAACTGAGTGGTGTAAGGTTTTATATAGCATGATCAGCTGTGGTCTGACGTAATGTCTGACGTAATGAAATAAGGTAAGGTATTATGTAGCCTGATCAGCTCTGATCTGACGTAATGAAATCACACCCTGATGTGATTTCACAACTGGCTTTTTCTGTGCAGAGAAAATGACCATGGTTGCTACGGTCATCCAGTTCACCCGGGTGTGATTTAATTACGTCAGAAATTATTTTGAACATAGCAACCATGCTCATTTTTTTCTGCACACAAAAGCCAGTTGTAGGAGTGGTTTACACCACTCAAAAATAAATCTTGAAAAAACGTGAACACAAATCTTGTGGTACACAAGATTTTCTAATGTCTGAAGACAAGACCGCTGTACCACTACCTTAAACACAGTGTTGTTATTAGTAGGAATACACAAAGAACAGAAGAACCGGGGAGGAAGTGGACTAAGAAAGGGGAGGAACCAAAACCAGTTCCTTTTTCTACACAAAAAAAATGGTTTCCAGATTGAATATTTGAATTTGGGGATCCTTGACATAAAAATGTTTGAAAATGTACCGTAATAATGTCATAGTAGTGTAATACGTAATGAATGATGTAAAATAAAATGGTAAACGGTGCATTTATATAGCACTTTTATCCAAAGGCACCAATCTGCACAATGGGAGCAATTAGGTGTTGAGAGTCTTGCTCAAGGACACTTCGACACTAACTCTGGGGGAGCCCGGGAGCCACTCTACCCCTGAGCCACTGCCACCCCTAATGTAATGTAAAATAGCTTCAGTGCTTTATTGCAATAGCATTTATACTGACGTTCAGTTAAATATAGTATCACTCACTGTTATTTTCTACATGATTTGATGAAACTGTTAAATCATTTTCTCCAACCACACTTCCTGTTTCTAGAGCGTAGCCTATTTGCACTTCTCGTCAGGTCTGCGACCGCAGACTTTGTGGTCAAGACGTTGATGAAATCATTTTTCCACACTGAATAATTAGCTGCTTTGAGTTGTCTAATTCTCTGCTGTATCACATTTGATCTTTCCTCTTTTAACATCACCCAGCTAGCCAATGGGGTGACAGGTCTGCACAGGGATAGCTATTCAAACAGGTATTGGCTTACGATATGGAATTAAAGTTGCAGTCTCAATTTTAACTTGAAGTATTGATTTGATTCATGCTACTACTGTTATATAAATTATTTATAATGCACTTTACATTTGCGTGAATCTAAAGTACTACATATATAAATAAAACACCAGTAAATGTTTGGTATATTACATATATAAATAAACACCAGTAAATGTTTGGTATATTACATATATAAATAAAACACCAGTAAATGTTTGGTATATTACATATATAAATAAAACACCAGTAAATGTTTGGTATATTACATATATAAAAAAAACACCAGTAAATGTTTGGTATATTACATATATAAATAAAACACCAGTAAATGTTTGGTATATTACATATATAAATAAAACACCAGTAAATGTTTGGTATATTACATATATAAATAAACACCAGTAAATGTTTGGTATATTACATATATAAATAAAACACCAGTAAATGTTTGGTATATTACATATATAAATAAAACACCAGTAAATGTTTGGTATATTACATATATAAATAAAACACCAGTAAATGTTTGGTATATTACATATATAAATAAAACACCAGTAAATGTTTGGTATATTACATATATAAATAAAACACCAGTAAATGTTTGGTATATTACATATATAAATAAAACACCAGTAAATGTTTGGTATATTACATATATAAATAAAACACCAGTAAATGTTTGGTATATTACATATATAAATAAAACACCAGTAAATGTTTGGTATATTACATATATAAATAAAACACCAGTAAATGTTTGGTATATTACATATATAAATAAAACACCAGTAAATGTTTGGTATATTACATATATAAATAAAACACCAGTAAATGTTTGGTATATTACATATATAAATAAAACACCAGTAAATGTTTGGTATATTACATATATAAATAAAACACCAGTAAATGTTTGGTATAATAAAAGTAATGATGTAATCGTACTCTATGGTGGTCTCTCCACTCTCCTCCTCCTCTTCGTCACGTTGCTCCTCCTCTTCATCAGAGCTGCTGTCTTGGAAACGAGGGTCTGTTTGCCATGACACCTTGGGTCCATGGAGAGTTTCCACACTGTACTCTGTACGCACGCACGCACAGACACACACACACACACACACACACACACACACACACACACACACACACACACACACACACACACACACACACACACACACACACACACACACACACACATTATAAAACCAAAGACTATAAAAATAGGACCAAATGCCTCCCTTCCTGCTTGGTACTCGGCGTCAAGGGTTGGATTGGATTGGGGTATGGCAACATACAGTACTAGCGTCAGGTCCAGGAAAACAGAAACAGGAGATAGGGCCTCTAAGGCCACATGGCTCAGCAAAGCTTACTTAAATCAACCACAGAACAACCTTTTTTTAATCGACTAAATTGATCAGTCTGATTAACCTGTATTATACTTTGTTATCCAATGGTGGTGTGCAAAAATAGCAACATAAATAGTGAAAATAGCTGATCTAAAGGCTTTGTTATTTTCACAATTGTTTAAAAATCAAATCATTCCTTAACCGTAATCGAGCTAACCGTTTGAAATAATTGTCATACTGATTTGAAGTCCTATCGTGATATCCTATTAAAAAAACCCCAGATAGGATAACAATGACCAGATTAGATACAGTCTTTAAACCATTAGTAATATTGATAATAAGTGTACAAAACATTTTGACAAGATGGGCCCGGGATCACCCATGATCAATATGTCTGCCACCGATTGATGTGTATGTACTGACATCTGTTTTCCATTCAACCAACAGCTTCCCTTCATTCTCCAGGCCCAGGCTGCCACCTGCTGGATACACTCTGGTACAACAGCAGAAACGGTTTTAACTAAATATTTTGCCCAACTGTCATGAAAAACAAACACAGCGTTTGCTTGGGAAATCATGTGGTTTTACTGTAGCATTTAAAGTCTTTGGTCATTCACAAAAATACTACTGTTTGGAGTTCTGTAGAGACATGGTGAATATGCATAATGACTGTGGGTGTGATTTGATCCTGTAACTAACTACACAGGAAAAGGCATTGATATTTTGTCCAGGGGCTCTGAACAGGATTCACAAACTACAGCTCTTGTGAACGCAATGACCTTCTGCAATTATTTTAGAAATTCACAAAGCGCAGCTACTGAGATTGCAGATGCATGGAGGGGAACAGAACCAGCAACCTTCAGCTCACAAACCTGCTCTTTAACCTCTGAGCTGCATGTCACCCTGTTCAACATGTCTTTACCATGTTATTATGGATTCCACCAATGTTATAGGATAGAAATTGGAGCAGTCAGCTGTGGGGTGGGGGTAGGGAACTGTGACGGACATTGTGCATTTGTTTGTTTAACTGTATGTAATGTGTTTTTTGTTGTTGTTTTTTTATTTTATTTTTATTTATTTGTAACCTCTGCGATTGTTATTGTTGCAACCGTTATAAATTTGTTCTGTATTTATGGACCTTTCCTGATGTTTCTTCGAAGATTTTGTTTGTATTTGTGCTGCCATGGGGATGTGGGGGGGAAAATATATGTGAATAATTGTTTGAAATTACTATGTTGTAAAGAAAAATCAATAAACATATGTTAAAAAAAAAGAAAAAAAAAGTTATAGGACAGATAGTCTTTACCCGTTTCCTGCTTGCTTTCCAGTTGGGCGTCGTCTGAGAAGAAGGAAAACTTGAAGCCCAGGCCCTCGTCCTGTTGTCCTGCAGCGAGGTCAGAGGTCATGTAGGTGGACATCAGGACGTCCGTCTCTGCCCTCGGTCCTTCACCACTCTGCTCTTCCTCCTTCTCCTCCTCCTCCATCTTGTCCCAGCCCAGACTCTCAATCCCCTCTCCTCGGTCGTGGCTCTTCTCATCCGTCTTGTGGTCTGTAAGACCGAAGGCAGCCTTCAGGTCCACGGAGACGTCGTAGTAGATCTCTGTGGACACCTCTGGAAGCTGAGATGCTTCCTCCCTCTTCTTCTTCCTGGAGGCTTTACTGAAGGAAACAAATTTAACCCATTCAGGCCTGACGTCGAAATTTTAAAAAAAAAGTTTTCTATATCATGACAATTTTCGGAAAGATTTGAGGCACATTTTAACGATTTTTCAAAAATAGCAGACCTACAAGTTCATAGCGCGCCACTCGGTGGCGCGCTATGAGCTTGTAGATCTGCTATTTTTCAATAGCTAAATTATAACAATGTTTAAAACACCAAAAGGGGTTCCCGCCCCAAAATGGGTTAATGGTTAATGTGGTTAAACGCTAACGTGACATGGATGCGTTCCAGGTCTCAATGGATTAAAAAAAAATCATCAATGGGGGTGGCATGGAGGTGATGAGCCTGTGGCACTGTTGAGGCGTTATGGAAGCCCAGGTTTGCTTTGATAACAGCTGTAAGTTAATGTGTATTGTTCAGTCTTATGTCTCACACCTTCCTCTTGACAATGCAACCTAGATTCTCTGTGAGGTTCAGGGCAGGCCAGTTGGCTGGTCAGTTAAGCACAGTAATACCATGGTCAGTACACCAATTACTACTAGTTTTGGCACTGTGGGCAGGTGCCAAATCGAGCTGGAAAGGAAAATCTGCATCTCCAAAAAGCTTGTCAACATACTGAAGCACTCCATCGTAATTGTTAAATCTCTTTAACCTCTGAAATTCATTACAAATGATTGTATTACATTACACCTCTGAAAACCTGAACTATTTGAACCTCATTTCGGAAGAGAGAGAGATTGAGAGAAAAGGAGTATGTTCTACCTCTCCTTGGGTTGTTCTTCTGTTTTTGTCTCGAAGGCGACGTGTTCTTGTCTGCTGGGATCATAATGTAACACATCTCTGCACGCACGCCACACACACACACACACACACACACACACACACACACACACACACACACACACACACACACACACACACACACACACACACACACACACACACACACACACACACACACACACACACACACACACACACACACACACACACACACACACACACACACAAAGTTACTTACATATCACATTTAGAAAGTGTGTTATCTGAATGCGTTTGTCTTGTTGGTCTTGTGTGTTTGTTTGTGTTTATTACCTGAAAGTCTTGGCCTTGCTGGGTGTGTGCGTGGTGGTATGTGTGTCCAGGTTGATGTTCAGAACACTCTGTAGGATGGTGAGATTCTTGCTCTTCTCTTCAGCCAAATCACCCTTCTCCCCTTCCTTCTGACTCCCTGAAGAACCACAGAATACACCTTCACAAAAATAAACCAACCCACAGAGCCACACCCAGATATTGGCTTGGGCAATATACTGTATATACTGTATATATTGGTCAAGAGACCACTTGAAACGCAACAGCCCTATTCTGGGTGAACAATAGTCAGAAATAGCAGATCTGCAAGCTAAAAACGTGTCGCAAAGGCGACGCACTGAGAGCTTGTGGATCAGATACATTGGCATTGGAAAAGGAAATGTGAAGAGAAAATGTATTTATCTTACAAGGAATTGTACATGTGATTGACTCAATTAAGTAAAAAATAAATAAAAAAACAACCACAGTCATCTGTTTTTTTTTTGGCTTTTTATGCCTCTATTGATAGGGAAGAGTAGTCAGACAGGAAAGGGGGAGAGAGATGGGGAGTGACATGCGGCAAAGGCCGTCGGGCTCGGGAGTCGAACCCGCGGCACACTGTCCGGTTGGCTTGGCAGCCTAGGTGCCCAGACGGTTGAGCCAACCCTCCGGGTCTTCTATGGTTTTACTGTCTGACCAGTATGGGTTTAGTGTAAACATAACAGTAGCTGATAAAGCATTTCCTCACCTGGACCTTCCTCTCCCTCTTCTTCATCACTCTCCAGGAAGTGTGAGTCCATCTGGAAACGCGGGTCCGACCTGAACCGAGACTGGAGCGCCATCAGCTACAAACATGACACGACACCAGTTATGGATCAACCAAACAACTTGTCCATCAGCTACAAACATGACACGACACCAGTTATGGATCAACCAAACAACTTGTCCATCAGCTACAAACATGACACGACACCAGTTATGGATCAACCAAACAACTTGTCCATCAGCTACAAACATGACACGACACCAGTTATGGATCAACCAAACAACTTGTCCATCAGCTACAAACATGACACGAAACCAGTTATGGATCAACCAAACAACTTGTCCATCAGCTACAAACATGACACGACACCAGTTATGGATCAACCAAACAACTTGTCCATCAGCTACAAACATGACACGACACCAGTTATGGATCAACCAAACAACTTGTCCATCAGCTACAAACATGACACGACATCAGTTATGGATCAACCAAACAACTTGTCCATCAGCTACAAACATGACACGACATCAGTTATGGATCAACCAAACAACTTGTCCATCAGCTCACACTACACTGTTCTCAGTCACATTTCATTTTACACTGATGTAATGTGATGATTTGATATAGCATATTGTGATGTAAAACCAGCTGACACAGAATGCCTGTAGGCTACTTCCTTTCCTATTAAAACACCCTGGCTAATATTCCTAAAACACCCTGAAGGACTGCTCTCTCCTTGTTGTCTATGCAGATTTATGTTGGCGACTTGTTCAACTTCACATACGTTATTTACAGTAGATATATAGCACGTATACTGCTTGCTTGACCACAAATGTAAAGAATGTTATTTAGATTTGATGTTTACCTGTATCCTAGTTACTTTGTAGCACTCTATGTGACCATTTCATCTGTCATTTGTTGACTAGGGTTCATGTCATTTATTCTTACCCTTTTAAAGTCACTCTCTGCATAAGAGCATGTGATGAATAGCGTATGTAGAGTCTCACCTTCTGTCCAGCTCTGCCTTCAAACTGAGGTTTGATCTGAAACCTGCTGTCTTCATCATCACCATCCTCATCATCACTGTTGTCAAACAGCTTAGAGCCTGAGGGCTTCTGGAAAGACATTACACATGCACACACAGTTACAGGAAATAAATAGACTCATTGTTACTAGTAAAGTTCACCAGAACATCATTGGGACTTGGGAGGGTTGTCTAGCTTTGTCTCAAGATCGTCTTTAGACTTTGAAAAACAAGTGTTATACTGTAGCTCACTGGCTCTCAAAGTGGGGTCTGAGGACCCCCAGGGGATCTTGAGGGGCTTCCAGGGGGTTCCCAATTAAATGTTTTTTTTTGTGGCTTTCGCCTTTATTTTATATTTTTTTATGGCGGGACAGACAGTAGGCTGACAGGAAATGAGGAGAGAGATGGGGGGGTGACATGGCCGTCGGGATCGGGAGTCGAACCCGCGGCACACTGCCAGACTGGATTACCAGCCAAGGTGCCTGGACCGCTGAGCCACGGCCCAGGCCGGGGGGTTCCCAATTAAAATAGTTGCCAAGTGGACCTATATAGATCTGCAAGCCAGAGAGAGTACAAATGGGCAGCGGTTTGGTTCCATTTACCAATGGAACCAAATGCCCTACTTTATCACAAGAGTGTGACACAGAAGTAGTGCAAATAATCTACAAGCTCACAGCGCTTCAAATCACTAATTTACATTTATTTTTTTGAAATAATGATTAAAATGGAACCGTTTTGGATATTGTAGATGCACATAGCATAGATGAATGACATCATTTTGTACATACACAACATGTGTACACATTTATCAACCACGCCCACATACCTGTTTTGCCTCATCATCCCCCGAGTCCTTGTCGTTTATTTGGCTGTCCACAAGCAGGTTTTTTTTCACTGAGGTCTGTTTGACTTCGTCATCATCATCATCATCATCAGAGCCGAAGACAATGTGTTTACCGCTCCCAGCTGCTGGAGTGTCCTAATAGAAACATCACAATAATGATAAGAATGATAAGAAGAAGAAAAGAGAGTTACAGCACATTTTAACAGCGGGCGACAGCCTGGCGTATTTTCCCGGAAGTGTGTTATTTGTCTATGGGACCTGGCAACTACTGGCGATAACAGGCGAAGAGGCGATAGTCGAACAGTGGGCGGAGGAAGGTCGTTCAAAAACATGAAAATATTTGATCTTTTGGATGACATTGTCCGGCGATAGCCAATCAAATTCATGTGTTGCTTTGTTTTCCCTCCACGCGGAACAGTGATATGTTTACATTACATACGGTAATGACAGCAGGAATGCCCACTAGGAGATTTCTAGCGCCCAGAGTCGCAGCTGTTAAAACATAGGGTGAAGCCTGTTTTATGCTCTGCTGCACAAAGGTGTCACGTGCTGAACATAGCTCAGTGTGCATCACATTGTGACGCATAGTGAGCTTGTAGGTCTGCTATGTCTTCATCTGAGACAAAGTATGACTCAGGCTTAAAGGAGTATAGTTCACCCAAAAAATGACATGCTTCTCACATGTACGCCACAGGAAAAACAAACAGTCCAAACTTAATGACAGGATGGATGAGCCAGCCAAACGAAATATGTGTGAAACTACTATATGCTGCTCACAAAGAAGGGAATAACAATTTTGATCTATTCAATAGTTCATACATAATATTTATATTCCTATATTTGCTTTCTACCGTCTGTCTGATATGCCATCGCATGGCGGTGTCGCTTGCCGACAAGATCTGTTCTTGTCAACAAGTGACACA
The DNA here is from genome assembly GCF_951216825.1 of Electrona antarctica. Taxonomy (NCBI): domain Eukaryota; kingdom Metazoa; phylum Chordata; class Actinopteri; order Myctophiformes; family Myctophidae; genus Electrona; species Electrona antarctica. Next base: position 36,349,974 of record NC_136790.1, on the reverse strand, counting down.
GCCGTGCAACAGCATATAAATAAGTCCTACTGTAAGCAGAGAGAGAGAGAAGAGGTAGAGAGGTAGTCACCACGTTGCCCAGAGCTCCCTGAATGATCTTCTTGTGCTGTTGGACCAGTTGGACTCTGTGCTCCATGGCCGCCAGGCGCCTCAGGTTGGACTGCCTCTGCTTCTCTTCATCCGGCTCTTCAGCCACTCTGACTGAACTCTCCTCTTCCTCACTGGACGACGAGTCGTCAGAGCTCGTCTCGTGGTTGACCCGTGTCACCGACTGCTGGTTTGAATCCGGCTCTCTCTCCGGAGACGAGAGCGTGTTGGTGACGTGTTGCGTCCCTGAGCTTTCTGTCTCCTGTGGGTTTGAGGACATTTGTTTCTGCTTTGTTTTTGAGGACATTTGTGTCTCCTGTAGTTTTAGGGACTGTGCAGTCTGCGGTTTTGAAGGCATCTTTGTCTCTCGTAGTTTTGAAGATGTTTCCATTTCCTCTGTTTCTGAGGACGTCTCATCAGTTTCCGAGGACGTCTCATCTGTTTCTGTGTCCTGTGGTTCTGAAGAGGTTTCTGTATCCTTTGGTTTTGAAAAGGTTTCTGTCCTCAGTGTCACTGCTGCGTTCTGTAACTCTGTCGTGTTTAAGCCAGCCCGTCTCGGTTCCTTCATTCTCTCCTCTTTCGTCCCTTTCTCTATTATCAGTTTCTTTGTCCCCTGGAAAGCAGGGAGACATGTCACCTTCTTCCTCATTTCCTTTTGCCCGTCATCATCACTGGTATCCTCCAAGATGGCTGCCAGGATCTCGTCTGGCATGATTCCCTTTTTGGGGGCTCGTGGTGGCTTGGTGTTGGCACAAAGGATGCTGGGAAGTGGAATTTCTGTTGATCTGGAAGGGATGTCGGCGGCCAGTGCTTGTGTTGTTGAGGAGGCACTCGGTGTGGGTGGACTTCCTGTCTGGGTGGTGCAGGGGACTGTGGGAAGAGTCGTTTGTGAGTCTGAAGCCAGCTGCTGCAGGTCAGCCAGAGAGATCTCCAGTCTGGGACAGTTTGAGAAGAGAGCCTCATACTCGCTGTCGCCTTCATCACTGTCATCATCACTGCTGTCATCATCATCATCAGTTTCACCACAATCATCAGCAGCAGCGGAAGTCTTCTGGACATTTTCTCCTTGTGAAGTGTCTATGTCAGAGCTACTGTCTGCATCTTGATCATCATCATCATCCTCCTCCTCCTCCTCCTCCTCCTCCTCCTCCTCCTCCTCCTCCTCCTCCTCCTCCTCTTCCTCCTCATCTCTCTCAGACTCTGAGGAAGGCGAGTCCGTTCTAGATGCTCTCTCCTTCTGGCTGAGGCTCTTCAGACGTTCTCCCTGCACCTCTGCTGTGTTCCCCGCCTTCCCTCCGCTCCCCCTGGCACTGTGAGGAGCTGGAGGTCTCTTGGAGGTCAGCAGTTCATCAGTGTCTGCCGAGTCATAGTCGTCCTCATCTTTATCAGCCAAGACACCTGGAACCACAATCACAGTCACACATGATGCTAGGTTATTGGTTTACCAGTGACACTACACTGTCTCTCTGCATTTCATTTGATGCGTTTACCTTGCTTATTGTAAGTCGTAAATGTAAGCATTTAGGCAAATCAGAGACATCTAGTACTGCTAGTTTTCTATCCTACCAGGCCCTCTAGTACTGTTGGTTTTCTATCCTACCAGGACCTCTAGTACTGTTGGTTTTCTATCCTGCCGGAACCTCTAGTACTGCTGGTTTAGACTGGTTTGGTTCCATTTGTACACTGGTCCGTGACCAAATGCATAGCAAAGTCAGCGTTCTTGAAATAAAAAAGTTTGACAGGACAACCAATGTGATAGAATACAGGTACCCTTATGCTGCTGCCGGGACCTGCCAGAATTGTCCAGGAAGTCTTCTCCAACCACTTCCAGACGGTCATCCTCTTCCACTTCTTGCCCCAGTGCACCCTGGGAGCTGCGTTGGTTCTTCACTAGCCTGCGGATCGCCTCATCTGAATCGTCGTCGGCGTCGTCGTTCAACACGCACACCGCCTTCGGTCGCCTCGCCCCCGCTCTGCCGTCGCCGTTATGTAGAGGAGTGCTGGGAATGTCTGGGGCCTTGGACCTTGGATCAGTGGGAACACCGGGCCTAGAACCACAATGAGAAGCAGACCTAGGATCAGTGGGAACACCGGGCCTAGAACCACAATGAGATTATGAGAAGCAGACCTAGGATCAGTGGGAACACCGGGCCTAGAACCACAATGAGAAGCACAGACCTAGGATCAGTGGGAACACCGGGCCTAGAACCACAATGAGAAGCACAGACCTTGGATCAGTGGGAACACCAGGCCTAGAACCACAATGAGAAGCACAGACCTAGGATCAGAACAATACCCCCATAAGAGAAGATTTTCTTTTTAAATAGCGGCTGTATAACTATTCCTCATCTTGCTGGGGACTCCCTGGAACCCCCTCAAGGACTACTTTTGAGAACCACTGTTCTATAGTAACAGGAGGTCATCTGAACGCGTAAAGGCCTATTCATACTCCAGTTTTGGTCAGTATTAACAGAGAGATGTGTTTGGGTGAGTGGTGAAGTGCTTACCACCGCGGCGTGACGTCATGTTGTAGTTTACAGAGAGATGTGTTTGGGTGAGTGGTGAAGTGCTTACCACCGCGGCGTGACGTCATGTTGTAGTTTGGGTGAGTGGTGAAGTGCTTACCACCGCGGCGTGACGTCATGTTGTAGTTTAGAGATGTGTTTGGGTGAGTGGTGAAGTGCTTACCACCGCGGCGTGACGTCATGTTGTAGTTTTCGATGGTCACCATATGACCTAAAATTGGACTATGAATAGGCCTTAACAGTCTCATCAGTCTCAACGTCTACCTGTGAGCTGCATCGTCCACAGCAGAGTGGGTGGAGTCCACGGGCGTGTCCTCAGGCACTGTCCGTCTCCTCTTGGGCCTCCAGGGAATGGACGGAGGAAACTCGCCCCGCCTCTTCTTGCTGATGTCATCGTCACCTCCCGTCAGCTCCCAGGTGAGCATGGAGACGGGGGTGGGGGTCTCGTCGGGGGTCTCCAGTCTCTTGATGTTGTGGGAGTGTTTGGACGGGTCGTAAGACACCGTCTTGCTCCGGTTCCCACGGCGGACCGTCAGCTCGACCACGGGGAGGACCCGCCCGAACTTACTGACCACCCAGGAGCCCTGTCACACACCACACACGCAGTTAAAATAAGTGTTAAATAGTGGTAGCTCTTCATGTTGGGTTACCAATTTTAACCAATTAGAAATAAGACCTCATACAGGATAAACAAGTGTTCGAAAATCGAGTTGAATCGAAAGGGATGAAATGGATAAAATGAAACAGATAAATGAGCAGCAGACACAAATGGAACTGAAACACAAGCTGATAAAAATGTATTCTCATCATTCATGTCTTAGCAATTACATTATTTAGTTACTGTATAACTAAGCTACAATAGAAACCCCCTGGCAGTGAGACCTCGTGTCCTGGTACTTCAGTTCCTGGTACGGCTGCCTTCATGTGGAAGTTCTCCACCCCAGCCTTCTTCAGTGACTCCAGAACCTGCTGCATGGGGTCTGAAGGCGGCTGCTGCTGCTGCTGCCTCTGTTCTGACAGGGCCTGCCTCTCTTCTGCTAGCCTGAGACAAACAACACACCATCTGATATACTGCATGTCATCCTAAGAGATTCAGACCTCATATAACAGCAATATACACACATTAACCAAGCCATTTAGGACGGGAACCCCTTTGGAGTTTTTTACATTTCAAGACGGCGGGAATCCCTTTTGGGGTAGTCGTTTGCAGTATATAGCAACATAAATGTATTGTGCAAGTTTTTCTGAAAAGATTCCAGGGACCATCCAGAAGCAAAGATTTGAGTCCAAAATGTTATATATATATATATATATACATACATGTATATTCAAAGATTTTCACGTTAAAATTTTTTTTTTAGCTCAAATCTAAAATGACACAGGTGGTTTCCTGGTCTTAGTCGGTTAAATAATAATACACCAAAGGCTTTGTGTGTATACATACAGTACATAATATACTAACCTGTCTAGGAAGCTCTCCTTGGCAGCTTCTATCTGCAATGTTCCTCCTTTCCATTTAGCCTTATTCAACACACTCGTACCTGTGAACAACAACACAAACAAACAAACACTCACATTCAATCACAGCAATAACACAACACTAGTATAACAAAAAACTAACTAAACTAAGTAAGAACGACCAGGATTTTTTTTGCCAGGGAAACAAATAAATCTTCAAATAAATGTCTGGCTGATTAATTGGTGCATCTCTCTAAGAACAATGTAAAGAAAGTGTATTTCACAGTGTGTGTGCACGTGTGTTCTTATACTATACAAATTCCATACAAATACAGCATTTCAAATGTCATATTATAATAAGTGATAAGTCATTAAAAAAGTCACATGTCAATGAAGATATCTTACATCTTTTGAATTCTGCATCTGTGATGGTGATGTTGACGTAACCAAAGGTCTTGTATGGAACTCCTGCAGAGAGACACAGTCAATGTATACAGTAACTCATTCACAATGCTTATTAGTGTCACGGTCAAGTATACTTTTTGTATCCACTTAAAGCAATCGGTAACTTTTTGTGTGTGAATAATACCTATCAGTATGGAAGAGTATGATAATACAATATACAGTTGGAGGCCATCGATATTGTCCTTTTCTTTTTGCTGAGGTTTGCGTGATCTGCGCAAAAGGACAGTTAACCCATTCTGGGCGGGAACCCCTTTTGGTGTTTTAAACATTTTTATAATTTAGCTATTGAAAAATAGCAGATCTACAAGCTCATAGCGCCGAGTGGCGCGCTACGAGCTTGTAGGTCTGCTATTTTTGAAAAATCGTGAAAATATTTATTTCAGAAAACTGGAGGATTTAGAAGGATTTTTTTTTAAATTTTGAGGTCAGGCCTAAATGGGTCAAATGATAAGGGACAATATCGGTGGCACCCAACTGTAACTAACACATCTGCAGTGGTTGTAGACTTGTAGTTAGTCTGTTGAGAAGATTACTGTAGAACAGACCCGTATGGGTCCATTTGGTTTCATTTTCCGCTCTCAAGGGTTCAATTATTGCTAAACATCTGCATTACTTAATTTACTTAATTAAGGAGTCTACACAATTAGAGAATGTAGAAGAATTTCTATTTTGGGTCTGAGAGGCTCAATGTCATCAAATGGTGGTCCGTGGCTCAAATACCGAATAAATAAAGGGCCTTGAAATCCACTGCTGTAGAATTTAGATCCTGTGGTATAGTAGGACACCTATTGGTTGACAAGTGGTACTGCCTGAAGGTCCAAATTCAGTTTCCTCTGAGCATTAGTATAGGCCTATCTCACAGCATTTCCCCGCCCCCTTTTTACGCCCCCTTTTTTTGCGGTCCATAGGCTTCCATGTTAAAAGAGGTATTTTCACAAGCCACAAACTACCGTTTTGTAAAGGTAAGGTTTATTCTACTTATTTGAGTTGTTATACCATTGTGTTTTCTTCATATTATTATCGGTCTTTGACATTTTAACATTAGGAAATGTACTTAGATTCTCCAGAGAAAAAAAGTGTAAATGCCTAATGTTAAATGACACCACTATCTACCGGAAGTGGGCGTGGAAAGGGGGCTGTGAGACAGGCCTATTGTCACGATACTGGATTTCAAACTTTGATATGATATATTGAAATACCAATAAAACATTTTTTTTAACATTGTAAGTACAAATAGAAGCTTATACATTTTCATAGTAACATAACATAAACCAAAGTGCAGATAAAAGTAAAGTTGTGAAGCACAACAGCATTTAATGTCTTTCTGACCATAGTCAACCCCATCATCTAGGTTTCTATTCAGATATTAACCAATGCAGAATTAACCATCCGGTCTTTCCAGGCTGATTCGCTGCGTTCCGTGAATGTGTATTGTTGTCACTTCGAAGTGACAAAACGGGATCCGAATTCACAGAACGCAGTGAATCAGACTGGAAACAAGGCTATTTCCAAACAGCACTTCTGCTGTTTTGTTTATCTATCAAAACGGACTGCGAAGGTTTTGCCATGCCATCTAGACAAGCCTTTAGCTTACATAAATAGAAATACGAGCAACAATAAGAACACAGCAGAGTGGCAGATGAGTAAGGCTGGGACCAAGGCTGGTGGAGCGGAGGATAGGAGCAGGGACACCGCTGACTATTACGTTGCCCTACGCATGTTTGTGCTGCCCCCACCCCCCCACGAGAGTGTCGCGTTTCCTCATGCAGATTGGCTACTTTCGCCGTTTGATAACTTTGATTTGTCCTAATGTTGGTGCTCAATAACAATTAAACGTCTGCTAGACCAGGTGTGGAAGAGGGGCTGCTTCAGTGCCTCAGCTCTGGGCAGATTCACATGGGCAGAGAAAATTATGTTAAGAGGATCGGTTTGGCACATTTTGTTGCCCTACGCACAGTGCGTACTGCGCATATGCCTGGCGACGGTACTGGATAGGAGAAAAGACACTGGCGTGTGTGAGCTACAGAGCGAGTCTACGAGGCAGGAGGGGAGGGGCTGTACGTAGCACTCCAGGGCCGCATATGTGTCTCAACCAACGAGTATCGATACATCGATACTATGGAAAAGTCATATTGAACCGTTTTTATTTTTCAGAATCTATATTTACTGAGCATGCATGCATAATCTATTGCAGCTGTTCCCAGGTTTTTTATTTTGCCCCAAGGCCAGGCTACACTTTCACCACCGGTTAATTATTATACGGGGTGGCAGTGGCTCAAGGGTAGAGTGACCGGATGAGAACCCCAAGGTTCCCAGTTTGAACCCGGGCTCCCCCAGAGTTAGCGTCGAAGTGTACTTGAGCAAGACTCTGAACCCCTAATTGCTCCCGATGTGCAGATTGGTGCCTTGCATAGTTTCCTCTGGCATCGGTGAATGTTTGAATGTAATGCACAATCTCTGTAAAGGGCCTTGGATAAAGGTGGTGTAAAGGTGGGATAAATGTGCTATATAAATTTACCATTAACCCACAATTTATAGAGAATTCCTTTTATACTTACATATACAATATCTGACGTTTTCCTTTTCTGTCTATTCTTATTAAATATTTTTGTAAGAGCAAATCATTGTAGCTTGTGAGGAAAATACTTTTAAAATGTTCTCCTCCTTCATTTAAAGTGGCACTATGTAACTTCCTTTTAATGAATAAATTGTAATTTTGTCCAATGTGTATGGTAGATTACAATATAACATGTACAGTTGGGTGCCACCGATATTGTCCCTTATCATTTGACCCATTTAGGCCTGACCTCAAAATTTTAAAAAATCCTTCTAAATCCTCCAGTTTTCTGAAATAAATATTTTCACGATTTTTCAAAAATAGCAGACCTACAAGCTCGTAGCGCGCCACTCGGTGGCGCGCTATGAGCTTGTAGATCTGCTATTTTTCAATAGCTAAATTATAACAATGTTTAAAACACCAAAAGGGGTTCCCGCCCAAAATGGGTTAACTGTCCTTTTACGCAAACCTAAGCAAAAAGAAAAGGACAATATCGATGGCCTCCAACTGTATACCATTGGGGTAGTTGTATTTTGTCTCCCTGGTCTTCTATTGAGACTTTTAGATTGTGTCAAAGGTCATGTCTCACCTAGACACAGGTCAAAGGTCATGTCTCACCTAGACACCGGTCAAAGGTCATGTCTCACCTAGACACAGACAGGACTGGCTCGAATTTTGACCTGAAGGTTAAGATTACATTTATCCCCTGAGCAAGCAGGCAGGCTCTATTAGCTCAATGTTAAGCATTTCAGAACTTGCGCAGGAAACCAGGTTCAAATCCAGGGTAGAAGTGGAAAGTTACAAAAAGTTCAAACTCCATTGACAAGCAGTATGTGATCACGCACAAGCGCTCAAGCTCTCAAGTCTCTCCCAAAATCCCTGCTCATGTTTAGAACATGTCAAATAATGCTCCTGTTCACTCGCCATCACCACAACAAGCCCAGTTTGACTGTCACTTCAGTGTAGAATGTTTAATACAGTTGCCAGATAAGAGTTAATCGAACAGGTAGTGTTGGGATCTTTTACGAGTCTGGTTCTTGAACAATTCCCTCTGAACGACTCTGCAAGGCACTTTAAAGGTTCCTTTTAACAATTCCTTAACAAAAAACCTCCATATAATATAATTTAGGCAAATTCCATTTCGGTCCCTGGAACAAAATATTTTGAGATGAGGGTCCAAGGCCAAATACATAATTTGGGGGTGCTTGGCATGAAAAAGTTGTTTAATTAATTTGTAGAATCGGCCTCAGTAAATTTTACTGGGATGATCTCACAGGTCTGTGTAGTAATGATCCTGTCATCCTACCCTGGTCGTCCCTCCTGGTTCGGAGCTCCACGTCCTCCACCTCTCCAAACTTTCCAAAGCGTTCCTTCAGGTCCTTCTGGGTGATGGTGTGGCTGAGTCCGCCCACGTACAGCCGTCTCATCATGACTGCAACCAACTACAACCTCTGTGTCTGTCCGTCTGTCTGTAGGGACTCAGCCTGCATGACAACAAACACAAAGACAGCGCTTTGCTGTTGGGCAGAAACCTCTTATCTCCATATTCTAACTTTTTGTGTTTTTTTTTAATTACTAATGCCCCACTTGATCATACTACAGCGTCACACAAAAGCAGCATATCTGCAAGCTCGAAATGTGGCGCAGAACCGAGCTTTAAGCTTGTAGATCTGCTACTTTTGCTCAATTTGAATTTGAATCCTGAAAAGTTACAGTTTTGGACATTAGGTTTCCACCCGACCGAGACAATATCCACTGTTGATAGTTGATGTGCATACTGTAGTGTATATTCATTCAATTATATTCACAGATATTTGGTGGTGTTGGTGTCACTCCCTAACAATTTCATGCAAGCTGATTTTTTATTTTTACTTTTACACTTCACTTACATGATCAGAGATCTAAAATCAATCAATTAATATACCGCACGTAAAGACTACAATTTGGAATATTGTCATAAAAGTATACACAATTGAACAATTGATATTTCTAGATTTGCTAAAGTTGCATAAACAATACGTGTCTCATAATGATGTACCTTTACCATGCATGTTTAAATACATTAAACTACTTTGCATTACTGTGATGACCATTTGTCTAATATATTTTATTTGACATTAACATTTTTGGACGAATAGCCAAACGAATAGCCAAATAGGTGTCCGTGTCCACTCTTACATTAGAAGGTTTTTCTTTTGGTATAGGCGGTTGATGAATTCCTGTTCTGTTCTTTGTCTATATAGAAGTGTCTATTTGTACGTCTCTAAATGTTTTGATGAATTGAACATGGTGGACCCCTCTTGTAAACAAGTGTAATGCTTAATTGGGTCGTCCACTCACAGTTAACAGCCTTTGTATTGAGTTTGTGCTTGAAATGTACTGTAATTCTGCAAACTGTTAATAAATATTTCAATCAATCAATCAATCAAACTACAGTACGAACCCAATACAACAACAACAGTACAGTAGTAGTACTAGTTTACTATTGCAAAACCGTTCTCAAAGCATTTACAAGTGGCTGCAATTCCTTACTGTAGCCTACATGTTTTTTTTCTAACCGTTTATATGATGTTTTTGCATAGTACTGTATATTTGTTATTTGTATGTCATTAAATGTTCTATAAAGTATTCAATCAATCAAATCTCATTGAAATACTGTAATCGACTGTAATCTGGGTTGTGGGTACAAAATCCTTTATCGTCATAACATTGATGACACTGATTATTTAATAGATATAGTTAAGCAGATAAATTGTACATTATTAAATAGTATATGTTCCAGTATGGCACAGGACGGAATTAAATAGACATTATTAGACAACATATAGCTAGGCTAAAGGTTAATCGTGTTAACACGATACCAACAGAAAACCGTTTTAAAATCCCCAACTACATAAAACAACAACAAACAAGTGTTATTGAATTAACATGATAATAAACACAGAATAAATGTTTACCTCACATGTATCCAGATTCCAGTAGGAGTTACACTCACTCCTCTCCGGAACTCCCGAGAACAACATTACATGGTTCCGGGGGGAAAGGTTCCGTTCCGCTTTCCCTTCATGACGTGTATGACGCACACATCAGACGTGCTCATTTCATCGCATTTTAAAGGGGGGGACGTTAAACATTAATTTGTATTGTTAGGTAGATAGATGTAATGAATTAACTCAATCTAATATCCAATTACAATCTTAACTCTAAATATTATTCATAATATCAAACACTAAAAAGAACCAACGTTATATTTGATTTCACTGATACAGACAGTAACGTTTACCCCCATGTGAGGTCATGAGTGGTACGGTCCTCAGAGCGCCAAGCTGAAACCCCGAAACCATTTGTACACAAACACAAGCAAGGTGAGGAATACAATATTCACTTTACCACACTCATTTTATTCCCTGGAAATAAAAACGTCTGGGTTTCCGAGGCTACACTCATAATAACATTATTATGTTTTGTAGGTGACACAAGACTTTATTGTGTGTGTGTGTGTGTCTGTGTGTGCCATGGAATATTAATGACAGACATCTCAGCACTTGCTAGCACTTTTGAGCATCCTTTTAGCCGCAACTCGAGAACTATGTTAACCAATTATTGTTTACATAGAAAAGGTAAACCAAGGGTCCCGAAAGGGGCTAAGAATTAAGTATTGTGTAGTGAGGTGGAAAGCCTGGTGACACTTGACAGACAGACAGTGAGCCAGTCAGTCAAACAAACAAACAAACATACTACTACTGAGTACAGTGCTGCACCCCCCCAGGACCCCCAGACATGATTGCGTCCTTTCTCAATTTAGTAAGGATACATGATACATCATGCAGGCTATTTGCATCACTGTTGATAGGAACCTTTTTTGAACCACTTAAGTTCTTGAACATCCCTATTCTGAAGAGAACATTTGCAGAAGATACACTATTTTCAGCGAAGAGGTTTGGTTCGCAGTGCACCCCCTGTTACCTCCTGACCATTTGACCCAGATACCTCATGAACGTCAGTCAGTTGGAGTTGGGCCGAAACATTGTACACACACACACACACACACACACACACACACACAGTGCTCAATCTCCCTTTTTTCCTGTCGCATGCATTGACTGCCTGCTCACACCTGTCTGTTCCCACTGTAGTAGTAGTTTAAGAAATAAAACTCCACTTTCAAAGCCTTTTTTGTTATTAAGCAAAGGCACTGGACCATGACGTGTATGTCTGTCTGTAGCAAACAAGTTATTGCTGTCCATATTTTCCATCTACGCATCTTAATGCAGTCTATATCTACGTTCAAAACAAAAAATACTGTATTCCTATAGTGCTATATTAGACTAGCAAGTGTGTGTGTGTTTTGCAGGAAGACATGGATCAGACGGCAGCGCTGCAGGCTCAGGCTGAAGGTCTGCGTGCAGAGATCACAGCGTTGCAACAACAACGCGACCACAACCTCACACCCATGAACCTGCATTTAGGAGATCACATGCAAGACTTGCTGTGAGTGTCTACTCGAGGGCTGTCACGATTACACATTTAAGTACTGTACTTAAGTTAAGTACAATTTTGAGGTATTTGTAGTCTTCTTGAGTATTTCCAATTTCCAATACATTGACTTCTACTCCACTACATCTCAAATCCAAATAAGACGCGTCACATCGTGACCCATTGTGAGCTTGTAGATTCTCAAGTGCATTTTTAATTCCGGACTTTTACTTGTAACAGAGTATTTCTACAGTATATTGCAGTATTGATACTTTTACTTATGTAGAAAATGTGAGTAGTTTTTCCACCACTGCTGGTTTACGTATTTATATTGTCTCCACAGAGGGTTACTGTGCAATTCCAGGGCAGGTGTACAAGCCGACAGAAGACGGCAGAATGCGATTTCTCTCCTGAAGGCTCAAATCAGAGAGTCGCAGGAGAGCCTGGACCAACAGACCCAATTTAATAGCTTCAGCCTCACCACCTGCAACTTCCAAACCCTGGACTTGAGTAAGAACTCTTTTATTATTATTATTATTATTATTACAAACCCTGTACACTTAAAGGGAAACTTAAAAAAATATATATGTTAATGACGCTTAGAACGCTTAGGTTTTATGTGGATTCAAATAAAGAGTGTGTGTGTGTGTGTGTGTGTGTGTGTGTGTGTGTGTGTGTGTGTGTGTGTGTGTGTGTGTGTGTGTGTGTGTGTGTGTGTGTGTGTGTGTGTGTGTGTGTGTGTGTGTGTGTGTGTGTGTGTGTGTGTGTGTGTGTGTGTGTGTGTGTGTGTGTGTGTGTGTGTGTGTGTGTGTGTGTGTGTGTGTGTGTCCAGGTGCCACTAAAGTAGTTCAGAAGGTGTGTCTGGCTGGTCAGTGTTGTGATCTGCTCTTCCAGGTTGAGTTCCAGCTTTCAGAGGTCAAGGTGAGCAACAACGGTGTGGTGTAGTGTGCGTGGAGCGGTGTGGGTCTGTGGAGAGAGAGGGTGGGAGGAAAGGACGGAGGAGGATCTCAAAATTTTTTTCATTCCTTGAAAATATTTTGTGACAGGGACCCCCATTACAATATTTGTGTTGTTAAAATGTTTCAGAAATATTCCAAATGTTTCCATGACGTGATTGGTTATTTTCAAATGGCCAATGTATTCAGTATATGGTTAAACTGATTTTGAGGCATCCTGGAGTGCCAGTATCAGCTGAAAGGGTGTTTCACTTTAAAACACTCTGAACCAAGAGATTCTTAAGTTGAGAGTTTTTAGGTTGTTTGTTTCAATAGCCATTGTATTAGTTATGCCCCGCCCCCCTACCACTGTATACTGTATAAGTCCATTGAAATTCAAAATCCATTTTAACCATTGTAGACTCATTGAAAACGCATGCCACTGGTTCTGGTGACTGATATTGTCCTTCTAATGTATGAGGAAGCTGTGTTTTTTTCAATGATCTTTTTCATTTTCAAAAAGATGAATTACAAAACAAATAAAAAAACGTACACGTTAGGACTATAGGGGAACGTTTAGTGAAAATAGCAGATCTACAAGCTCTGTTGTGAACTGGTAGATTGGCTATTTTTGGAATAAATTATTGGGGTAGAAGGAAAAAAGGGGGGACCCCAGGACTTAGTGAAGTATATAGGGTTTAAAGACCACCTGTGTGTGTGTACAGAAACTGTCTCCTACCAGCAGAGCGCAGTAGAGGGTCACAATAGAATGCTGGGTTCAAGTCAAGACCAGTCTCACAAATAATTGCAATCAATGATTCGTGTTTTTGGCATTGAACATTGGAATATCTCATTTCATTTAATATATAATTACCTGACTTTCCACTTTTATAAACTTGAAATGTATGAAAACTCAACTGTGGTCCAACCTTTTCCGGATCAGGGCCCACTTGAAAATGTTTAAAGTGTTTGCGGCCCACCAATCTGACCACTTAAGTAGTCCGCTGTAGGGTCGGGATAAGGAACCGGACCAGAAGAACCTCAGGATCCGGATCCAACATTGAGATACTAGGAATCGGTTCCATCACATTTGTGCTAGACAATTAAATACCAGTGGTTCTCAAACCTTTTCATTTCAAGGACCAACCATAACTCTGAGATGGTAAATATGGAACCAAAATGGACTCTTACCGGTCCATTTGGTTCACTTTGTACCCTCTCAGAGTTACAGACTTCTAAGGGACCATTTGGAACCCCCTATAGGAATTGTTAAATGTTAATGTTTGATTATCATTACAATATTATTGCTTTGAGTTTGCTAATTATTTGGGGGCCCACTTGCAATACCCTTGTGGCCCACAGAGAAAATGAATACTTACAAATGTCTGTCATGGGGGTCCCTGTCCCTGGCACAAAACCTTTTCAAATCTGGGGGTCCTTGACGTGACAATGTTTGAGAACCACTGGTCCCCTCCCCAAGACCAGACCGGAGGGATTGGCAGTGACTGGGACTATGTGGGTGGAATTGGAATAACGATTAAATTGTGAAGAAAATGATTAATGACAATAATACACATGTGATCAGAAAAATGATGTTAAAAGTGACTGCATGGGTCTGGGCCATGGCTCAATGGTCCAGGCACCTTGGCTGGTAATCCAGTATGGCAGTGTGCCGTGGGTTCGACTCCCGATCCCGACGGCCTTTACTGCATGTCTTCCCCCCATCTCTCTCCCCATTTCCTGTCAGCCTACTGTCTGTCCCTCCATAAAAATATAAAATAAAGGCGAAAGCCTCAAAAAACACACATATATATATATATATACATATATAAAAAAAAGTGACTGCATGCAGCCTGCACAAATGTAATGACTGAAATGTGAAATGTTCTTGTGCCGTTTCCGCAGCTAGAAGATGGGACGGAGAGGACGGAGAGGACGGTCACTGGTCTGAACGTTGTCCTGAATACTGAACACATCCCAGACTTGAGCAGTTTTGTGACTCGGTAAGACGAAGCACTTAACCCACATTGTCACAAACCTAGAATGTTGTGTTTATGTGGTTGATGATTGTATGCTTTTACCGACAATTGTGCAATGTTTTTGCAAGATGTTGCGAAATAGCTGACTTACATGCTCACAGCTGTTACACACCTACAGTACATGACAAACAATACCAGGGACATCCATGAATGCAGCATTTTTTATAAAAAAAAACATGTTCAGGTCATATTGTACAATAGATTGTACAATATGCCCTGAACCTAAACCTTAAAGGACACCATGCATGGCCCTCATTTATCAAAGTGATAAAAAGTGATCATTCCAATGTGACTTTTGACGTGACTTACCTCACGCCAAAGCTCACGTCTGGTTGTCAGCTAGCTTGTTTTTCTGTCATAGACAAAGCGTAACAGCATCGTCTGACCAAATAGGCATCTAAACATATGTATTCACTCCTAAAATGTATAGCTATAAAACTAAGCAATAATACATGTGAAAGAATATATATTTTGTAAAGGTATACATTGACAATGTGTCATGAAATTGGTAGGATAGGTTAGATGCTTAATCAAACTTTAATGTGTATTAACACTTACAGTGTTAAGTGCATACATGCAAAAGCATTTTCGGGAGTCGGGACCGGCGGCGGCAACCACCGTATGTCCTCTGGAGTTATGTACAACCTCCGTTAAGGATAGAAACCCAACTACAAACCTGTGCCCAGCACTGTACAGTTGATCTCTCCATGCTGTGGATTTATTTGGGCCACCGGGAGATCGGAGATATAACCACCCAGCACACACCAGCCTTCATCTATTAATGTTTATGCATTACTTCATCATTCACTCCATAAACTTTGATTATGACTGCCTTGCCAAGCTATCACTCATTAACTCACCTGCCCTACATGATTGATTCAACATGCACTGCTCACGATTATATTAATATACAAACGTATTCCGTTCATGAAGATGCAACTGTGATGTGTGATTCATGTTGATTAGCATTAGACTACTACTTGACAAAGGTTGTACCCTCTGAATACATGGTATGTTTGTGTATTCAGACACGGTTGACCTATCTTCATCAGTTGCTAGTGATACTAGTAATGACTGGTGTGTGGATTAGCAAAAAAAACAGTTTACATGTGTTTTATTTTATTGCAGTTCAGTCTTGATAACACCAATCAGATTCCAGTGTGGTGTGGTCGCGGCGAAAAAGAAAAAAAATCTGATTTACGACTGCTAGTCTGAACATAGCCATAGTTGCAGACAGTGCAGTGTGAGTACAGTCAGACGCACGTGTGTCTGGGATTGCTTTCAGCCAAGGGAACCTTGTTTTTTTGACCCTCTGCAGTCAAAGTATCATTAGTTATATAAGACAGAGTGAAATCTTAGATTGATTAACCAGGCCTGGCTCCTCTCAGGTCCCCTCCAACCCTGTGCTTCCCTCCTCATACTGAGCTGAAAATGACTGCAGCAGACATTCCTCCACTCAAATTAACATTCTGAAGGCCTGAAGGCCGGGGGCTCCACAACATCTGAGCTGTGGCTCTCAGCATTCAGGACAAATGATTTTCACTACTGTGTGCTTCGTCGTCACACCTGTACTCGATTAGCACGGTCGTAGCAGCCTATTATATACCAGCTCTATTACTGGTATTAGAGTAAAATAATACAGGGTATGCGCGTGCATGAAGTGAATGGGAAATCGAGTGGCAAATCGAGTGGCAAAGTGAGTTGGAAAAGTGAGTTTAATGTCGTTTAACGTCATTTAATCAGGTTCAGGTTCAGGTTCAGGTTTATTTGTCATATGTATAAATACAAGTATAAATACAATGAAAATCATTTTGCTCAGAGCATTCTCAATCTTATAACACAGGACATAGACAAACATCTATAGTGCAAAGAAAAATACAAAAACACAGACAAAGTGCAAGTGGGTGACAAAACAGTGCAATACAGTTAAAGGTCAGCTGTTCAGCAGCCTGACTGCAATCAGCAATAGGACTTTTGTGTTTGGATATGAGCTATCAAGGCCAGAAAAGTAGGTTTGTGCCACTCAGTAGGCGTTCCCGCATAACTTCCGGGTATGATAATGATGTCAAGTGCATACCCTCTATAGATACTACTCCTTGGTCAAATATTACTCGACTACACGTGAAAGTCGAACTTGTACTTGAGTTAAAATACTTATTTTATTTTTAAATGTAACTAGAGCAGGGGTTTTCAACTGATAGTGAACGAGGGACCACCACCCTGACTTAGAATGAACCTGGGGACCACTGTTGTTGTTGTTGTTGTTGCTCCCACTCACCAGACCAACGTGCAACCCACCGTGCCAATAGGGCTGAGCCCGATTGGCAAGGCTGCTGCGTGCTGGGTCTTGGCTGGGGGCTACATATACATCCCACTGTTTCTCAACCAATGGTCCAGTGACTACTAATACTTTCCTAATGATAATGACTCAACAACCAGACAATCCAGTGCACTTCCCCCTCTTGAGATTCTAACTCCCTTTTTCTGTTGAATTTCTTGTCCTCCCAACTTATCAGTAAAATGACTTACATGGACGGTCATCATAGGTCATTTAGTTCACGGTTTCTCAACTAGTGAAAAAAAATCAACTTGCCATGGCAATCAATTGGCTGAGGCAGAGGCTGGAAATTGCACAGGTGAAGGGATTTAGGCTGACTAGGCCCACTGGCAGAGCCTGACCAGAGTTCAGGTGGTTCTGGAGAACCGTAGGTCGACCGATACCGGGCACTGCACTCCCTGCGGGGGAGTGAAATGCGTGTGTCGAATTTGAAGTCGGTGGGGCAAACAGTTCTCGAGTTACGTGCATTACAACCGTACACACACGCAGACAGACACACACACAGACACACACACAGAGACGTGGCACATTTATTGTAGGATAGGGCTTAAGTGGCTAATTCCCTAGAAATGTAGTAGAGTCGTAATTATCGAAAAATACAAATACTCAAGGAAAGCACAGATACCCAAAAATGTACTTAAGTACACTACAGTATTCTAACTAAATGTACTTTGTTACTGTCCACCACTGTTGTCTGTCACGCTAGTTTTCCCTTCAGTGGAACTGGCTCTCCAAGAGGCGTTTTAACTACAGTCTGTTGTCATTACATATTCAGTTTTGAATGATTTGTTTTGTCACCGTCCCAAGAGACTCGTTTTCACAGACGTGTCGTAGCAGAGTAACAGCAGGGGCGGGCGGCATATTAAATTAACAAGTCCCTTTTGATTCAGGCGTGCTAAAGAGAAAGGCGCTGTCAATAGTCTTATCAAATGCTGGCTGTCTGGTTCAGCTAAATCAAACGCACCCACACTATGGATGTTATTAACTGCAGCTGTGTTTACCCTGTTATGATGACACGTGTGAAAAGGCTCCATTGTACAAAACCTTTTTCTTACCAAACCCTCACTGTCTGTCGGACAGAGGCCTTGTATCTCTAGATTTCATCTTTTTGAGGGGCACTAGCCCCTCCTATGGCCAGCTTTGAGGGTTTGTGTAAACACAAACATTGTCCTAACACAAACATTAATTGCCATTGATAATGAATGGCCAGTTTTGAGTGTTTGTCCCAACACAAACATTGAATGCCATTGACAATGAATGGCCAGTTTTGAGTGTTTGTCCCAACACAAACATTGAATGCCATTGACAATGAATGGCCAGTTTTGAATGTTTGTCCCAACACAAACATTGAATGCCATTAACAATGACTGGCCAGTTTTGAGTTTGCGTAAACACAAACATTGAAGACAAAAGTGAGGACGCAAATTGTGTGTCCCCAAATAATGCAAAAATAATAATAATACCAAGATTGTAATAATAATGCAACAATATTGAAACATTAATTACTGTACATTGTCAAGGTATTTTGTTAATTTTATCTTTAAAAATTAGTTTTCATGTGATGAATAGGACAGTAAAGATGGAGTGCCGTGATTTTTGTACTTTTTCTGTTTTGTACATGGAGTCAACATTACTCTAATTATTAGAGACCTTATTAGAGACCTGTGGGTCTATTAGAGTCTAACAGACCCACAGGTGTGGTTATAATATTCAAATATGTCTTCCCTGCGTATTTTTGGTTTCTTCCTGAAAGCCTTTGAGTAAAGGCCCAATGGAAAATACACCTCTTTAGTGATATCATAAAATCATCCCCTAACCCCTCTATACACTTAAAAGATCTTCCTCCTAGTATGATCATAGTATCTGATGATCATGTTTTTTGGGGAACAAAATCACGGCACTTCATCCTTAAAGTATACTATGTTAGTTCCATTGATCCACGAAAATGCATGCAGCCCACCCATCTGACCACTTAACTACTGTATGTCCGCTCGCAGCCCACCCATCTGACCACTTAACTACTGTATGTCCGCTCGCAGCCCACCCATCTGACCACTTAACTACTGTATGTCCGCTCGCAGCCCACCCATCTGACCACTTAACTACTGTATGTCCGCTCGCAGCCCACCCATCTGACCACTTAACTACTGTATGTCCGCTCGCAGCCCACCCATCTGACCACTTAACTACTGTATGTCCGCTCGCAGCCCACCCATCTGACCACTTAACTACTGTATGTCCGCTCGCAGCCCACCCATCTGACCACTTAACTACTGTATGTCCGCTCGCAGCCCACCCATCTGACCACTTAACTACTGTATGTCCGCTCGCAGCCCACCCATCTGACCACTTAACTACTGTATGTCCGCTCGCAGCCCACCCATCTGACCACTTAACTACTGTATGTCCGCTTGCAGCCCACCCATCTGTCTTTAGATGGACCATTGGTCTACTCTCCCTGCAGTTTTTGCCAGGTGCTAAAAAAGCGCCTGGACTACATTATTCACTAACGACCGTACTGGTAACTGATGACCGTAGTCGTAGTGACAACCGTAGTGCACACTTCTTCATGATTGGCTGCCTCTAAGGCTGCCAATGGGATGTCTCCCATTTACCCATAAAACCCATAGTCTGAACGGCATAAAAACCCATACTCTGAACGCTGCAACGTGAAGCCGTATTGGCTGCTGATGTGTAAGGGGTTTGTATGAGAAGTGGAACGTGAGTGGCAACAAAAGCTAATGTTATGAGCTAACTGGAGCTACAGGAGCTTGCTGCACCTGGCAGTTATGACTGAGTCATTCTTGTTTTAAAAGAGGTTGTACTACAAGCTACATCAAATATAACACTGCTTGCCTCTACATGCCTTAACAATGATTGACTTTAATTCTAAATGAAGAACTTGTAGAATGTGGATGTTATTCTTTAATACTGTGTAGGTACATCTAACATACATTCATACAGATAGACATTCATTTATATTATAACGGAATGTCTGTCTGTATATGTATGTCTGTAGGAAACAATGTCGCTGCTATTCACTGGCTTCACCAATGGCTCTGAATGTCCACCCAGACATTGACCATAACATTATGGAGGTCTTAAAGAGGCCCTTTTTAATGTAACACATTTAACGCTGTTAATTCAATTTATGAGTGAATTAATTATCCCCATTGACTTATAATGGGAAGATCGAAGACTCCAATTCTGGATTCCTTGGGTCATCATGACACATCTCCCCATATAGGCCATGCCCATTTGTGTCTAGAAAGATTTTCCACCATTTAGAATGTTCTTCAAAACATACTTTTTGCTCTTCTACCGCCAAATCTCACAAGAATCGGTACACATGATCTCTGGACCTATCCGATGAAAACACCACAGGCAGAATTTTGATAGTCTGTATCGTTCGGCCGTAATTGGCTTCTGAAGTTAGTGGGAGGGGCCTATATTACAAAAATGCCACAAATCACGAACGGAATGTCCAATCCACCAATGTTCAATTTTAATCACATGTCGAGGGTTGTTTATTCAACAGAGAGCCAAAAGCAATACCATTTTCATCCATAGGGGCAACGCAAATGCGACAAATGTAAACGCTTGATTTTGCAACAAGGGGTTGCAAAATCAGCAAAATCAGTGTGAGGGGCCTATATTTCCGAAGGCGATTGAGGCAACCATAGACATATAAAGGTACTTTACCCACACTGTACATCATTTGGTGTTCATATATTTGAACCGGTAAGGAATAGTGGTATACAGTATAAGAGAGAAAGTGGAGGTAAGTTAGTGGAAGTACTTACTGTATGTGCCTTGTGAGAGTGCCGAGCGGCCAAGGCGATAAATGAGTGGAGACCAGTCCAGGGCAACCTTCAATAAGGCTTTCTTTTTTCCATTTTTTCTCAATCACTTTGACAGTCTTCAGTGCAACCTGTCATCCCTCGGGTTAGAGACAACTGTCTGCCTTTTATAGGGTGGGTACCCATTACCTGGTTAGCCCATACCATTCCCCAGGTAACAATAACAATATTCCCCACTCCTAGAATCACACAATACCATTTTACATAAATCTACTACATGTATGCACCCTCAATACATATTCACAGTTAGCATTTGGCATAGAAATATATACACACCCTATACATGATTAAATTCATTATAGTCCACCCCAATCTCCCCTTCTATCCATTTCCCACTTCACCCTCCCGGAACTATAAAAGGGGTGCCTATACCCGGAGGGAATTCATTTGCCCGAACACCACCCTGAAAGGAGGATGAGAATAAACAGAGGTAAGTTTAGACATCAGAGATTTACATTCCTTCTTCACAAGTAAAGTCTTCTCATTATACTGGTCAATTAGAAAGTATGCTGTCCTGTTTATTCCTAAACTAATGTGCCTGTTATATCTGTTCATTTGTAGGTGTATGATGAGATCGGC
The DNA here is from genome assembly GCF_951216825.1 of Electrona antarctica. Taxonomy (NCBI): domain Eukaryota; kingdom Metazoa; phylum Chordata; class Actinopteri; order Myctophiformes; family Myctophidae; genus Electrona; species Electrona antarctica. Next base: position 36,328,655 of record NC_136790.1, on the reverse strand, counting down.
ACGTCCGTCCCTTCAAAGAATTACCAACAACTCAGTGTGTCCCCTGCATAACCCTGAGCTGCCTGCACCCCCCTTAGCTTCAATAAATGCATTTGTTACAATTTGTGTCTTTATTTACATTATACCATACATGTACATGTAGAACTGTGTTCGCATATGCATTAGGTAGTAACGGCATCCGCCGTTGACCCCAAGTTCTAGACCTCCAGTTTCCCCGATAGAACGTATCGCGCAGAAGGAACACGTTATTCAAACCAGTTCCTTTCCCCTCCATCAGGCTGACCAAGAGGAGGCAGTATAGAGACCAGGATTACTAGATGTGTTTTGTGAGGGTTCCAACTTCCTAGGGGACACGCAGATAACATGCAAACTATTTTGTATTATTTCCACACATAGTTCAATGTTGAAAATGAGTGGTCTTCCCCTATAAAGGGGCATGTTTGTTTTCCACTTAAGGTTAAAAACTACAGCAGAGTAAAAAACATGGCTGGCTGCATAACCCTGACCTTTTACTGTACTAGTACACACAGCAGCACAGCTTCAGCTAATCAATAATGGCTATGTTTTTTAGGGTGTGTTCATACTGTCCATCATGCTTGCACATTAGCATGCCTTGGCTCGGACACCTATGGAAATCTACCACTCTCATTATTAATTTGTTTGGTGTGGCTGTGTTTTTTGTTTTGAATCTGCTGTAGTTTTTAACCTGAACTGGAAAACAAACTTCAAAGTCCGCCTGGGCTTTCATTCCCCGATCAAGGGACTTACTGTACATCGTAAAAGTAAGACAAAGATACAGTATATAAATAATAATAGCAGTACAAATGGTTAATTACTGATATGGAAGAGGAACAGTTGTTCTGTGTTTCACTCAAATCTGGATCATATCGTCTGGAATCTGTGCTGGAGCTCAGCAGGAGGAAACATCCTGGAAATGATTCTCACACAGAGAAGAGTCTGTCTGTCTGTCTGTCTGTCTGTCTATCTATCTGTCCAGAAATGTCAATGACAAGTAGTTAAATGTGTTAAAAGAATTTTAAGACATTTAGAATTTTTATCTTCACAATGTTCAACTCTGAATTAAATATTGAGCTGTGCAGGCAAGTGAAATGCATAATGGTGCAGTTGACATGCTTTAAAACAGGTTGGCACCGTGGTTTTGGTATGATGCAGGGGAAAGGCATTATAACTAAGCATGTAACGATACACTCAACTAACGATACGATACGTATCACGATATGATGTTCACATTACGATTAAAAATGTTATGAATTATCAGCTCCCCTCTGTAGGCCTCTACTACTGAAAGTGACTGCATGAAGTCATTTCTCTCCAAAAGCACTTGAATATGATGGAATATGATTAAAGCTCACACTTCATATCACACACCATAATTCACTAGCCCCCCCTAAAAAAAAAATCAGGATTAATATCGATATATATCGATATACGATATATCGTTACATGCCTAATTATAACATGTTGGTAATATGCAGGAGAAATGCATTATAACATTTTGGTATGATGCAGGCGAAATGCATTATAACATGTTGGCACTGACTGCCAACATCTTGCCAACATAGTGCCAAGATCTTACAACATGTTGGCATAGACTGTGCAGGTGAAATGCATTATAACGTGTTGGGATAGTGCAGGTGAAATGCATTTCAACATGTTGGCATAGTGCAGGTGAAATGCATTACAACATGTTGGCATAGACTGTGCAGGTGAAATGCATTATAACGTGTTGGGATAGTGCAGGTGAAATGCATTTCAACATGTTGGCATAGTGCAGGTGAAATGCATTACAACATGTTGGCATAGTGCAGGTGAAATGCATTTCAACATGTTGGCATAGTGCAGGTGAAATGCATTACAACATGTTGGCGCAGTGCAAAATGTTGGGTATGATGCCGGGGAAGTTGAAATGCATTACATGTTGGTATGTTGCATTAAAACATGTTTTGTTGGCATGATTCACCAGTGCAAGAACACAACACTGGCCGTTTGTTGTGCATGTAAACACAATACTGTAGCCAGTGAAATAGGCTTTATTTACATATCTGGACCAAACATGTGGACTTTGTAATGAAATAATTAGTTGGAACGTATTGTGTAAATTGTTTATCAGTGATGACAATCAATATAACAGCCCTGCACCCTAGCCAAGGACATGATCCACCCCTACACCCCTTCCCGCACACTTAGATCAGCGGACACAGGATGTCTGTCCGAACCTTCCTCAAAACACCCTGGCCAACGCTCCACACGTCCTGGACTCTTCTCTCTCCTGGCTCCCAAGCTGTGGAATGACCTCTGTCGGGACTGAAGACTCACTCCACATTTTCCACCAGTCTGAAAAACTCACCTCTTCAGAATCCACCTCACCCCCTAATCATTCCTTGTATCACAGGATTGATTCTCTAGTGACCACTCTTTAAAATGGCCCTTAAGAGATGTAACCTGCTCAGTGGCCTTGTGGTTAGTCCGCCCTGAGACTGGAAGGTCGGGGTTCGATGATCCCTAGCCCGATCTTACCAAAGACTGAAAAACGGGACCCAGTACCTCCCTGCTTGGCACGCAGCATCAAGCCAAGGGTTGGATTGGGATAAGACCCTGCAACATATTAGCGTCATGTCCAGGGGGTGTACTTGTACATCATGTCCAGGGGATGTACTTCTCTCTTGTGCGTGAGCTGCCTCACGCTACAGAAACAGGAGATATAATAGGCTCCTGCCATATGGCCCTCATGGCTCGGCAAGGCTTACTTTACTTACTTAAGAGATGTAGTGTAAAGGCAGGACATTGTTTTATGGCCAAGGGTAGGTTGTTCCATGTTAAGCTACCCTGTACTGGACATTTTGTCCGAATGTGGTGCATCTGTGCACCTCACACTCATAATCCTCTCTAGTGGTTGAGCTGGTGCCAATCTCACTGCCAGCCTCTTTATGAACAACCCCCATACCAGGGGAGGCAGGCAGTCCATGCAGAGTTTTATACAATTCAAACCTGTTAAGAATTACCACAAATGTACAGAATGTTGTTTTGATACCATGGTATTGATGTTTACCTGGTAGTCTAATTACTTTGTTACTTTATTGTATTCTTTGCACAATATTTACATAACTATTTAAGCTGTGGTTTGTTTAGTCTGATCTTACACTTTGGAAGTCACTCTGGATTGCCTGATAAATACCTATATTGTAAATGCATGCATTCAGACAGACTAGACGTACATACTTATATACCCACATATACAGTACCACCACATACTATAGGTTTTTATCATAGTGACTAAATACTGGCTGGCTTGTGTGGTCTGCATATAAAATCTAATAGTAGGGTGCAAATCGTGTGTGTGTGTGTGTGTGTGTGTGTGTGTGTGTGTGTGTGTGTGTGTGTGTGTGTGTGTGTGTGTGTGTGTGTGTGTGTGTGTGTAGTAGACAGCAGTGGAAAGTGTCCATCTGGAAACTTTAATGAACTGAAGTGACTTGGAACACTGACTACAGTGTGTAGACCCAAAGTGTGTGTGTGTGTGTGTGTGTGTGTGTGTGTGTGCGCGCGCGCGCGTGCGACAGTCTGTCTGTCTGTCGCACACGCACACACTCGCACACGCACACACACGCGACAGTCTGTCTGTCTTTCTCAGGTGTAGTTCTCACTTTAAATCACAGATCTCCTCTGCTACAGTACAGTATGTAACTCCTCTGCTACAGTACAGTATGTAACTTGCGGTGCATTTGTAAACTCACTCAGAGTACAGTGTGAGCACTCTGTCTTCAGTCACACATTTGACCAATTTTTGATTTAATAGATTTTTTAAGTCGAGTTTTGGTGGGAAAATATGATATTTCTTTTCTTATGTTTCCATGTCATTATAGGCAACACAAAATGTAAATCTACAAGCTATAAGTTATTTTTGCACACCACCGTTGTACAACAAACTAGAAGTGGTTAATCAGATTAACCAAATTTATAAAATGTCGACCAGTCGATTATACATAATCTATTTGATTTTTTTGCACGTTGATTCATTAATATAAAATAATTTGGCGAGTCTTCTCGATAATAGATTATTAAAAATCACACCCTTGTGAAGTGAGTGGTGCAACTCCGTGTGGGGGTACCCGGGGCGTCCGCGGAAGTTCCAGACCCACAGGAACGCGGCCCGGTTCCGGCGAGCCACCCCGCTTCCGAAACAGTCGAGAAATGACAGTTACCATGTGGGGGTCCCGCTTCCGAAACAGCAGAGAAATGACAGTTACCATGTGGGGGTCCCCGGGAACATCCAGACCACCAGGAACGTGCCCAGGGGGCTGGCCCGGTTCCGGTGAGCCACCCTGCGTCCGAAACGGTCGAGAAACGTTACCAACCAAGCTATTTTCGTGCTTGGACAGACAGACCCAGGGACAGACAGACAGACCCAGGGACACACATAGCTGTGTAATGGAGTGGTTGTACCACTCAAAAAAAGTTGAATAATCGCTAAGGAAATAGGATAGTTGTTGCCCTAATCTGATTCCACAACCGATAATAGTACTTTTTTGTATCAATATAACTAACTATAACAAACTATGAAGATGTTTGTGGTTGTTTGTGCAGGGTGGAGGAGAACAATGATCTGCTGCTGCTGTTCAGAACTATGCGCAGGTTCTGTCAGAGACGAGCTGAGAGATGCACAACCTACCAAGGCTTCCAGGTAGGAATACACACACGCACACGCACACACACACTGATGTGTGCGCCGTGCGCTACCTGGCCTGCTGGCATGGGGTCCGTATTGTTTGAGTACAGTGTTCATTGCACTTACGTAGCGTCATGCTACAGTAGCTAGTACTGTGTAGTGTGTACCAGTATCTTGATGTCTGTGTAATACCCGGGATTCGAACCCTGGTCTCCCGTGTGGAAAACAAATGTCTTAACCACTTGTTTAAAGGGAAATATTCCCTCTAATTGGCCGGGGGGAGATATTAGGCTTTTGGTCATCAGACAGATGCTCTGAGAGCCACTGTACCAGTTTGGTTTAACGGTTAACCAGTTGCTTTTACTGGGTTGCTTGTTGTTTTTCTGTCTTTACTGGTCTGTAGATGTGGATTGTTACTTACTCCAGTTTAAGCTTTGTTTCTCTGTGTCCTTTACTGGTCTATAGATGTGGATTGTTACTTACTCCAGTTTAAGCTTTGTTTCTCTGTTGGTGAAATATGAAGTAGTTCCGGGCATTTTATGGGGGGCAAAAAATAGTTCCATGTAATAGAGGGGTCAAAGTTGAACGAAAGTTGCGCTAATATTTTAGAAATAGGTCAACGATACAAATGACGTGAATTAATTTAATTTTTCTGCGTGGCCCCAGTGCCCCACACAAAATGACCGAAACTACTCCATATTGACCAAAAACAGAGCAGAACTCCCACCACTGGACTCGGGCAATCAATTAATACAGTTGCCACCACTATATTAATGGCAAGTATTTCATACAGCTTAACTCTTTTCCCCCCAAGTCCGTATACGTACGTCGACGCTAGGTGGCGTCATATCCCAGGTCTGTATGTATACATAGGGATGTCCCGATTACGTTTTTTTATAGTATAATATCCCAAATCACAGACAATATCCAGTACAGTCTAATATCATAATATGGATATAATATTGATACTAGGGATGTCCCGATCACGTGCTTTGGCTCCAGATCCGATTCCGATCATTTGAAAATGACGTGATATAATCCCTTGGTGTTACATTAGCAACGAAAATAGGCTACAAGATTGAGGCTACGGGCTACAGCTCGTAGTGACTGATGCGTTCCGCCTGTCCCCGCACCCGTTAACTTATACAAGTTAATTTTCCCACCCGCTTTTACCCGTCAAACTCGGGTCGGGTATCCGCGGATCCGCCCGATGATGTCAAACGTCATAAAGAAATAGGGTATTTTTTCGTTTTTTGTATATTTTACTTCTAATAGGACAAACAGCTGATCTGTAACTCACAATCCATCGCAAGCTTATAGATATTTTTGAAACATTTGAAACATTTGAATAATTCTTATCCACTTTTTGTTAATTCTTTTTTTTAAATAAAAAAACTAATCTTTCATTATTATTTTCCCAATGATATATTTCACGTGATGTCTTCATATGAGGGGAGATACATATGAGAAGCTTCTAACTCAAAGCCCAGAGAGTTGGAAGAAGTCATAAACAAATGTAGATAAGTACATGTACAGCTGTGTGAGGAACAGCCTCATGGTAAATGTCCAGACAGGACTCCGCTGATTAGTTTGGGCAGAACGTCAAGCAGAAAATCAAACTGCTGGAGCAATATGGAACCTATTCTTGTGTTTACTTGGACGAGGGAGTGAGGGGGGAAGAGGGGTTGGGGGACGGGACGGGACGGGGGGGGCACTAGCCAAGTTGGCTCAGCTAAAGGAAGATTAACCCACATTTTCCATACCGGCCCAAGCGCTGCTAAAATGGCTGAATCGTAGATGTTTGCCTGCCAGGAATGTTATTATTACGGAGAAAAAGGCAGTTCAACATTTGAAAACTGGTTCCCCACATACACATGGTGTGTGTGTGTGTGTGTGTGTGTGTGTGTGTGTGTGTGTGTGTGTGTGTGTGTGTGTGTGTGTGTGTGTGTGTGTGTGTGTGTGTGTGTGTGTGTGTGTGTGTGTTGTTACTTTATTGGTCTGTGTGGAAAGTTAGTTGTTGTATTTTTGTCAGCACAAAGAAAAATGCACAAAAACACACAGAACCAAAAGAGTTTCCATAACATTGCTGCGGCTGGGCACTGGGCTGTAACGTTAAAGGTTACTTTAGTAACCACGGTTGTATATATAAATTGAACGAAATACCTTTCGTTTATGGGTAGGTTTCCTTCAAAACCTAGCTGCAGAACATTATTTTATGTACTCCCAGGACAGAAAATTCTAGAATTTTCGCTGTCCTGGGCTCTAAGGGTGACGTAGGAAGCCACGCCTATCCCGTATAGATACCTGCGTGGCTACGTCAGCCCTCATTCGGAACTTTTCTTCTGCTTTAGAGAACAGAAGGGCGTTCCACGAAAGGTATTTCGTTCAATTTATATATACAACCGTGGTTACTAAAGTAACCTTTAACGTTGTATTATATAGAAATTTCACGAAATACCTTTCGTTTATGGGACTTTATGAACTCCCGTGACCTGAACTTCCAGTGGGTCCCAGGTAAACCTTTTGGGAGGGGCTCGGACCCTTTTGGGTCCAGAACCTAGTCCTTGTGGAGAGCAGGAGGCAGCGCTATGCTGCCCTGATGCTTTACTGAGCAGCGGCCCCCAAGACCGCGTGCGCTAGCGAAGGCGCTGCCACATCTAGGTTATAGTATGTGGCGAAAGTCGAGGGTGTAGACCAGCTTGCTGCTGTGCAGACTTCCTGAATGGAGACACCCTTGTAGAGTGCCCAGGAAGCTGCCACACCTCTTGTGGAGTGGGCCCTCAGGGCTTGAGGGGAATCCACGCCTTGGCTAGTGTAGGCCAGACGGATGGCTTCCACTATCCAGTTAGAGATAGTGACCTTCGTGACGGGCTTTCCTTTGGTCCTGGCACCCCAGGACACAAAGAGTTGGCTTCCTTGTCTGAAGGGAGCCAGTCTATCCGCGTATATGCGTAAAGCTCTGACTGGGCAGAGGCAATTAAGCCTGCTGTCTTCGTCAGAGGAGAACGGCGGGGGATGGAAAGCCTGTAGGTTCACTGGCACACACACTGAGAGAGCATTTTTGGGAATGAAGGCGGGGTTTGCCTTTAGGGTGACCTTGGTCGACCCCTCATCGAACCTCATGCAGTCTGGAGAGATCGAGAGCGCATGTAGGTCGCTGACCCTTTTTGCTGTCGTGAGTGCGATCAGGAGAGCCACCTTCAGGGTTAGGAGCTTGAGGCTCACGGTTTGTAGTGGTTCAAAGGGTGCTGTAGCCAGAGCCTTTAGAACCAGGGACAAATCCCACGAGGGAACGAGGGATCTGCATGTCCTATGTTCCCTGCGTACACCCTTCATGAATTGTTTTACCAGCGGGTGCTTCCACACCGTCTGGTTATCAAGGCCTGGGTGGCAGGCAGAGATTGCCGCCAAATGGACCTTGACTGAGGAGAGGCCTAGACACCTGTCTAGGAGCTCCTGCAGGAATGACAGGACGTCGATCACTGAGGCCTGGTAGGGGACTGTTTGGTCTGGTCTTCGTGAGCACCAATGCTCGAAGACGCGCCACGGTGTCGTAACGGTCCCTTGTTGACTGGGCTCTGCCTTTCTGAATCGTTTCGATTACGTTCGGAGGTAGACCCACGGCAGTCAACATCACCCTTTGACGGGCCAGACCCATAGGTCTAGGTCCTGGGGGTGAGGGTGGAAGATCTCCCCCCTCGCTTGAGAGAGGAGATCCGCTCGAAGGGGAATTCTCCACGGCTGGTCGTAGAGGAGAGGGGTTATTTCCGACCTCCAGACCCCCCACGACGGGGCTATTAGGAGCACCTTCAGACCCTGAGTCCTCACTCTGTCCAGAGTGGGGCTGATGAGGGATAGCGGGGGAAAGGCGTAGAGAAGGGTTTTGGGCCATTGGTGTGACAGAGCGTCTAGCCCCAACGTTGATGGTCCCCTGATTGCGAAGAAGAGGGGACACTTCGTGTTCTCCTCTGTGGCAAAGAGATCCACCTTGGATTTCCCAAACCTGCTCCAGACCTGGGCCACTGCATGAGGGTGTAGTGACCAGTCTGAGTAGCGGAGAGGTCCTCTGGACAGCAGGTCTGCCCCTGTGTTCAGAAGACCTGGGACGTGACACGCTACTATTGAGAGGACGCGTGTGTTGCACCACAGGATCAGTTTCTGAGCCAGTTGATGAAGACGAGGGGACCTGAGTCCACCTTGTCTGTTGATGTAGCACATGGCCGTGGTGTTGTCTGTCCTGACTAGGACATGGCAACCCAGGATGCGCTGCTCGAAGTGTTTCAGGGCGAGGAAGACTGCCATGAGCTCTAAGTAATTTATGTGAAGGGCACGTAGTGGCCCCAACCATAAACCTCTGGCTGTGAGTCCTTCCATCGTGGCTCCCCAGCCTGTCATGCTGGCGTCTGTAGTGATGACTTTCCTGATCAGAGGCTTTCCCATGGGGACGCCCTCTGAGAGGGTTTTCCTGTCTGACCACCATTGAAGGGCTAGTATGCATTGTGATGTTACTGTTACCTTCTGGTGCCGACGGTGCATTGGTACATGTAGAGAGCCTATCCATCGTTGGAAAGGTCTCATATGTAGCCTTGCTAGGCGGATTAAATAGACCGCAGAGGCCATTAACCCCGCCATCCGGAGGCATGCATGAAAAGGAATCGAGCGTCCCCTTTTGAATGACGCCACGCACTGCAGTGTTGCGTCTATTCTCTCTTGGCTCAGGCGGGCCGTGTAAGAGATTGAGTTCAGTGTTATGCCTATAAAGTCTATTGACTGTGTTGGCATAAGCATGCTCTTCTCGTGGTTTATTATAAACCCAAGCGAGTCGAGGTGGCTGAGCACACGATGTGTGTGCGACAGTGCTTCTCGTGGAGAGTCTGCAAGTAGGATCCAGTCGTCTACGTATGTAGCGAGACGGATCCCTTGCTGTCGGAGCGGAGCGATAGCTGCCGCGGTGCACTTTATGAAGACTCTGGGACTCAGTGACATTCCGAAGGGAAGGACTGTGTACTCGTACACTTTTCCTCTGAACCCGAAGCGCAGAAATTTTCTGTGCGGCGGGTAAATCGGAATGTGGAAATATGCGTCTTGCAGGTCTATTGACGTAAACCAGTCCCCTTCGCGAATTAGGCGTAGGAGGACTGGTGGAGTAAGCATTTTGAATCGCAGCTTTTTTAAGTGACGATTCAATGCCCTCAGGTCTAGAATGGGACGGAGTCCGCCCCCCTTTTTCTTTACCAAGAAATAGCGGGAGTAAAAACCGTTCATTGATTGGTCGAGGGCCACCTCTGTGATGGCGCCTTTCTGCATTAATGAATTGATTTCCTCTTGCAGAATGGCGGCCTTTTGCCCGCTCGCTTCTGAGAAAATAATTTTCCTGGAAGTGGGCGGTTTCGAGGCGAACTGTAGCCTGTATCCTGTCTGAATTGTACGGATTATCCACGGGGAAGCCCCGGATATCCGCCATTGTGACAGATGACGTGACAAAGGGTTCTCTGTGCTTGTCAGCGTGGTGCATGGCCTGCCTAGGGGAAGACTTACTTTGTGTGAAATGTCTCCCTCTAGTGAATTTTTTCGGTATTGAGTTTGGAAAAAATTGGCGTGGAGTTCCTGGCCTGTGACAGCTAAAGCTGTCACAGTGTGGGTTATCTTTCCCACTGGGCCTATGCCCTTCAGAGTTGGTTTTATTGTTTTTTGTGTTTTTTATTTTTTTTGTTTTCTTTATTGAACAACGTGGAAAAACATACACATGTGAATTGCACATAACAATTTTGGGGGTCTGTACAACGGTGCTCACAGCACTGTGTACAGGCCCCCTTAAGCGCTTCAGCGCAGGCTCTGAGGTGAGATCTGTGATCCCCACCTCTGGCCTTGAACTCTGAGTGTGGTGGGGAAGATGACCCGGCCCGGGCAGGTCATTTGCGCTTCCCCTGGCCTCGGCCTCTGGGAGCGCTCCTGGCCTTGTAGGGCGGCGGAGAGGTGCGGCGGTCTGCTCTGCCTCGGCCTGCAGGCTGTCGCTGTCTATCTCCGCTCCGGTCCTGGGACCTGGGTTTGTCATCGGTCTTGGCCTTCCAGGGTGCCTTCTTAGCCTTGGGGCGGCCTACCGGGGCGGCCTGGTTGGCCAGCGGTTCGAGCGCCTTCATCGTCTTGGTGGAGGACTCGAGCTGTTGGATGGTCTCTGACATCTTGGCCAGAGCGTCCTTAAACATACTGTCTGGGTGGATATTTCCAGCCACAAACTCTTTCTTTGTCTCCAGGGAGATGGCGCTGGTCTGATCGACCCAACGCCATCTCTCCTGGAGGATGGAACATGCCATTGCCTTGGCGTTGTGGAGAGTGGAGTCCCTCTGGAGGGTGGCCATCTTGTGATTCAGGCGGCGTAACTCGGCCAGGTCTTCTGGCAGTTCCGCTAGCTGGACTTTAATGGACTTCTGTCCCATCTCAATGAGGAGGCTCTTCATGGAACCCTGGAGAAGTGCTCCTGCATTGAGGGCCTTCGCCACGAAGGACATGTGTGCATACTGCCACTTGTTCAGTTTTGAGGCTTCCCTCACGCTGCTGGACAGGAGCTGCGGTTCCTTTACGTGGTGATCCACTCTAGGAGCTGCAGGGTTGGCCAGGTAGGCCGCTATAGCCTTGTCCATAGCTGGCATGAAGTCTATGGCGAGGGTTTGTTTATCTGGTATGTCGTTGGGCCCCTTGGCGCTGGCCTTGGGAAAATCCACCTTCAGGAGGGGTTCGTCCCAGGCGTGCATCATGGCCTCCTCGAAGCCCTGTGCCATAGGGAGCTTCTGTCTTCTAGGTGCAGGGGGGGGGGCGGACTCATCAGTCCTGCCTTCCCATGGTAGTACCTTGACAGTTGACTTAGGCCATGTGTGGTTACAACGTGCACTAGCCTTCCTGTATATCTCGTAAATATTGGAGTCATCCATGGGGGGTACAGGAGGCGGGGGGACAGGAGCCCTGGCTTGCTGGTGCTCCTGTATTTCCATGGCATCCAGGTCGTCGAAGGGGCGACGAGTGGTGCTGACGTAGTCCCCGGGGGAGAGGTCATCATGGCCATCTCGCTCGTCCGCGTAGGCCTCGTCCAGGACGTGGTAGTCCTGGAGTTGCTCCTGGAAGGAAGGGAGCTCGTCATCACGAAGCTCCCCTTCCTCCCTGGTAGTCCAATGCTCCCCACCGGGAGACATTGCGCGGTCTGGGGAAGGGTCCAGGCGGTCCACCATATAGCTGGGTGCAACAGCAGGCTGTCTGCGTCTAGCTGTATGTCTGGGCGGGCACTCAATGGTGGCCTGCACGACGTGTTGTCGAGCACGTGGAGCTGGGGAAGAGCGGCGCGGTGCGAAGGTATCCCTTGGCCTCGCGCCATGAGCCTCGTAATCAGTGGCCTCGTGAGCCCTGGTTGCAGAGGCTGAAGTAGCGTACCTGTCTCGGCTAGCGCCGGCAGGTGCTGCTCTTGAAGAAGAGGCTCCGGTTGGGGCTCTGTTGCCCGAGTAGTCGAGCCTCTGTCTCGGGGTAGCTCGTTGTCCCTTTGGCGGGACTTGTATGCGAGCTCGTCGCGGGGGAGGAGTGGGGCTCCTCTCTCGGAGTCCGTGGGCGGCAAAGTTGTCATAATACCTTTGGACACGTCCGAGCCTGTTGTTTAGGACGTCGTCGTCCATTTCCTCACAATGGAGGCAAACGGGACCGATTTCCTCCATGGACTCACGGGTGTGGGTGAGGCCGAGACAATACATGCACTCGTCATGCCCGTCTTTGCCCGACATCGTGTTCCCGCATCCCCAGGTGGAGCACGTCTTTTGTTTGGGGCCTTCTTGACAGTCGGCGGGCACCGGCTGTCGTCGATGGCGTCTTTCCCCGGGCTGGGTCTCCCTCGTCAGCGACATGGTTGCTTGTAGAGAGAGGAGTCCGAGTGCTTAACAGCCACAGGTTTATCTTCCTCGTGGCGTGTAATAGTAGACCACAGGCGTATCTGCCTAGTAGCGCTAAGCTAACTATCGATAGCTTTAAGCTAACAAACGCTAGCTTTAGCGAGAGAGAAAAAGAGGCGCGAGCTGTTTTTTCGACAAGCTAGCGTAGCAACAAGTTGCCTAGAACTCACTTGTGTCGAAGTTCGGCTTTTTTTTCTCGAGAAGTATCCTTCTGTTTGCTTCGAGAGTGTGCCAGAGATCTCACGGTCCTAAAGAATTAATCTCTCGGCCGAGTTTGCGAGATATATTACCCTGCACACACTGGAATGTTAAAGTTCGTTCTCGCAGCTTAGCAGAAGAAAAGTTGAATGAGGGCTGACGTAGCCACGCAGGTATCTATACGGGATAGGCGTGGCTTCCTACGTCACCCTTAGAGCCCAGGACAGCGAAAATTCTAGAATTTTCTGTCCTGGGAGTACATAAAATAATGTTCTGCAGCTAGGTTTTGAAGGAAACCTACCCATAAACGAAAGGTATTTCGTGAAATTTCTATATAATACAACCTTCTATCTCCATATTTCATCTTCTTTTTTTTCATGAAATGCCCTATTTAAATGCCCTATTTTATAATTTGCAAAAGTAGTGAAAATAGTCAAACTACAAGATCTGTAGATTTTAGATTTGTGGTTTTAGTTTTTAATACATTTTCACCTATGCCCAAAATAGGGACACCAGGTTGAACGTGGCTAACTGTCTGTGGGTTTTATAACTAATTTAATGTAAAGTATTAACTCATTGACTGGCAGGAATGACTTAACCAAGTTTTGGCCAAATGGCCTAGACAAGTTGGACTAGTTTGTTTTTAAGTTTTGAATTTAAAATATGTAAGATTGCCGCCTTCACTACCGTAAATCGTGCATTTATATAGCGCCTTTATCCAATGTGCTTACATGGATTGTGCATTACATTCACCCATTCACACACACATTCATACACGCCTGAAAATGCCCATGCAAGGCACCAACCAGCACATCAGGAGCAATTAGGGGTTCAGTGTCTTGCACAAGGACACTAACTCTGGGGGAGCCCGGGTTCGAACTGGCAACCTTGCGGTTACCATCCGGCCACTCTACCCCTGAGCCACCGCTGCACCGTCTGCATAGCTCTCGGTTGCTAGGCGATCCGATAAACAAGAAATGGTCCGTCAGTGAAAAAGTTCCCCTCCGTCCACTTCAATGTTAACTGGATTTTTAAAACACATTTATCTCTTTGTTTGTGATCGAAACGAGCTTTATTCACTGCTCATAACTTAAAGAGGAATACCACTACCACTCATTTTCAACATTGAACTATGTCATTAATATACCTTGTGTAGAAATGATACAAAAGTCCCCCCCTTCTGTTTAGCCTAGAACTGGAGGTCTAGAACTTGGGATCATGTGATCAGTGACATCACGCCGGTATACTCTATAGCCTAATGTTGCGTTCACACGGGACAGATTAAACGATGCAGTCTACCATTCATTGTCAAAGGATGGATGTACAGTAGCTGCTCCAAATCAACTCACAACGCGTCTTTGCATCGTTTCAGCTGCCCATGTGAACGCACCAAAAAAGTAAACTGGCGTGATGTCACTGATCACATGACCCCAAGTTCTAGACCTCCAGTTCTAGGCTAAACAGAAGGGGGGGGACTTTTTATTACCTTACTCTAAGGTTACCTTACTCTAAATATTAATGACAGTTCAATGTTGAAAAATAGTAGTATTCCCCTTTAATGTACATTTCGGTTGAATAAAAAAACAGATTGCGGCTAACTCTACATAGCCATTGCTATATTCTGGTTCTCGGTCAGTTAATGGTCTTCAAAATAAGATATAGAGACCTTGACAGGGAAGGGAGGGACACAGACTCAAACAATTCTAGCAGTCAACAATGTGAAAAGGGTGGGATTTATTCCTCAGCCTAGTAGGTAAGTGTGTGTAAAATTCCACGTAAATTGCACGCTGCGTTCATGATTTGAGGCTTTTTGTTAAAAACGGGCCAATCCTGCAAACTTTGGAAGCCAATGTTAACCAATTAGGATGGAATATGAAATATCGGACAGATCCGTCTTGAGCACATGAGTATAGAGATACTCCTCTTGGTGGCGCTATAAAAGGCAGATGTGAAAAATGCATGGCAAAGGTTTTTCCTTGGCCTCTAGGGTGTGTGCATTCAACGTTTCACGCAGATCGGGGCAGTATAGGTGACAATGTGAAAATGTGCCTCATGGTGGCCCGGAGTGTGTGTGGTAAGTTTGACATCGACCGGATTAGTGGTGCCGGAGATTAGCTGGTAACGGACGGATGGACACACTCACACGGGCGGAGGGCAAAGCATACTCTCTCCCCATGCCTTCGGCCTGGTGGAGACAATGAGTTAACAAGAGTTTGTGACTAAATAATAACTACATTGGAACTGGAACATACTGTAGGTTATATTTTTTCCCATTTTCTGCAAAATAATGTTTTTGGATTTACAAGGTTTACACCCGATAGCGACGATTATATTACAAACGTATGACTGTCTTGTCTGTCTGCATGTGGAAAGATGTTTGACACAGACTGTACACACAATGTCTTCAATACCAAACACCATGCTGACTTAAATGAGCCTCATCCAACAGAACAAACACACAGATGCCAAAACACATACGACTCATTATAAGATTACATTTCAAGTTAAAATGACCAAATATAAAGCAGCGTTGACTGATGACGGCACTCAGTGAGAACTAGGGCATTAAGCAACTAGTCGACTAGTTTACTAGTCGACTAGTAAATCCACTAGTCAACCTTGCTGGTACTAGTTGACTAGTTGATAAGAAAAAAAAGAAAAGTTTATTTTTAATTTTTTTCCCCCGATTTTGTAGGCCTCAATATCAGGTAGATTATAGTTATAGTCACCAATGTACACAGTTTTTACATGTACACATATTTATTTATTTTTAAAATGTTTTTTTTAACATAATAGGTGGTTAAACAACTAGTCTAGTAAACTAGGCAACTAGTCAACTTGTAAAAATGACTAGAAGTGAATGCCCTAGTGGGAACACAGGCATGATTGGCTCTTTAGTGGAAAGTCAGACAATTTTGTTTTCAGCGTTTCGAAACAGGCCACATACATAAAAAACCATACTGTATGTACATGAAATGTACATGTTTTTAAATCCTCCCTACACACGCACAGTAAAAAAAAGAAAGAAAACTACATAATTATGAAAACACAATATGTGTCTGTCATTTGAAGACTATGTTGTCTATTAACAACTGTCAACACCTGCACACTCTAATGAGGACAGCCCATACAGCCTAGTCTGTGCTCTTTAGATAACGCAATAACATATGACTATGTGCACAGTGAAATACAACAGATCAGTGAACAATATTCTTCTTTTCTGAACCGATTACGTAACAATGGTCTTATCATCCAAACATATTGCGTATTCATATGCTTCTCCATTGACTTCAATTCATTCCTTCAGAACCTGAACTTAAAAGTTTTTCGTGCTCTCCCCGTTTATGTGGCATGGTTACAGTGCTTAACCAGGATACAACCGGTTACCAGGATACAATCAGCAACATCTGTGCCTTCGGCCTGTTGGATGAAGTAGCAGTGAGCACGGTAGCGCATTCTGATGCCTCAGACTGGTGGAATAGGAACTGCACTGTAAAAGGTCCTGTTTGGAACCAGCTAGTGTTATTGTCTCCGTCCGCCATTGCAAAAATATCATGTAAATCTGACAAAGGGGATAACGGCACAAGAAGATGATGTCAGTGAGTAAAATAATCTCTGGCACACACTACGATGTGGCAGACAAAATCTTTTTATCGTCCACACGGCAGCACAATATACTCTATGTACTTGGACTGCTTTTTTCCATCAACACCAATAATTCTCTTCATCAAAAACAATTGAACTGCTATTTTTGGCAAGTGTTCCCTGTGGTTAAATATCTTAGCCCTTGCTGGAGTTTTACAAATGCATTTGCGTGTGTATGAAAGGCCCAAACACATAGAAAAACTTGTGTACTATACGTGTGGAAAAGCATCTAATGTTCAACATTAAACAATGTCTTTACGTTTCTCTTGACTTGTTATTTTCCACCATTCTCTGTTGTTTAGAACTGGGGAATATAGCATGTTTTGTGTCTTGTGAGCAGTGATGTACCATACGGCATGCACACCATCTAGTGCAGTGGTTGGCAACCCTTTTCATACTGAGGAGTGGGGTCCCTAATTTAGTTGACATTAGAGCCACGGACCCTCATTTGATATCTGTTCTGTTTCTCACACCCTAACACCGGGGCTCCACCGTCAGGGAATGTTCCCTTTTTAATCAATGAAGGGTGGCTCCACTGCCCACGTTGCGTGACATTAACGCGTGCATTAAAATTGAACCGGTGCGTTTTTTGACGCACGCGACGGAGACGCAGCGCGTCCGGTGGAGCCCTGGCGTTAGAATATGTGTTACGAACAGTTGGATATGATATTGTTAAGAATTCCATTCCATATTGATGTGGTTGAGAGAACAGCTAAACTATTATAGAAATAACAATTCCTCAAGGACCCATGGTGATTGCTGGATACCACGAGGAGAACCACTGCTCTAGTCTAGACGACACATCAAACAGAGAAACTGTGAAACTTGAAAACTAGAAAATAAGCTTTGCCACAACATACTGTAAGTTTGTCAAGTGAAGACACGCCATTGTACCATGCAAATAAACCATAGAGACAGACTCCATACATGCTTTAATTTAACAAAAAAAAGGTTTATCTTTATTAAAATATCTTAAAAACAGCAATGTCACATACACATTTAACTGTACATCATTGTTTTATTCACATACGTTATAATTCAGTAATTATAATTGAGAGGGAAGACGTACAGAAGAGTAACTTTTCACATTACTATATTGCATTAATACATTGCTATTATACCTCACTCCTCATTGACTGGAGTTTATATTTATATAATTTATATAATTCACAGGAAATCTCCAAAGTTGAGCAATTGTACGTGACATTCTCCTGATTCAGGGGCCCGGTTTAATGGTTACAGGTTAGAATCCAACACATGAAGCTTTTCCAGTTGTTGTTTCGGACATTGAGCCAAAACTAAACAACAGTGTGATGTTACTCAAAGGGATACCTTGACACTTGGCTAGGTTATCTATAGATTTCCTTAGCCATATTCTGCTTAACTTAACCACTTAAATCCTATATACTTCATTGCCTGGGGTCCTCCAGGGGTCCACCCCAACCCCCCCCCCCCCCCCCCTACACCAAATATCTTTGCCGTAAATTGTCTACTTTTGTTGAATGTTTGCCTGTTTCCCCCGAATGATCGCCTATTATGACATGCCCAGAATAGGGATGCTAAGGTTCATGTAGTAAAAGGTGCATTTAACATTGAATACATTTTGGACTATGTGTCTGCTACATTTGGACCAACAACTTTGTTACCCGAAAATCACTTGTGAATGAATGAATACATTACCATGTCAGGTAAACGTCCGAAAGTCTGAGTAACTATTGAGTAGCGTTGGGACGTGAATGTCTCCGCTCATGAACAGACAGAAATATGGCGGAAAACAGGAATTTTGTATGAGACAACGGAAAGAATCTATTTCGCAAGCAAAAAAAAAAAAGCTGATCAAGCAGCTTTGCCAAAGCATTTTGAAAGCAGAACGCTTTCTTTCTTCTCCTTGCGACCAACCGCACCTGAACGCAGGCCAAGTAGGAAGAAAAAACATTTCACTAATTCGGACCCTCCATACCCGAGGACCACGTTAATGCAGCATTAGCTCATGTATTGCAAACCTCTAATG
The DNA here is from genome assembly GCF_951216825.1 of Electrona antarctica. Lineage (NCBI taxonomy): Eukaryota > Metazoa > Chordata > Actinopteri > Myctophiformes > Myctophidae > Electrona > Electrona antarctica. The sequence goes on along the minus strand of NC_136790.1, from coordinate 36,310,189 downwards.
AACTACAGACTGCAGCGAAGGCTGGGACGCAATTCATATATGGAAATATTATTTTCTTCAGTGTGTGTGTGTGGTGGGTGGTTCTCAAACGTTTTTTTTTAATTTCAAGGACCCCCGGTTTGGTATACATTACACCCCCATGCAGACTTGTAATGCTTCCCAACTACCACTGTGGGTCCCCGAGACCACCGTGCTCTGCATCATGCTGTAGATCCAAATGACAGGCTGTCAAAGGTCAAGGTCAACCCTTTGAACTAGCAGGTTAGCTCCTATTAGCACAAGTGTTGCCATGTCTGTATCTGTATATCGTATTAATTTCCCTGCGGGGATACTAAAGTACATCTCATCTCATCTGCCTTTTATAAACGACTTTGGACTTGTTTTGCTGTAAAGTCGCTTGTACATTTTGGTAGTGTCAGGTTGTGTTTTTTGGGGGCCTTGTTTCTAAAGTGTAGTTGCGTATTTGGGCTTCATTCCTAATGTTGTTTAAAAAACAATGGTTCTCATATCTTTTCATGTCAAGGACCCCCAAATTAATATGCATTTGGACTCCCATCTGAAAATATTTGTTGTTGTGACAGGGACCCCATATAAGATTTGTCTTGTTAAAAAGTTTCAAACACATTCCACATTTAGCAAATTTGAAGATTTTTTTTAAGTAGCCGATGTATGTAAGGTTTAAGTGGTTCAACTCATTCTTATGCTATATTAACTGCAAAAAAAGCCTCAATGATGCATGTGTTTGTTTGTGTTGATGAATGTGTGACAATCAGAAGTAGATACAAAATGTGTAAGCTAAGAATGAACCAATCAAGTCTTTCTAAAGAAATATCGACATAGTGTAAATTATTCTAAACGGTTTGATATTTTAATGTCACATGTTTTTCTTCTAGAGTTGGCCACGTAGTAGCAAAAACAAGAAATGTTTTTGCTGCGTTCACACGGACAGATGCAAAAGCTACACCGCTACAAAAACGTTGAGCTGGTTTCAACTTCAGATATAAAGCTACCAAAATCTTTGTATGTTTTGCATCTGCCCGTGTGAACGAAGCATTTGTGTAGGACCTAATTCAATAGACTTGTTACGACTATTAGCTTGTGATAAATTTAGAAGTACATATTGTTTTGTAAGAGGAATGTTCACAATACTACAAGTTTGTTTTACGGTCGCTACAGCACAAGTGTTGACATCTGATATAAAACTGGCGTCATATAAACCCATCTAACTGCAGCTTTGCAACAACAATTCCACCCAAATCTTAAGCCTGATATATTCTTAGTTGATCATTGGAGTCGCACACTGAACATAGCAGCTATTGCTATTGTTCCCATGCGCGGCAGGATGCACAACCACGTATAAATCAGGCATTTTACAGCGCTCCCCCTTCAAGCACAGATGTTATTGGCCAGACAGAGCGTAGCTCAGTGGTAGCGGCCGATGGGCAGAGACTTCAGACAGGTGAAGCTGTTCGGATACTTGGCCAGGATGACAGGGTTTCCGTCCATGCGGACCTCGTTGAGGTTTGGGCGGAGGTAGTAGGTGTTGTTGCCTTTACAGAAGGTGTCTGTGCTGATTTCAGTGATGTTGTTATTCTGAAACGACACATCAGAGGGGAAATGGTGGCGTTTTAGAGCTGGGCAATAACGTTGTTATTATACATAAACAAATCAACACAAAATGTTATAAACTGTTATAATCAACTAAATCAATTAGTATGATTTAACCACTTTAGCCCTTTATTATCCTTCCTTGGTCGCATAGAAAACTTCCTTGGTCGCGTAGAAAACAATAGCAGAATTAGCCGATCTACAAGCTCACGTCGCATCGAGATGTATTGTTAGGTTGTGGATCTGCTATTGTCAACAAAAAATAAATAAATTGAGGCAAAAGTTGTAAATACAAATTCATGCTGTGTTCACGGTATCACAGCGATTACTATTATTATCATAAACTTACCTGTAGATGGACGATGCGTACACTCTCTGGGATCTGAGGAACAGCCTCCAGTCTGTTGTCAGCCAGGAAGAGGTTGGCCAGTTTTGTGAGTTTCTGTTGGAGAACAACATACAGTAAGTATCCTGGTTTGGACTGGTGTCATGGGTGTTGTCTGAGACTCTGAACACCATTTAACCTCAGACTAAACTCAGTCAACAGAGATGTACTCTGCCTTTCCTGAACGACTCTCATCCAAACTTGTATAGTACTAACTGACCTGTGGTCTGTGGAGGGCACAGGCCTGGGTTAATATGCTGTGTTTGAAAAGTGTGTACTGGATGCATGATGGTGAGTGACCTTCCATACAATGATTGGCATTTATCAAAAAGAAACTTGACATTAAGATGCGAACGAACCATACGCTGCTAGCCTGGCTAATAAGCCAGACCGAATCAGCCAATGGCAAAAATAAATTGCCTGCCGGTGGACGACAGTGTGATTTGAGTCTGGCTTATTAGCCAGGCTAATACGCTGCAGCAGGCACACGCCCATTTTCAAGGAGAACGGACCATTTTGATTTGGCAACATGACTGATAAAGATTCTTTAGAAATAATTATTGCTGTTCTTCTACAAAATATACATGTCGCTTTCCTCTCCTCCACTTGCTGTGACTGATATTGTGTGTATAATGTTGAGAACAATTCATTTGAGACGTTCACAGCTCTCAACTTGAACATACAATCTTTTCTTTCGGCTTAATTTGACATGCCACTCAGCTAAAGCCAAATGTATACTCCGGAGTACTATAGTGTTGCTGGCTGAAAAGGCCTGGTCCACACACACACACACACACACACACACACACACACACACACACACACCAACATGTGTAGCAATGCACGGCAAAGTGATCTGATCTTTTGTGATGCTTAGGAGACCTCCTGATACCTCCTCCTCCTGAGACCTCCTGTGTGGTAGCTACTGTAGTGTAACAGCTTCATTATGTGTGTTAATATGAGAGTTGAAACTAGTATGCTGCCACACTCACATGCACACATTTCTCCTGTGCTTGTTTTGTGATCACAGTTATCACTACCGCCACCAAGGAAGGAGGTTATGTTTTAATCCTGTTTGGCTTGTTTGTCTGTTAGCAGCATGACTTGAGAATGTTCTTGTGCAAAAACAATTAGTTGTTAAATGTTTGGGTTTAAATGGTCAAAGGACAAGGTCACAAACAAAAAATAATAATCACTCATAATCTCATGTAGAAATGGAACATTTACAGTGCCACAGGTCGCTATTGTCTGCCCAAAAGATGAACAAGGGGGATGATGTTAACAAGCTGTTTGAGAACAAGCCAGTTTCCTTCCCCTGCAACACAGGGATGAACTATACTACAGCATGGTCAGACAACTCGTGGACATTCTGTATTGCAAAATATTTTAAGGCCATATGCCTACCGAAAAACATACAGATGCAGCTATGAACTGTGAAAACGAGCAAGGTGCATGGAGTTGTGAATATGGAGTCAGGTGCCCTGGTTAGATCCTGTACCTTGAAAGCATTGGCTTTGACTCCCTTGGTCCTGAGCAGGTTGCTGTTGGCATTGAAGACGGTGAGTTTGGACGGAAGCATGGGCAGCTTGACCAGCTGGTTCTCTGCCAGAGACAGCTCTTCCAGCATACTGAGCTTAGAGAACGCCCCGTCCTCGATCTCTGAGATCAGGTTCCCCGTCAGGTCGATCCTCCTCAGAGTCACTGTGGAGTGGACAGTGCAGCAACACAAACCACTGTTTAAAAATAGACAAACCTGTTCAGTCCATACGTTTTAGGCCATCTCTCGATGGAGAGAGGTAATTCCAACCCTGAGAGGTAATTCCAACCCTGATCTACTGCATGGGAGACCAAACATTTATCGCTTATGCAACAACTTGGAATCCCCTGTTTGCCAGCGAAGAGTAGTTGTCCTGAATTGCTTTGAAAGACCAGGACAAAATGTGTCTTTCATATTCTGATCCGAGTCCGACCAGATAGGGATAAAAAGTTTTAGAACTCCTGGGCCCATGTCGACAAGACAAGAATGTATCTTCAAGTTAACAAGGTGTAGCTTGAAGATAATATTGTTGCATATTGATCACACATGTGTGCGCCATGCATCGTTATATAAATGGCATTTATCCTGGTCTCTCATTGTCTGAAACTAATAACTTACCAATGTCAGCAAAGTCTTTGGAGGTGATCTTCTTGATCCTGTTGTAGCGGGCGTACAGGTACGCCGTCTCTTTTGGAAGCGTGGGCACGGCCTTCATTTCTGGACTCACTTCCTCACAGTAAACGGAACCCGTCAGACACACGCACAGCAGGCATGTTGGAAGATCTACGGCACAGTAGAGAGTAGAGACACACACACACATCAATACTACTACACAGACCACAACCAAATGGACTCTTCTGGATCTATTTGGTTAGTCTAGGCAGGACGCAAACCACAGTCCTAGAGACCTCTAAGTGCCTGCAATCCCCCAAGAATACACAAGGAAGGTGAAGCCTCCTGTTTTCTCTGGCATAGAGAAAGGACAATAGCTGGAAGCCTGGATGAGAGGGGCAGTGATTTTTTGATTTTAGATGGATTATAATTGCATCTTTGATGTATTTACAAACTGTTACATTTGTACTCTCTAAAAGTTCAGTTAAAAGGTGCAATACACAACATGCAGCCACTAGATTCCACACTCTCAAAAACACTTTTTTCCCTAGCTCACATCTGTAAGGCATCAGTTATGCAGTTTGCAACATTGTAACCGGCCGCTTTCTACATGTATTTCTTCCACACTATTGGCACTACAAATGTAAATATGTTTCTTTGTACTTTGTAGGCCATCCTTGGAAGATCCCCCTGCTATGGATTGGCACTGCAGATTTCGATTGGAATTGTAATACTTTAGAAGTTTAGATAATCTAGTGCAGTGCCAGTTAGGAGCGGGCCGGTACTGGAGGAACACTCATCCAATCTATTTCAGCACTCAACACTGCGTTTCCTTGCGTCCTCAGCAATGCACCAAGTGTGAAGTAGATGCATGAATTGTTCTGGAGGTAGGGACAGACATACAGAGATACAGACACACACAGAGATAGACACAGTAAGCTTTGCAGCAAACAAAGGTTTATGACTTTGGTTCCCAATGTAGGGCCCAGGGATCTTGTATGGGGGAACCGTTAGGAACTAGAATCGATAAGTAGAACTGGAACCGGTATCCTACTCACAAAAAGGATACTGAAACGATACCCATCCCTACATACAAGGTCTTTCTGAGAATCTTCACAGAATTTAATCCATAAATCCTGAATCCGGAAAAGTACCAAAAGGGACTACAAAACTACAAGGAGACGTGCACGCACTCCCGGCTTCAGAGATCAAGTAACGCTGCCGCCGCAGATGGTCTTAAGGCGAAAGTAACGTGGCTGCGGCAGCCGGGATAAATGGGGGTTAAGATGGTGTCAGTTATGATGGCAGGGTTTCTTCAAGCTCTGGCTGAACTTTGTGTGTTAAGGAAACGACAAAACCAGCCTCCTCTTCTGAGTATTCTTTTGTGAACATCCAGTCACTGGATAATCACTTACGTGAACTAAAGATCGATTCCTGGCTGGTCAGACTGTTGAACGTCACTCCTCTACTTTCTCTCTCCATGTTTCCTGTATCACTACGCTGTATCTTTCAAATATAGATACAGTGAGTCCCTCCCAAGGAAACATGGCTCCATCCAACTCCACACTATTCACCAGCACAATGCTCACTTAGAACTAGATCTAGATCAGCAATTTTCACTATTTACATTATTTCTGTTCATTTTTATCAAGTGAACTGCCACCGTGTGGCCATAGAGGGTAGTTAGCTGCGCCAGCCGGAATTGGTCATTTTCAGTCACTTTCACTTCCGTTTTCCTCACTCGCAGATCGAAAAAAAAGGGACTCCAGCACACTGTCTTCAAATGCAGTGAAAAAGTTTATTGGGGAACCCGCAACGTTTAGGCCTATACGGTCTTCATCAGGCTATCTTTAACCCGCTTGCAGACCGCCATTGTAAGAAACAGCTTATGTTAGCATTAGCTTGTGGTGTTTATCTTTCACCAGAAACGTTAATATTTCGATCGTGATGCGATGGAAAAGGACCATTGATGATCTTGACCACGGACAGCGCTCATAGGTTCAGAGAAAAGAGCCATAGAAGATACTACTTTTAATGGGACCCTATGGGATGTGTGCGCACGTTTCCTGGTGCTGGTGGTATGCAAGGCTAGCAACCGGGCCAGTGTTAAAAGTAGATTTTCACAGGTAGAGGACAATTTGGTAATTGATATAGTTATTTACTCATTCATAAAATTTAATTTGTGGTGAAAAATCCATCTCATTCCTAATAAAGAGCATGGTGTAACTTTCACATTTTCTCTGTATGGATGTACTCATGGCACCAATAGCAGTTTGATTATTATATTATTTTCAGATATACTAATCGCACAACAACAAAAACACCCCCTGTATAAGATTCAGAGATTGTTTAGTCCACTCCTTGCTAGTCAGTGATCTCCTTGCAACTCCTTGCAACAAAACCGTTTTAAGGCCAGTCCACACCATCACCAATACAACACACTGGCCTTAATCTCATCTTTGTACTCTGAGGCCTTACTTTGTTGTTGATTAATGTCACTGATCATCTGGGATCTGAACCATCTACTTGTAATGTAATTTAAAGCTGTGTTCATTCTTCATTGTTCTAGTTCACTGTTTCATATGAGCTCAGTGGCTGACTTCCAACACACACACACATGCGCGCACACACACACACACGCGCGTTGTCGCGCGCGAACACAAACACACACACACACACACACACACACACACACACACACACACACACACACACACACACATACACACACAGAACAGATGTTCAAGAGAGTTTGTAATTAGTTGTTGGATCGGTGTGTGGCCATTACAGTAAGGAATGTCAACCACGCACACACACACACACACACGCTTTTTGTACCTATTCTGCTGTGTGGGCTCTATCCATCTGTAAACTGAAGTGTATGTCTTTAGCCCAGCACCCACCTGTGGATGTTCGTAACACATTGTGACAGTATAGATCCCATAAGCCTAATGGACAGACAGACACCTGGTTAGATTGTTCCTGTCCATAGCCTGGGGGGGTGCTTGCTCTGCCATTATTGCTCTGCCATTATTAAGTCGCAAAAGTTATACAGCTGTCATTAACCAATTTGAGAAGAAACATTCGGGGATGCCATAAAGACAAGAAATGTGATGCCTATTAGCCTAGTAGTAGTAAGCAGCAAGATTAGCTGCGTGCATACACGCACGCACACACTCACACACTCACGCACGCACGCACGCACGCATGCACGCACACACACACACACACACACACACACACACACACACACACACACACACACACAGGAGGAGCGTATGCATGCATTCCCTGGCAGAGAAATAATAATACAAATAATATAATGAACTAAATAATAGAGAAAAATCTTGTTGGAGAACACAGATCATATGGTGAAATTAAATGTCCCTTTATAAGTTACTGAAATATGTAAGGAACTATTGACTTGTGCATTAGATTCTCAGTTCAGATGGATTGTGGTACTGTAAATGTAGTCTTCATTAGATTCTAAGTTCAGATGGATTGTGGTAGATGTCTTAATTTATAGTGCACTATATTCTCAGTTCAGATGGATTGTGGTAAATGTAGTCTTGAGTTATAGTGCATTATATTCTCAGTTCAGATGGATTGTGGTAGATGTAGACTTGAGTTATAGACTGTAGTGCATTATATTCTCAGATCAGATGGATTGTCTTACCAGAGGCGTCTCCAGCATCTGGGATAGGGCTGTCATCCGGTTCATCAGCCTGAGATAGCGCCCTCTACAGGAGTAGAATACACTGTTACAACTAGTCCCCCACCATAACACAGAGCAAGGCTTTACCACAGGGGTCTGGACTCCCATGCATGCTAACATTTTTCCCTGTGTCATTCATTGTGTAAAAAAAATACAGTTAAATACGGTTTCTCTTGCCAACAACCCCCGCATAGCCACATCACTACCGTACAGGGTTGGAATCCTGTAGGATTTTTAACAATTCATTTGAATGTATTTTGAAAAATCTACATAATTTTGGCCTTAATTATAATTTTTGATAAACACAAATTCAAACTCAACCACCGGTATTGTAATTGTATAGCAGACGTGAGTCTACATACCAGCTCTGACAGTGTGGCAATCAGTCCGCGGGTTCGAGTCCCGTTCCCGACGGCCTTTTCTGCGTGTCATTCCCGATCTCTCTCCCCCGTTTCCTCTCTAACACACTTCACTTAAGTTGACTATCAATAAAGGAATGAAAAGCCCAAATATAAATCTTACAAAAAAAAAAGATATTTGGCCACGACCCACAAATTGGTCCCGACCCATTGTTTGGGAGATCTGGACGATGTTCAGACTCTTGTTACAGATGCAGTCTGGCGTGGCCAGCCCTCCAGTCTCAGTCCACTCTGAATGGAGGAGGTCTGGAGAAACTCAGTGGAGACAGTGGGTAGAATCAGCCAATAGCTTGTGGCTAAACTGTGATTGAGTTATAGGGATAATTATTAACACTGCTTTCACATTCATGTTGTGCATACATTTCTGATAATGTACACATTTTTAATCAAAATAGAATTGGTCCTCCATATTCACCTAAATTCTGTGCATCTCACAATAAATACCAAAACGTAACACTAAATTAATTCAACAGAGCACTGCTTTCCCTTTTATATTGCAGCATTCCTGCAAATTAACTTTGAATGCATGGCAAGCTTGTCGATCTGCCGATGTTGATGTGCAACACGCCTACCTACCTAACAAGAGTGTGATGAACAATTTATTATATCAGCAAAATTAGCATGGATATCAGCTTTTGTTGACTAGCTAGGCTACGTGCTGCAGACACCCCGTTTGTTGGACAGAGTAGTAGGACAATATTGATGTTTTCACCTTGCCGAGCCCCTCCCCCACCATGTAACGGCTCCGCCCATTCCATCAGCAGCCCCGCCCTCCTTCTAACCACTTTTCACAGACTTTCTTTCTTTTCTGAGAAATCAAGCCTGGGATCCCAAGGTTAGTACAGCTGCCGCAAACAGAGCACAACCAGCCAATAGAAATAGTTTGTTTCAACAGTAATCTTTTAGACAAATCCAGGCAGTTTCAGAAAGAAAGTTTGAACGTCACTCCCCAAAATGTGCTTATTATTTGTCAGAAATGGTCCCTGACGTGTTATTAATCTATCTATGAACGACAGAAAAACATTAGCCTAATATGACTTGCATAATAATGACGAAGAGTAACGTCATAGTTATTTCTCCTGACCTGGACCAGTAGTTGCTGCTATTGGACTAGTAGTTATTTCTACATGATGACCAAATTCAAGTATTAAAGTTACAAAGAACAATCTACACAGCCAATAACAACATAAACTGAGGAACTATAGGTGGCTATACCTGCGTCTATCGAACAGACATTGTACTAGTTTGTCATAGTATCATCATTGTGTGAATGGATAACACTACAGTAGTTGACTGTATTATTTGGGTTATTTTGAATCAATCAGACTGGGAGATGTTTTGGTTCGAATCCTGGCTAGGAAAATTAGGGATTGGTTAATAAAAATAAAAAAAATAACATGACAATCTTGACAGTCATGCAGATATAACTAAAATAAACTGGGAACTGGGGATGTTGTCTTACTTACACTCAACTTTTGTTGATTGAAATAATTAATTGAGTTGACTTTCTGTGAATTACTGTGTCAACATTCTTAATTTTACATTTCGGACAATACCTCCAGGAATAGCCTAGGTATAATTGTTTTATTGAAACTCATCTATAATTTCACCACGTAGACCTTCTATATGGGTCTTCAACAGGGACCACCAGTGGGTCCTCAGAGGTACGGTACTACAATGGTGCTGTATATAGTAAGTGAAAGTAGCTGCAAACACTTGTCTCTGCGTACGTAAATATTGGCACTGTGTGTGTGTGTGTGTGTGTGTGTGTGTGTGTGTGTGTGTGTGTGTGTGTGTGTGTGTGTGTGTGTGTGTGTGTGGTTACGTTGTTGTTTTTTATGCTCTTTACCATTTGTCTGCACTGCACCTTAAAGGGACTGGTGTGCGTAGCACTTCTGTGAACTCCCAATCCAACATTTGTAAACAAACAAGTTGAAAAAACAGTGATGATTTCAAACGAATCTATGAAGCCATCAAAGCTGCAGCATCAGTTGGAGACAACCCAAGAAACACCTGAAGAAAACGTCTACGCTAGTCTCAAATCTCTCACTGGTCAAGAGACATGAATGAGTCAGAGCCACTCGCTAAGTGATGGAGAACCAGCTCTGAAAACGTCTTATCAAGTCGCTTGGAAGCCTTTCTCAAGGAAAAGAACAAAAAGTTGAATAAAGCAATATGTAGTGGCGTCTCTGCTTCATCATCTCTGTCTCAGCTAAGTGGTCCTTGGCCTGAAAAACATTTAAGACCCCTAATTTATAATTATACTTAGTAAACTAATATATAGTTGAGTGGTGTCGGCTAAGTGCTTGATCCACTCTTTTTCCTTCTACAACAAATCTCGTTCGGCAAAAGTTCCCTAGAATAAGGATGCTCGGGTTCAAGTGGTTGATTTAACTGTGAGAGCTTTACATTGAGTGGAGATGTCATATTATAATTGTAAATTATTATAATTTATTTTTACCTTAGCCCTTCTTGTGTCCAAGTAGCGTTGGTTCCTGAAGTATCCATCAGATCTTAATCCAGATGCCACCAGCAGTCCAGCTAACAGTACGCAGCTCAACAGGAGCGCTCTCATCTTGGAAGGTCTGTTAGTCTGACTCTCAACGTCTGAACATCTACCAGCAGAGCAGCAGCCACCCAGACTGTGTGCGTGTGAGTGTGCGTGTCAGTGAGTTTGTATATGTATGCTGTAAGACCCTGCTCTACTACTAGCACGTGCTAGTAGTGTGTGTGTGTGTGTGTTTGTGCGTGTGTGTGTGTGTGTGTGTGTGTGTGTGTGTGTGTGTGTGTGTGTGTGTGTGTGTGTGTGTGTGTGTGTGTGTGTGTGTGTGTGTGTGTGTGTGTGTGTGTGTGTGTGTGTGTGTGTGTGTGTGTGTGTGTGTCACAGGACTGTATTTAAAGCTCCTCCAGACACATCCAGGAGATTCTTTAACAGTTTATGGAGTGGAAAAGCTTTAACCCATGGTTAACCACACACACACACACACACACACACACACACACACACACACACACACACACACACACACACACAGAGTAAGACATAAGGAGAGAAAGACAGGACTAGAGAGAGGGGGAGAGAAGTAGGTGGGCAACTAAAGAATGAATTTGAGCTCCAGTCTTTACTGGTCCAGAACGATAACTATAATTTATACTGAACCTGTACTGATCCAAAACTGTATACTAATCCAAAAATATGTGGATCCAGAACTACAGTAGACTGATCCAGAACTAGACTAAACTGATCAGACAAGGATGATGCTCACCATCATTAAACAATGATGTATTTATCTTGGTGATGAAATTAAATGAAATGATTACTATATTTTCCCAGGGTATCTGGGCTAAGCTCAAGAACTTGTTTCCAGCCAGGCCCTGTTCATAGAACATTTCATCGTAGTGGTTCAATGCCTTGTTCAAGGGCACTTCAGCGGTGGTAATTTTAACGTGTCGGACCGCTGATTCGAACTGGCGACCTTCCGGTATCAAGACCGCTCCGCAATCCGTTCGGCCACCGCTGCCACAAGCTGGTTTGCTTCTTGATTCGTACTTACCTGCATTTCTCTTCTGTTTAGTTCATAGGTTACTAGAGGTGATAGTGCATGCACATCCACTCCAGCCCAGGTGCTGGACAAAAGGCAATACTGGAGAAAAGATTCCGCAACACTGGTAATACTCGGCTCCCCTGGTTTATTAAGAATCAATATTTCGATCCTAGTGATCGAAACGTTGAATCGTAATAACTCTATTCTTGCTACTAAGATACCTCGGGTTTATCTGGCCTTGTCTTGTCTCGTCTTGTCTCTGCACCACATATCAAAATAATTAACTTGCTCAAACCTCAGAGTTGGCAATGAAGCCTATGTGAGTCTGAGTAAAAGCCTCATAATGACCAATAAGCAATCTATCTTTCATTAGGTCTTCTCACACTGAGCGAGTTTTCCCAGACTGTGGTCAAACCAAACATTTACACTCATTAAGCCTGGACTCCATATGATTCCATTAGTGCATATTAGTGAGGTTTCTTTGGACTGGTCTCATGCTGGTGGCAGATGTTTGAGTTAAAAGCTAAACGTTTTGTTTACATTTAGCCACAGCCGGCTTTTTTCTCTGCACGGTTCATATTTAAATTGGCAGAATGTGCAATAATGATCTTTGGTTATCTGGTAGTCATCGCAGAAAGCTCCATGCATTCATCTTAGCCTGCAATGGTCTGCATTACTAGCTTAGTGAATTGTTATTTCAGTATCGTACTATAAAGATACATTTGTATGTTGTCCTGCAGACTTCCACTGTCTCTCTAGAACATTCTGAGAACAGGAACACATAATGCTTTCCAAACAACTCCTCTTGGGGATAGAGGCCGTGTGCAGCTGTACTTCAAAAACACTGAGCCATTTAAAACAGTGGCTAAAAAGACTTTTTACAATCCCAGACTCGACTGGTTTCTGTAGCTGCTTTCACACATGCTCTTGACATCCTGCAGTTATCCCAGCCATTAACTGGTGCATGGGGCTGTATCTGAAAAGGCAAGACCTGAAGCGCTACAGACTTGAGTGTGGCAGCTCCTTTGTATAAAGTTAGTGTTGTCTGATTGAGCCCTGTCAGCTCAGTGTGTGAATGGGCCAGGTCATTGTCTGGTGAATTCACCCTATCAGCTCAGTGTGTGAATGGGCCAGGTCATTGTCTGGTGAATGCACATCCAGTGAATGGACGCGGTGATGACACGTCTATTGTTGAGAAGAGAGGAACCTTTCCGGACAACTCCTTATTGTTATGATGTTGGTAGTACCTGTAGATACTTTTCTACTTCCCGATACCAATACCCATAACTTTGATTTGTACAGAGTAAGTACCGATCCAATACCATTGATTCTATGACAGTGGTTCTCAAAGTGGGATCCAGGGACCCCCAGGGTTCCAAATGGACCTTTACAAGTCTATGACTCTGAGAGTGAACAAATGGAACCAAATGGATCCGTCATGGGGGTCCTTGAAATGTAAAAAGTTTGAGAACCACTGTCCTGATCTAGGAATAAATACAAAAGAGGTAAAGTGCGGATCCAAGTTGGTAAAATAATAATGTCAATTGTACAGAAAGAATATAAAACAGTAGTGCAACATTAATTCAAAATATTACTGTACTGAAATCTCATGTGATAAATTGCATGGTATCGAAATGGCATAGACTGGCGCTGACTTGCTGATACCGATACCAGCATTTTTAGTATCGGCAGATTTTTCCGATACTGGTATCATTATCAGAACACCTTTAGTAGGAGCAGTCGAACAATGACAAAAGGCACATAAAGTTTGATATCAGACTCAAGTCTATACATCTGCTTGAATAGATTTTTCTTCTTGATTCATTATTTGATTATTATTATTTGACACGCCCCGTTACGCACGCAGGTCTGCTCCACAGGCACATATGCTGTTTTGACTATGAGTTGTTGTGAAAAGTTGTTTTTGAAGCCTGTGCACCTGTAGAAGTGCGTCTCGGTGTGATCAGCCACGTATAAAGATTTGTTGTATTTCAACACTCTTTATGTCTTTATTAAAACTTAAGTCCCCAATCTGCTGTAGTCTGAACAGCACATCATCAATCCTTGTTAACTTAGTTCTGTTTAGGGTAGTTGAGCTGAGTTTAGTTTGCAGAAAGGTAGAACTCAGAAGTGATCAAACAATTGAAGCAAAGTACAAACAGGACGTTGGTAGATAAGATTAAAAGGTCTATCGAGCATCTCTGTCCACTGCTCAGTGAGTTTGAGTGCAACAGTCTTCTTCACTTTAACACGACCGTATCTGTGAGATATTGTAGTGGTTGACACTTTCAGACCTTCATCTGAGATCTAATCCCACCTTGCTGTCTTACTGTCTGTCTCTCTTCTGCAATGTCTCTCTCTCAGCTTTCCTACAGTCTCTCTCTCCTACACTGTCTCTCCCTCTTAGTTTTCCTATACTGACTGTCACCTACACACTCTTCTTCTCAGCTGTCATACTGTCTGTCTCTGCTACACTGTCTCCCCCTCAGCTGTCCTGTCATGTCTTTCCCTTGTGACCGACACAAAGTCAATCATCTGTCCCGCATTACACCTAATGGATAAGTGTTCTAATTGCGAACGCAGTGAGCATTTACTATGAGACCCAGCAGATCATGTCTGTCTGTCTGTGTCTGTGTGTGTGTGTCACGCTGTAACACCACCCGCCCGCCACCAGAGGGCGCAGCTGTATCACACACAAAAACACACACACGCACACGCACACACACACAACTTCACTTAAAAAAAACTTAACTTAAAAAAAACTTTAAAAAAAAACTTAAAAAGAAAAAACTTTAAAAAAAAACGTAACTTAAAAAAACTTAACTTAAAAAAAAACTTTAAAAAAAACTTAACTTAAAAAAAAAACTTTAAAAAAAAAGTAACTTAAAAAAACTTCACTTAAAAAAAAAACTTAAAAAGAAAAAACTTTAACAAAAACTTAACTTAAAAAAAAATCTTAAAAAAACTAAAAAAAAGATAACTTAAAAAAAACCTTAAAAAAGTACGTAATTTATTCTAATTATTGTTATTGCAATTTACGAGCTGTGTTCGCTTCCCGCGTTCGTGCGTCTTACTTGTGTCTGATAAGAGTTGGCCAGCCTAGTGTTTTCACAACAGAAACCTTCAGTGACTGATGGCTTCCCCCAAAACACTGGCCCAGCGGGAGGAACCCAGTGAGCCTTTTACTGTTGCCAGACATGGTCAAATAAAACACAACCCCAAGGACAAGAGACGGCTCTTCCTCGTAAACAAACATTTCTAATAGGAACCACGTGAGCCCACCTCCCTAGGAGGACAAACACACACGTACAGTACAGGTGTGTTAGTAATTATCAACTCCTTTAAAGTTTTACTGTGCTTGGAAGAGAGGCAAGTATACTTGGGAAGCATTTTACCGTCGCTACAGTTTGGACGGCCAGTCAGGGCGGTTGCAGATCTGGTGCTGATTATGTAAGAGTTCAGACTGCCAGGATGGTATAAATCTGATCAGAGTGTAACAATTTGGACTGTAAGGGTGGTTGTAGATCTGATGATTATGTAACTGTGCTTGGAGTGTCAGCGTGGTTATAGATCGGTTCATTATGTAACAGAGTTCAGACTGCCAGGATGGTATAAATCTGATGATAATGTAACAGTTTTGAGTGTCAGCATGGTTGTAGATCTGACGATTGTGTCAGATGTTTGGACTGTTAGGTTGGTATGAAACTGATTGTTTCCAATTGTTTATTGTCTGACAGTTTGGCCTGTCAGGATGGCATATCAAGTTGGTATTCTAACATGTAATAAGTTACCATTGTGAGATGTTCTGAGACAGAATTTTGGAAACTTGCTTTCATTCAGCTACACTTCTGCGGAATCGTCTAGAAAATATTTGATTCCCTCTTGCCTATTTAAATGATCTCTCGTTTTTGTGTGCTTTTATTTTCTTGTTTTTATTTGTGTTTGTTTTAATGTTCCGGCCAGGGCCAACTTAAAAAGATATAGGGAATAGCAATGTGGATGAATAAAGGATACGTAATAAATAAATACAATGACAATGTACTGTAACAGTTTCATATAGATCAGATAATAATGCTCTTAATACTAAACTTAAGCTTTCGTCCTGCACTTCCCACAATGCAGGTAGCAGAACATACAATTCTAAACTCAAAACGTGAAATTGAAACCTGACCCGACTCCTGACTTAATGATATCAGGACACGGCAGGAACCGTCCCGTCCCGTCGGCGTCGGACATCCATCTCACATCGTAGTCTGGATAAGATTTTCCTGCAAGCTGCTGCCAAGACAGTAAATCAAAGCACATAAAACGTCCAAAATGCCTCGGCCGCACAAAAATACAAACTTGTATGTCCTGTAAGTACTCTAATGGGCGATTCAAAATCTCAAGGTTCACCTCCTATATTCAGAGCAAAGAGAGCAGATCTACATTTATTTTACAGTATAGAC
The DNA here is from genome assembly GCF_951216825.1 of Electrona antarctica. Lineage (NCBI taxonomy): Eukaryota > Metazoa > Chordata > Actinopteri > Myctophiformes > Myctophidae > Electrona > Electrona antarctica. The sequence continues at coordinate 36,293,920 of NC_136790.1, read as the reverse complement.
TTTCCCTTTGTATTGGGGAAAGAGTGTGCATCACATATTGATAGTGAGTAAAAAAATAATTCATAACATTTAGTATACTGTATAATAATGTTGCGGTTTGTCACATAGATCCCAAGATACACCTTGACTTGTCTATCAGCACACCAGTGTGCCTCAATGCTTTTATATGAGACAGGTGAGTGCAGCAGAAGTGTGTGTGTGTGTGTGTGTGTGTGTGTGTGTGTGTGTGTGTGTGTGTGTGTGTGTGTGTGTGTGTGTGTGTGTGTGTGTGTGTGTGTGTGTGTGTGTGTGTGTGTGTGTGTGTGTGTGTGTGAGTGAGTGAGTGAGTGAGTGAGTGAGTGAGTGAGTGAGTGAGTGAGTGAGTGAGTGAGTGAGTGAGTGAGTGAGTGAGTGAGTGAGTGAGTGAGTGAGCGAGCGAGCGAGCGAGCGAGCGAGCGAGCGAGCGAGCGAGCGAGCGAGCGAGCGAGCGAGCGAGCGAGCGAGCGAGCGCACGCACGCACGCACGCACGCACGCGGCTCATCACGTTTCAGGTGAACAAGCGTGCCTGCCTATACATGACCAAACCAGCTGTGACAAACTATATATGACATGCACACGGTTGTTTTGACAGCCGAGTGGACCACCTGGCCAGCCATGGTGTGCAAGGGGGTTTGGCTGAGGCCTTGCGTGTGTGTTTGTGCGTCACTGTGTGTGTGTTTGTGCGTCACTGTGTGTGTGTGTGTGTGTGTGTGTGTGTGTGTGTGTGTGTGTGTGTGTGTGTGTGTGTGTGTGTGCGTGCGTGCGTGCGTGCGTGCGTGCGCGCGCGCGCGCACGCGCTCGTGTGTGTTTCTTCTCAGAAGAGGCCAGCCAGTCTAGTCGGAAAATACAACTTACACTCTGTTCAAACCCAATGGAAAACCTCACTTTGTGTTGTCAACAACGCCAGTCTGTAAATATGTCAGTCAGACAAATGGGGCTCTTCAGAACGACACAGAGACGTACTGAGGCTTGTGCCTGGTTCCATGGATTAAACGACACAGAGACGTACTGAGGCTTGTGCCTGGTTCCATGGATTAAAGTTCTCAGTCACTACCACTGATTTCAGTCATTTGGATTCCATATAGAAGCCAGCATGTCTTCTATGGAAGCACGCCGCGCACTGTAAATAATGCGCTGCAACGTGTTGTAACTTGTAGATCGGCTATTTTCTTTGCAATTTCTTTAGCTGTTTGGCATTATGTGGAACAGCAAGAACATTAGGATGCTAATGCATGGCGGGAGGGAGATTCACAGATTAGAATTTTGGCAAGACAAAATATTTCAGTCGTGAGACTTTTTGCTTTATTCCATGTGCCTGCAGTCGTTTCTCCCATGCAGTGTTTGGCTTTCTGCCCTGGAATCTGCCCTCCCTCAGGACCCACGGCTGAGGACGGTTTGATGGTTAAACCAGATAGACAAAGACACACGCACGCGCACACACACGCACACACACGCACGCACACACACACACACACACACACACACACACACACACACACACACACACACACACACACACACACACACACACACACACACACACACACACACACACACACACACACTGTCCACCATTCTGACTAACATAACTTGGACAGTGCTGAGTTGGCTGAAGGTGAATTCGCAACGTTTGGCACAGCGACTGGCTCACTTTAGCTCGCTCGGTGCCGGTGGTGTCTCTCGTGGCTCAAGTCACCTTCAGACGGCGCGTCTCCGACGGTGAAACCGAGTGCACCTATTTCAATCTGACTGGTTTTCCAATCGTACTGTGACATACACGTCAACATGATATTTTCAGAAAACTCTTAGGATTTAGAACTCTCATAAAGTAGTAGTAAAGAGTTCTCTTTACTTTCTCTCATAGTTCTCATAGAGTACTGCAAGCTTGTAGTCTGCTATTACCAGCTAATCTCCGGCACCGTTGGCCCGATCCATGTCAAACTTTGCACACACACTCCCTGGATGCCAACGACAAACCTCTGCCCCAAATATTCTTCAACGGCCTGTTATAGCGCCACCATGAGGCCGATTTAGGCAAAACACATTTCTGTAGATAACTCGTACACATTTTATCACACAATATCACACAATTCGGTATACACTATCTCCATAGTGATGTGATCAACACAGATCTGCACCATTTCCCATCTTCCATCCTGATTGGCTAAGATTGGCTTCCAAAGCTCACATCCGTTTCGAACAAAATGCCACAAATCACAAACACAGTGTGCAATTTCCGTGAAATTATACACGCACATATCCACTAAGCCGAGGACGACATGCCACTAATTATTTTCCAAATCGGCCTCATGGTGGCGCTATAACAGGACAATTCCTGTTTTTAGCTATAACTGCATCGATCTATATATGCGCACTCCCTAGAGGCCATGGAAAAACATTGTCCCTGCATCCCTCCACATCTGCCGGTTATAGCGCCACCATGAGGCCGATTTCTGCAAAACACATTGCTTATGTTAGTTGCACAGATTTCATCCAAATCTCACGCAAATCGGTACACATGATCTCTGTAGTCATGTAGTCAAGACGAGTCTGTTGGATTTCTCAGATTCTACACAGATTGGCTAACATTGCCTTCCAAGGTTTTCAGGAGTGGCCCGTTTCGTTCAAAATGCTGCACACGTCCTGTTCATCCAGAATTCTATCCTCAGAGATGATATGAGTGATCTGGCTCTGCATTTCCTCAACAAAATGAAGAAAATTGTTGCAAAAAACAAACAAACAAAAAAAACATGTTTATATTACTCCTAAACATTTTGCCAAACATCTCACACAGTCCTATCCTCCTGGTGGAGACCTGTGCCCAGAAGGGCACTTTTTCTAGTTCACACTGTGTCGGCTGATTCATATGTATTTCTTTGTAGTGTGTTCATTTGAATGAAAACGCAACTTTTAAATACATTCGAAGCATTAGGGCGAGAATGTGGAATGCTTGGTTTAATGTTTAGAGCAATGTCAGACGTGTGATGTGAAAGTGTGCTGACGGCAGCAGATGCAGTACAGTCTGCTCTCTGTTAATGTCATCATCACTGGATCCACGAAGAAATGTCAAACACAGCCGAGTATCTCCTTTCATACAACTACCTGATCACTAGAGTCTCTGGAAAAGATTCTTATAGAAACTCAAACCAAAGGTTGTCTAACAGCTTAGTATTCTTATTAACATACAATATAATTGGTACATCTGTATGCTAATCTTGCCACACTAATTGAAAGCTGTGCGCCCGTTTATACGTTCGCCTTCTACCAAACCACTCAGTTTGTATACACATCTCTCCATGCACACCTACTTCATGCCATAGGACACACAGCGCACTACCTTGCATCCATGCAACTGTCATATTTTCTGTACAAATATTGCTTTTGTGTACCATACTGCCATTGCGCAACATCACAACTTCCACATTCACCGACCCCTCCCCTTTTCACTGCATACACACACACACACACACACACACAGCACAGCACAGCACAGCACAGCACAGCACAGCACAGTCCACCCTTAGATCTCCATATATGGAGCTGACCTGTTCTGACATTGCATATGTTGATCTGATGTACACAACTTCTTTACCTTAGAGGACAACCTTATTGTCTCCACCAGGCCGAAGACATGGGGAGAGAGTATGTTTTGCACTCCGTCCGTGTGTGTGTCTGTGTGTGTGCGTCCGTCCGTCCGTCCGTCCGTCCGTCCGTCCGTGTACAGCTAATCTCCGGCACCGTTAACCCGGTCGATGCCAAATTTTGCACACACACTCCCTGGATGCTAACGATTAACCTCTGCCCCACATTTTCCATAACGGCCTGTTATATCGCCACCAGGAGGCCGACTTTTGAAAGATTGTTACACAGTATCTCTATAGTCATGTGTTCAAGCCGGATCTGTCCGATATTCCATCCTAATTGGCTAACATTGGCTTTCAAAGTTTGCAGAATTGGCCCGTTTTGAACAAAAATCCTCAAATCATGAACGCAGCGTGCACTTTATGTGAAATCCTTCACAGACTTTCCTACTAGGCTGAGGAATATATCCCACCCTTTACACATTGGCCTGTTATAGCGCCACCAACAGGGGGATTTTTGCAAAACACATTTGTGGAACAAAATGCCTCAAATCATGAACGCAGCGTGCAATTTTCGTGAAATCTTTCACAGACTTTCCTACTAGGCTGAGGAATATATCCCACCCTTTTCACATTGGCCTTTTATAGCGCCAGCAACAGGTGCATTTTTGCTAAACACATTTTTTGAACAAAATGCCTCAAATCATCCAATTGCCATCCAAGGCGTAAGAAGAAATGGCACCCTTTTCACATTGGCCTATTATAGGAGACCTGTGCCCCAAGGGGCACTTTATCTAGTTTTCTTTTCTTTTCTTTTTTTTTAAGTCTTGATAAAACAGTTTGATTCCAATCTGTATTGATATCAGCAAATCAGATGTGGGATGTCAGTGTGAACACAACTGACAAGCAGTACTGCCTGAAGCTCATGGGTTAGTAGGATTGTTACAGCAACAGCAGGTTTAGAAGCACTGGTTTAGACGTTGTGTCCTCTCACTCCATAGAATAGATGATCTAAATTGGGCCCTCTGTCTTGTCCATTCATTGAGAGCATGCATCCATTTTCCTACTGCTTTAATATATAGCTTGAGGAACTGAATAGAACATGTCGCCACTTGTTCTTTTCTGTCACCCTATAGGGCATAGCAGTAGCGGCCATTTTGTGGTGCTAGGGAGAGAAACCGTATTCATTTTTTACCATAGAGATTTCTGAAACTATTTCTATAAATTATCTTAAAGATGGAGTGCTGTGATTTTTTTCCCACCCTAAAACATGATCATCAGGTATTATTATATGAGGAGGAATATTATTATATATTTTTTTTTAAATGCCGTTATTATGTGGACACGCCCACCAGTTCATTAACAGATTAATCGCCCAGGACGAAGTTCTTTGTCCTTTCTATTAGTAACGCCCGACGCTCAGGACGAAGTATTGTCCTAAAGACGAAGTTTATTGATACGAGAACAGATCGCCTGGCTGTATAGCCCAGGCGCGCCTGCTGGGCTCTCCTCGGTGACGCGCAAGACTGAGACGTCATCAAAAAACTCCCTCCTCTGTTTAGCTGATGAAAACGAAAATCTTAAAACGTTCATAAATCGCGATATAAATCATCCCGTCTTTTTCTGAAAAAAGATCCTGTGTTAGACGGCGCTCCGCGGTCCAGTCGCTAGTCTCGATAGATTTATTCTTGTCTCCCGTTGTTGTCGATCGATTCTAAAGTGCTGTGGCTATTGTTAGCTGCTACACAACATCATGAACTTCCGGCCGGTCCGTCCGGAAAAGGCGTCCGTGTTTATAAATCGACTGGGCGCATGAATGTAATGGATTAAATAGTTCCGGGCAATTAAAGTGTTAAGTATGCCTGGTGTGCCTGGTGAGTGGTGATCCACCTGAACTGAAGCCGCACCCACAGCTGTTGTTGTATGATAAAGGGGGAGGGGATGATAATGATATTGTGATGTCACTATATCACTGTTATTTTCATTGGCATGTTTGACTGTCAAAGTTTCAGCATCCAGGAACAAACCCTAAATACAAAGGGAAGACATCATTGCACATAACAACCATGCCAATGGGTCTAAGGAATTACTGTCACCTCATAAACACATGAACAACTTGAAAAAAATCACGGCACTCCATCTTTAAGAATGGAACCAAGACATCCAGGCTCCTTCCTGGTGAATCATAACCATAAAACATTTTATTCTGTATCAAAAAATATTATAATATTTAATTATATTATATACTATATTTAATAAACACATATGTTATGGTCATGATTCACCAGGTGCCTGAATGGCTTGGTTCCAGGCTTTAATAATTTATTATAAACATTTTTCGGGAATCTCTATAGGAAAAACCAATGTGTTTTATATCGGCCCGCCACTGTTATGCCTCAAGCTCAGCACAGATTTATTGAATTTGATAAGGAGAACGTAATGTGAACTTCATTAGGGCGGCGACTGTAGATTATTTTCAATTACTATTCTATGAATTACTTTTTTTGATTAATCGAGAAGCGTGTTATTTAATTACTTTATTTTTTTAATGCTGAGTTGCAGTTTCACCTTGATCCAAACACGACAGAGATGAGACACATGGACTGCATTACTGCTCTAGCCAAGCATTCCGGCTGTTTGTCTGTGCCCAGAAAGACAGCCAGAGCCTGTTTGGAGTTGGCATGCATGCTGCTCATCATGCTGACTCTCTGAGCAGTCAGCTTAATGCTAAATATCTCTGGTACAAATTCAAGTGTTTTGGATATGAAAGTGAAACCTCAACCTAGTTGCTGTTGAGTTTTATACTTCACCCATTTCAGGATGAGATTTGTGTATTTGCACACAAACGCGCACATGTGCATACAAAACACGCACACACATACTGTACTCTGTCCATTTGCCGTGTGAATGTTGACTCTTGTAAACTTACCTTTGGCTGCTTTAGTCACTTGGCTCTTCTTTTTTGGACTGAGTTCCTGTGCGCGTGCGTGCGTGCTTGTGGAGCGTGTGTGTGTGTGTGTGTGTGTGTGTGTGTGTGTGTGTGTGTGTGTGTGTGTGTTTGAGGAGTGTGTTTGTGTTTATATTTTACAGCTGTGAGTCTGTCAAAGCTGGATTAGTTACACTATATAGGTCATTAATAAAATAATAAAAAATGTTTTAATGAGAAGGTACTTTTAATCAGTGGAATGAGGAGAAAGTTGTAATTTGTAAAAGTTAAAGTCTTATTGAAAGCAGACACACACACATAGTTTTTACCACTGTTTACCTGCAGATGCACACATAAACACACACACAAACACACACGCACACTCCGGTTTGTGTCGAGTAGGAGACTTGACCCTACAACTGGAGAAGACATTTACACTAGAACTCATAAATCACAACCGCCCCATCTATAGGAGGAGAGAGAGAGAGACATACAGTAGAAGAGAGAGGGAGAGAGACAGACATTCAGAGGGAGAGAGAGAGAGAGATAGATAGATACACACATAGAGAGGAGGTGTATTAGATGGGAAGTGAAGAGAGGAAAATGTATAATGTGTGTGTGTGTGTGTGTGTGTGTGTGTGTGTGTGTGTGTGTGTGTGTGTGTGTGTGTGTGTGTGTGTGTGTGTGTGTGTGTGTGTGTGTGTGTGTGTGTGTGTGTGTGTGTGTGTGTGTGTGTGTGTGTGTGTGTGTGAGACGTGGCAGAGTGAGAGCTGGCCAACCATTAGATCTATTCCATATGTTTCCTGACAGAGGAGGGGGGAGACCCCTCCGCCTGTCTGTCTGTCTGTCGGTCGGTCCTGAGACATTGTGTGACCAGTAGAATATTTTTGTTGATATGAAATTTAAACCCTAGTGATTGACCTCTGACCTTTAAATACACTAAAGTGGTTCCCGCTGTGTGTGTGTGTGTGTGTGTGTGTGTGTGTGTGTGTGTGTGTGTGTGTGCACGCACGCATGTGTGCATTTATGTGTTTGTGCAGTTTCAGACTACAGTTAGATGATACTGTAGAATGTAGCTAGATTACAGTTGGAATTTCGTTAGATTACAGAAGGATTACATTTACACCCATGATGAATAAAAAGAACATTGTTCAGATTCCATACATCCAATACATGTGTATATGCCATACCATACTATTGTTTAATGTTGTTTTGCTGTGTTGTGTTGCTATTATTAACCATAATTTATAGAGAGTAGGTATATTCATAACATGCATGATGTTTTTGATGTGACAAAATAATACACACTACTGCATTTGCGAAAATGTCTGGATTTCTCCTGCGGTGTGACGGCTGCTGCCGGCGTGTTTCGGCACCGTTTCAGTGTTTCGGCACCGTTTCAGTGTTTCGGCACCGTTTCAGTGCCACTTCAGTAGCCGTAGGACAATATATTGGCGGCTGTCACTGGCATTGCAGAGTATTTTTCTTTCCTTCATTTTTGGGGCAGGCATTTGGTGCCCCCCAGAGCTTGGTGCCCAGGGCTGCAGCCCCGGGGTTGCACTGCACCCAGAAAGGCCCCGGTCACACTCCAACATAAGTTCTCAAACCTTTTTAATTTCAAGGACCCCCATAACTATGAGAGTGTAACGAATGGAACCAAATGGACGCATATGGGTCCATTTGCTACACTCTCAGAGTTACAGACCTGCAAGTGTTCACTTGGAACCCCCCTCCTCAAGTACCCTTGAACGTCCCTCCCTGGACTTTGAGAACCACTCCTATTGTATATGCAAGTGCATCATTGAAAATCTAAATATCCTTGATGGATCAGGATCAGTCAGGTTCTGATTTTAATTCATGTTCCGTCTTCTAATCATTGAAAAGCTTTAATTACAGCAAAACCGGTTAGAGTTGAAGCAAGTAACTTAGTATTACTTAGACTGCCTAACAGTCAAGTACAGTTACAGTGCCTAAGTGGGTAAGTGGCGCCCTCTGTCCGTCCTACTGTAACACTACTGCCACACACACAAAGAAACGAAAAAAGACAACAACTAGGGGTCAATAACAGGGTCTAGTGTACCAGTTACAATGTTTTCTGCTCATTTCTTGGTGTCATAACTTCCAATTTAACTTGTTTATCCTGTCTCCTGTATGAGTTATCTCTCCTGATTGGATGAAATTGATATCCTGACCTGAAAATGTTCTGTTTACTAAAGAGCTGGAAAGGCAGGGAGACCCCTGTTACTGAACAAACACTACAGAGAACCGAAGTCTGACATCACTGCCACTATAGATGCTGCTAACCCCCTGTCTCACAAGTTATTCTTTCCATTGATAATACCACAGGGTCTCAATTGCATGATTTGAGACGTATAAGAACTGTCTTCCACAACTAAGCAAAGGGTTCTAGATGAAGGTCTAACGTTTCGGTCGTTAAAGACCTTCATCAGGACAGTCCTGATAATGGTCTAACGACTGAACCGTCAACAGTGTGCAGGTCTTCTTCTTTTTCATTCAGAGATCCTCTTTTTAATATACCATACCACGTGCACTTTGTCCTACGCTGCGCACCAGTGACCTACCTTTTGAGGTGTGCGTCAGCCTTTTTGTAAGTTGCTGTCCGAAAGAAACCTTGTATCTCCATACTTCAACTTTTTGAGTGGTGCAACCACTCCTATAGACAGCTATGTGTGTCCCTGGGTCCCTGGCTGTGTCCTTGGGTCCGATCATGGAAATAGCATATTGTCACCACCAAGTGTCACTGTTGTGCAGCTTAACACACAGACACACATACACAGAGACACAGATTTTATGTTTTTTCGTAAATCAATTAAAGCCATACTGTGTCACAAATGTGACAATGAGAATAGCACATCTACAAGCTCACAACACGTCACACCAGTTGTTTTTTTCATACATTTATGCCATATTTTAGCTTGTAGATCATCTGCTATTGTATCCATTGTAGATATTCTATTTGCGGGGAAAAAAAGGAAAATATTTAGTTTAGTGTGTTAACATTTTTCACATAGGCCTAATGCCCAAAACAGGGGTGGCCAGGCCAGCTTGAGACTAAATATAATAACTAGGCATGTAACGATTCACTCAACTCACGATATGATTCGTATCACGATATGAGGTTCACGATACGATTTTTCACAATATTTTAAACAAAAAATATTGTGATTTTTTTTTATATAACTACATTGCAAAAGAAGTAGCATTACTTTTGACAGTGCAGAAACATAATTGCCTTCCTTGATGAGCATCAATGACCATCATCACCTGGGCACAGTCACAGACACACACAGCTCCCCTCTACAGTGCTCTACTACTCTCCAAAAGCACTTGAATATGATGGAATATGACTAAAGCGATGTTTTTATTTTTATTTCAATAAATTGATTCATATCGTCAGGATTAATATCGATATATCGATATACGATATATCGATACATGCCTAATAATAACTATACTTCTTCTCCATGCTCTGAAAAGTAACCGTTCTGAACATAGGCTACACGTTTTCTATGATAGCCAAGCATCCAGACAAGTCAGGGGTGGGAGGCAGTGTGAGCTTTATTGACTCATACAGAATAAATATAGCACCATGTCAGCTGGTTACTACAACACTAGTAGTACTGTGGTCAGGTGTGGTGTTTAGTTGATCTAGCACCATGTCAGCTGGTTACTACAACACTAGTAGTACTGTGGTCAGGTGTGGTGTTTAGTTGATCTAGCACCATGTCAGCTGGTTACTACAACACTAGTAGTACTGTGGTCTGGTGTGGTGTTTAGTTGATCTAGCACCATGTCAGCTGGTTACTACAACACTAGTAGTACTGTGGTCTGGTGTGGTGTTTAGTTACTACAACACTAGTAGTACTGTGGTCTGGTGTGGTGTTCAGTTGATCTAGCACCATGTCAGCTGGCTACTACAACACTAGTAGTACTGTGGTCTGGTGTGGTGTTTAGTTGATATAGCACCATGTCAGCTGGTTACTACAACACTAGTAGTACTGTGGTCTGGTGTGGTGTTTAGTTGATCTAGCAGTGCACCATGTCAGCTGGCTACTACAACACTAGTAGTACTGTGGTCTGGTGTGGTGTTTAGTTGATCTAGCACCATGTCAGCTGGCTACTACAACACTAGTAGTACTGTGGTCTGGTGTGGTGTTTAGTTGATCTAGCATGTGTCAGCTGGCTACTACAACACTAGTAGTACTGTGGTCTGGTGTGGTGTTTAGTTGATCTAGCACCATGTCAGCTGGCTACTACAACACTAGTAGTACTGTGGTCTGGTGTGGTGTTTAGTTGATCTAGCTAGCACCATGTCAGCTGGCTACTACAACACTAGTAGTACTGTGGTCTGGTGTGGTGTTTAGTTGATCTAGCACAATGTCAGCTGGCTACTACAACACTAGTAGTACTGTGGTCTGCTGTGGTGTTTAGTTGATCTAGCACCATGTCAGCTGGCTACTACAACACTAGTAGTACTGTGGTCTGGTGTGGTGTTTAGTTGATCTAGCACCATGTCAGCTGGCTACTACAACACTAGTAGTACTGTGGTCTGGTGTGGTGTTTAGTTGATCTAGCTAGCACCATGTCAGCTGGCTACTACAACACTAGTAGTACTGTGGTCTGGTGTGGTGTTTAGTTGATCTAGCACAATGTCAGCTGGCTACTACAACACTAGTAGTACTGTGGTCTGCTGTGGTGTTTAGTTGATCTAGCACCATGTCAGCTGGCTACTACAACACTAGTAGTACTGTGGTCTGGTGTGGTGTTTAGTTGATCTAGCACCATGTCAGCTGGCTACTACAACACTAGTAGTACTGTGGTCTGGTGTGGTGTTTAGTTGATCTAGCACCATGTCAGCTGGTTACTACAACACTAGTAGTACTGTGGTCTGCTGTGGTGTTTAGTTGACCGAGGACTACTTCCTCTGCCTCCCGTCTGTTGAACACCAACATAAAGAAACAACATTGAATTCCCAGGTGTTTTTCAGGTTGAGAGTAGAACTTTCTAGAACCATGGAATTATAACATACATTATGCAAAAAACAAAAAAACAACAACACAGAAATGTAAAACATATGCTATAGCAACTAGCTTGTAAAAAGAAAAACACGTTTCATACAGAGAGACATGCAGTGAGATATTATATAGATTGTACAACAATTTGCAAGTGATTATACTAGAATGAATAATGCCTGTGTCACTTATCAGCTGTTCCGCCATACATACATGCAGGTTTAAATGCAGGTCTGAATGTTGTTTGATTCAGTGTCAGAATGTAAAAAATAAAACCTAAAAATACCGATATCAACTTGACCTGATGATGCTAAAATGAAAAGTAATTATTTATATAAAATAAAAGGAAACAAACTCTCAGTAAAGTTTTATTCTCAATTATTTTCTTTTATACGTACTTGTAGCCTGTTCAGTCTGATGTTGTCTATTCTAAGTAACACAAAAGAATTTAATAACATGTGAAATTATAATTCTACAGAGGCATCACCTTTGTGCTCAGTTCTATATACTTATTTGCATGATGGTGTCTCACACCAAAAATAGCTGATCAGAGCTTGTAGATCAGTTATCTTTGGTTGGAAAGCCTTGTGTAACTAACCTGACTCCGCCAGATGGGGCAGCAGAGAGTACACTGGGTAGCAGGAGGGGGGAACCCAGTGTACTCTCTGCTGCCCCATCTGGCGGAGTCAGGTTATTGTGTAACATGAACTATAGCATCCAACCAATGCTTATTCAGTTCCATTTAATTTGGTCTTATGTGTACCACTTATGTCTACCACTAGGGGGTGCTGTTGGATGGCTTGTGTTGTGGCTGGATGTTTATTGATGATGAATGCAACTGAATAGGCTGAGTGATGCAGTGAGCTTGTCTTTGGTGTAAAGCCTTGTGTAACATGAACTATAGCAAAGCTCTTTCTAAAGTCTAGTGGTTCCCCAAGATTCTGATGACTCTTCCATCATCAAAGTTCAATAGTTATTTTTAACCACTTATAAACCCTATACGTATTTAACTCTGGTCCTTCAGGGCTCTGTATGGTCCACTACGACCAAATCTCTTTGCTAAAAAATAGCCGATCTAGTACAAGCTCACACCGTGTAGTAGGTCTGCAATTTTAACCCAATGTTAACTTTTTTGTTTTAATTTTAGCCCCAGAGTTAACACAATAGGGACATTAGGGCTGATGTGGTTAAATGTTTTATATATAGGCCTACTGGTGTGTCAGAAACCTTTCATTTCATTAAGAATGCTGGAAAACACTCTTGATAGGAGAGGCAAACGCTACATTACAAATATTTTTCTTTCAAATATCATTTTCCCTGTAAACAATTGTGTTGATATTAATGACGGTCGATATTTATCAGAATAGGAAGCTGGTTGCTTGGGCCGCGTTGTGGTGATGGTGGGTTGTCCCGCTGTCATCTCACTCAGATCTGCTTCAGCTAGCTTCCTCTGGCTTAGCTACAGGAAGTGACACGCTTGACCCCATACTCACAAGCCAATCAGAGACCTGGAGAGACAGCATAGGTTGAGTTGTTAAAGTATGAATGGACCTGTTAGTGAGCAGTGGGATGGGGGGGTTATGATCTTGTCTAATCGGTTATCGTCGATTACAGATTATGGGTGAGTTCACACTCAAAGTGTATTTCTAACTAAGGTTGGGATCCGGAAGCAGAGTAAACAGGAAGCGGAGTAAACAGGAAGCGGAGTAAACAGGAAGCGGAGTAAACAGGAATCAATTCCATCACATGTTTATCACCCAGAGGCTGAGCTGTGGACTTCATGTCTGCTTTGCTATACAATTACAATACTGGTGCTAGGTTTTAATGTCAAGGACCACCAGTGACAGTGTACAAATGGAACCAAACGGACCCGTAGGGGTCCGTTTGGTTCCATTTGTACACTATAACACAGACTTATAGACCTGTAAGTTAAGTTTCTATAACTAGTGTTGTGTCCTATCGGAACCACCTATAGAATCGTTAAAGGGAATCGTTAAGCAACTGGAATCGTTAAAATCCTAAAGGATCCCATTCATCCCAACTAGGATCCTTTACCACCGCATATCTATTTTAAGCTAACAACCTGTCACATGGTTGTGAGCTTGTACAGTAGATCTTCTATTTTCCCTATGAATGCAGGTGTGTGGGACTGGATTGGCATTTTGACTTGACTAGTAGTGTGTCTGTCTTGGGCACAAAAACTGTGAAAGCCACTGGTCTAGTGGTTATGAACTGCTCACAGTAGGATCACAAACTCAAAACTGAGCTGTACGTCGCAATGCACTTGCGCTGTTGTTTTTTTTTCCATACTGGCACAAAATGCATTTTTCCACTTGCAAAACGTAGTGTGTGAACACGCTTAATTGTCCCAGCAAGAACCCACCTGATCCCTGCACAGGCAACAGTCTGCGTCATTTATGCCTATTGGAACCCTTTTTAAGCTGGCTGTAAACCCATAATATCATCAAAACCACAGATGTCATCATTATTCATCAACAACAGCGGAACGCTAACCTGACTCCGCCAGATGGGGCAGCAGAGAGTACACTGGGTTCCCCCCTCCTGCTCCCATCTGGGAACTCTCAGGCAGACTTGATGCTCCGGCCACAAAACGGCCTGGCCAATCAGCGGCAGCTAGAGGCGGGATCAAGGCATACACAGTGCTGCCTTGATCCCGCCTCTAGCTGCCGCTGGAACGCATCCCGTTAACCAAACACACCTGGCCTGAACTGATTTCATAGGACATGGCTTATTGCATGGGGACATCAGGTCTGTTCATTAGCAAAAGGCTGTATTGCAGTAGTTCTCTTTTTTAAACATCAGGACCCCCATATTGATATATATTTGGTCGCGGACCACACATCTGAATTTTCTTTGAATAAAAGTAATAGCAGATGTTCTCCAATGTTCTTGTGTTAATTGCTTGTATACAATGGTTAAAATAATTGTGATGCTGTATTAACACATTTAGTTGGGACCCCCTGGAACCCCCCAAGGACCCTTAGGAGCCACCGGACCCCACTTTGAAAACCACTTCCTTAACTGTACCATCACAGCATAAGTCGCTAGAAAAGTCAGTTTTATCTAACACTAGAGTGGTGCCCGTTGGAGCCGTCCGCTACAGTGGTGCCCGCTGGGCACTGGCCTACATGGAACGATGCAAGTTTGAGAGTTATTTGTCAGGCATGCCCAAATATGACGTCAGAATGATGTCAGAACAGACCAGCTCCATATACGGACACTGGACAGGGGCCCTGTCCAGACCCCGGGAAGATACCTTTTTGGGCGGTTCTGGACAACCGTGGGTCCGACCGACTCAACACCGGGCTGTACCTGCACCCCCTGTGGTGGGCTGGAACACGTGTGTCGAATTTGAAGTCGGTGGGGCAAGGAGTTCTCGAGTTACGTGGATTACAGACGTACACACACACAGAGACTTGGTGCATTTATAGATTTACGGTCCTTGCATACCCAGAGTGTTTATTTTGTGGGATTAGCTAATTCACGTGAGTTTAAACTGCTGTTCAAGTCATGAACACAGAAAAAGAAATTTTTGCTGTGACTAAAAGCTTCAACCAGTATTAATGAGGCATCATCAAATTAATAGTTTGACTTGAATATCTGGGATATCTGACTGCATGTACTGTATACAGTACTGTACTGTATGTACTGTACCCATTTTCTTGTAGGAACATTGTGATTATCTGACCTGTTTCTATCCCGGTTTCCTCGCTGTTCTTTCTATCTCCATTTCTCCTCCCTTTCCTGAAAACTACAAATGACGGAGCTTGTACGAAAAAAATATTTCACCCACCTGTTTTACCGCTGTAAACCTACAGTATGATGTGACAATATAGCTGACATTCTGATTGACACAAGGTGTCAGTCTTAACATCAGGTGGCAATCTTAAAGGACGACTTCACCTGCTTTATCTTCATACTGTAATAGGTCCTCACTAATGCTCATTATAATATGGTAGCATTTTTGCCTACTCACTCTGTGTCTCAGTGGAGGGCTGTGGGCAGTTCAGAAACCCACCTACCAGTGGCATCATCGATGTGGGAATCCAAACGAATAGAAAGTAACTGCAGACTTTCTATTCTACCCTTTCTATAGGGTCCTTGGGGTGATAATGAACCCGGAAAGTCAGTATGCTATAATGGAAGCCATTGTTCTCAAGTTAATACAAATCTTGTTGTGACGATGATGTTCACTGCTAGGCGGTTTTCTGAACTGTCCACAGCCTTACTCTGAGACACAAACGGAGTAAGAATAATTTTGTCTCCATATTATGAGCATTACATAGGTTTAAAATGGGTGAAGTCGTCCTTTAACAACTGCATCTATCATAAAAACACAGAGGTTTGTAATTATTTGGCCCTCAGGGTTTTGAACGCACCGTCATTGTTCTAGCTTGTGGCATAGACATCCTACTTCCTCCTGAAGTTGGATGCCAGTTGGACGCCGCGGCTTCCCGCCACGCAGCGGAACGTGGTGGGCGGAATGTTCCAGTATCTCACTGGGTTGGCGAACAGACTGATGCTGCTGTACTGGCTCTTCTTATCGCTGTCCCTGCTGGGGCAGAAGTCATTCACCCCAACATAGTTGATTTTATTACCGTGAAGAAACATCACCTGGGGAGACACACAGTGGGGTGCACAACATCTCATCGTTCCATAGGGATATAAAATGTCATCTTGTGTTGTCACTGTAAAGGTTAATTAGTTACAATACTTCTTAGTTACAATATTGTGAGTACAAAAGGTCACGTAGAAAGGGTATGTCTAATATTTATCAGAAATATCACCATATATGGCATCGATGATAATGATCCCGATGCCTAAATACTCGGCGACTAACAATGGATCACGTTTACTGTGGTGACCATCCCTGACCTGGAGGTATAATGTGGAGATACCTGAGAGACCAGGTGCAACGTACCTGCAGGTACCTCAGGGAGCTTAGACCAGGGGGGACCTTCCTCAGTTTGTTGTTCTCCAGGTGGATTTCTCTGACGTTTGGGATGGAAGCCAGACTTCCATTCTCTACAGACTTGATCTGGTTAAAACCCAGACTCAACCTACACACGGACAGACAGGCATGCATAAAAACAAATAAGACATACAGACAATCAGAAGGATAAGGATACAATCCTTATACAACAAGAAAGATTTGAGCGCTGCCTAACAAGTAAGACGCGCGAACGCGGGAAGCGAACACAGCTCGTAAATTGCAATAACAACAATTAGAATAAATTACGTACTTTTTTAAGGTTTTTTTTTAAGTTCTCTTTTTTTTAGTTTTTTTAAGATTTCTTTTTAAGTTAAGTTTTTTTTAAAGTTTTTTCTTTTTAAGTTTTTTTTTAAGTTAAGTTTTTTTTAAAGATTTTTTTTAAGTTAAGTTTTTTTAAGTTAAGTTTTTTTTAAAGTTTTTTCTTTTTAAGTTTTTTTTTTAAGTTAAGTTTTTTTTAAGTTAAGTTGTGTGTGTGTGTGCGTGTGCGTGTGTGCGTGCATGTGTGTGTGTGTTTTTGTGTGTGATACAGCTGCGCCCTCTGGTGGTGGGCGGGTGGTGTTACAGCGTGACACACACACACACAGACACACAGACAGACATGATCTGCTGGGTCTCATAGTAAATGCTCACTGCGTTCGCAATCACTGCGTTCGCAATCACTGCGTTCGCAATCACTATATAAATTTGACTACCACGGATTAGAAATTTGAAAGTCAACAGCCTGGACAAATCCTCAGTGTACTTTGCTGGGTACTAGAAGCTCCTCCCACTCTGACATCATCATCATCTGAGCTGCTCAGACGTGTGTTAATGACACAACACTAGCCTAGCATGGCCAGACTAATATCACTGCTCAGATTTTAGTCTGGAATCTCTGTGTGGAACCTGCATTTCCAAAGGGAAATTTCAAAAAATGCCTCAGGTGATAAACCTGTCCCAATATTTGCCTACTGGGCCCTGATTGGTCCCTCATTACTTCGGAATGATTGAAATCCGATCACAACTGAGCGGTGCCAGACCAAATTTGCCGAGGGCACTTTTGAGGGCCGCTAGCCCACATGATGTTTACAGCAGTAAACGTCATGTGATGTCATGTAAGTAATATAAATATAAATATTGCACCCCGTCACTTCACACGTGTTTTGTCAACACATCAGAGGCTGACACGGGCGAGGAAGATGAGGTGGGAATGGTGGGCACTGGGATATGAGATTAGGTGGACACTGGGAGATGAGGTTAGGTGGACACTGGGAGATGAGGTTAGGTGGACACTGGGAGATGAGGTTAGGTGGACACTGGGAGATGAGATTAGGTGGGCACAGGAAATGGAGCTGGGTCCGTCACAGGAAGTGGACATGAGTCTGGCACGGGTCATTAGGCCGGCACAGGACCTGGAGATGAGGCAGGCGCAGGAACTGCCAGTAGAGGATCATCGGCTGGAACAGCAGGCCATCATTGAGTCCATGGAGGCACATGTCAACCCGGGTGTGGACCTGGAACAGCAGGCCATCATTGAGTCTATAGAGGCACATGTCAACCCGGGTGTGGACCTGGAACAGCAGGCCATCATTGAGTCTATAGAGGCACATGTCAACCCGGGTGTGGACCTGGAACAGCAGGCCATCATTGAGTCCATGGAGGCACATGTCAACCAGGGTGTGGACCTGGCTGCAGAGTTTTACCCAGCGATTCCACCAGCCAGTAAGCATCTAATAGACAGTCTGCCACATATGAGCGTCCGCGAGTCTGTGGAGGACTCCTGTAGCATCTGCTGTAGTGACTACATTGAAGGGGAGGTGTACACTCGGTTGTCCTGTAACCATGGTTACCACAGACGCTGCATCACCCTGTGGCTGCAAACGTCTGCCGCGTGCCCTGTGTGTCGTCACATGTCGGCTCCGCCCACTCCCCTCCCACAAACATTCTTCCAGACTCTCTTAGAATACTTACTTATTATAGTTAGTACATTAGTAGTATTATTAGTTGTACTGTTCTCATGCAGCGTAGGGACCGGTAACATGTCATTGTTCCGACTTCTTGTTAGTCCGACTGATTTCTTCACAGGTGAGTAGAAAAATAACCTATACACACAGTTCAAGGTAACCAGTAAGGCATCCGCCTGGGTGACGGCAGACTGCTGGGCGAGTGCTTTGGCATGGAGGGTCAGATCAACATATGGAATGAATTGTGTACTAGCCATATATGGAGCATGTCTTGTGTGTACAGGGTTTGATGAGGTCAGATCAACATATGGAATGTCAGAACAGGTCAGCTCCATATATGGAGATCTAAGGGTGGCAGCGGGGGAAGTGCCTTGAGTGTACACTACAGGGTTTGGTGAGGTCTGGCCATGGAGCGTGTCTTGAGTAAACAGGGTTTGATGATATATGGAATCAACATATGGAATGTCAGAACAGGTCAGCTCCATATACGGAGGTCTAAGGGTTTGAGGTCAGTACAGATGTAGAGTTCCATATAGGCTCCATATATGCAGATCTAGGTGATGACTTCTCCATGTATGGCTATCCAGTGTTTGATGAGGTCAGTGTCGTGATATGGAGACGGCCTGGCCGTCTATATGGCCGCCATATATGGAGTGTCAACCATATATGGTGGCGTGACGTGTCACGAGGCGTAATCGACGTGGCGGATTGACTGACAGGTTTTGCAGGTTTTCTGAACATGTCTGTCTTCTCTGTGTACTGCTGCATCAAAATGGTGCAGACAGGAAGTGACTCATTACTTTTCAAAATAAAACACACACCTTCACAATAATGCAAAGCCTTTCTAAAGTGAACAGAAATACAAACATTGCATAGAATTACTTAAACTGAAACATTATACAGAATAATTTAATATTTGCCTTAACCCATTTTGGGCGGGAACCCCTTTTGGTGTTAGCATTATGTTGTGCTTTAGCTATTTAAAAATCACACCCGTGTGAACTGAGTGGTGCAAGGTCTTATATAGCCTGATCAGCTGTGGTCTGACGTAATGTCAGTGACCATAGTAACCATGCTCATTTATTAGGGTCCCACGTACAGGTACACACATAAACGGACACATACGTAGATACAGACAAAGCTGGTTGTTGGAGTGGTTTGCACCACTCAAAAATAGCAGATCTACAAGCTCATAGCGCGCCACCGAGCGGCACGCTACGAGCTTGTAGATCTGCTATTTTTGAAAAATCGTTAAAATGTGCCTCAAATCTTTCAGAAAATTGTCATGATTTAGAAAACATTTTTTTTTTATTTCGACGTCAGGCCTGAATGGGTTTAAACGCAACACATTAGTTAATCATAGTTTCTCCCCTCCAATGTCTAGCCTTCACTCGTGAGTTGTGACGTCATGTGGCAACCAAGTCTATGGACTTCTAACGTTTGTCTGAGAGCCCTAAAAAAATAGGATAAAGAACTACATGACCGTCTGCACATTTCCTGGCATGGAACGGCACTAATCTGTCCTGTTTTGTAGATTTTATGCTTTGTTATTTGTGTTATTTTATGTGAAACTTAATGGGCTGCTGTTTTGGCCAGGACTCCTGGTAAAATAAAGGTGGAAAGAAAATAACAAAAGCAGAGCCATCTCAATGGGATTGGACTGGCTATGAGTCACTAACAGGGACTAGTTAATGTCTCTGCTAGGCCCCATTTATTTCCAGGAAAAGTGAGATAACACAGCTAATTGGCCCACATTCCCACAATATGATTACCTTTTGATTACATGTTGTATTTTGCTGGTTACTTAAATAATCGCAATATTACACTCGAGGGTATTCTGAACCGTCATCATTGGCACTTGATACTTAGGGAACAGTGTGCTTGACAGCATCACTGTTATGCCAATAATGATGGTAAAGTACACCCTCGAGTGTATGATCGCTTCATTGATGCCCATGGAAAGATGGAACATTCAACCGTTAAGGACAAAGTACTAACTGGAACTGCAGATACATGCAGTTACATGTATCAGCTTTTAATATACAGCGCCTCTATGATATTACAGTACAATGTACTGTGCATATCACTATTAAGGTTCTTGAGGAATACTGGTTTCAGCTCAAGTGTAACCATACATACAGTATACATTCTAAACGCATACGCCGGTGGTCAGCAGCAATAATAGCTATCTAACCTCTGGCTAATCATAGCAATGGTAAACAAATGAACACGTTGGTTTAATTTCATCACATCAGCACTGTAATGGAATTATGCCAATACTACACTGTTCTTATCCATGATTATAGTCATAACTCCTATGAACCTTCCAACTGAAAGGACATTTGTCCACTCTCTCTGCACGTCTAATTCCAACTCACAGTAGTAGGCAAGCCATGTTCAAACCGGCTGGTTGCCTGTCAGAATAACTATCATTTCTAGTACAGTGTGTGATATAATAAACTATAGACGACAGTTAAAGTCCTCATTTTATTCTGACCCCTCCACGAAAAGGCCTAGTTGTCCTGATCCCTTATCCATCATTTATACATTATGGATAATTAGTGTGGATTTAAACTGTTATTCGTCTATAGTACTTTATTGATCTGAGCTTGGCAATATTTTGAAGGTGGAAAAAATGTACGGGTAACAATTTCAATATGAATCAAGTCAAGGTGCATTGATTGATCAAACTGAACGCCAAGGTTTCTAATGTTGGGGCGCACATTGGGTTTAAGGGGCCCACTACAGTGACGCCGCCTTGGGAACAATACTCTCTGGGGCAACAATAAGTACCTCTGTTTTGTCCTCATTTAGCTGGAATGTATGACTCTGTCCACTAACCACACCTCCAGCTATTTTTATTGTATAAAACATGTATAAAACATGTATGACATGGAGGCTGCATGCTGCAGTCTCCCGAGAGCTCTCCTGGAGTTAGTTTCTTGTATAATAAATACATTGACTCATTCCACTGTACTCTACCCTTTGTGGGAATTCTTTACACTATTGATGTATGTTTTAGATTATCCATAACAGCACTCCGTTGACTGCATGTGTAATAATTATAGCATATCTGTGTGGAGTCTTCACCATCACACTGCTCATTAATGTCCTTTAACCCATTCAGGCCTGACGTCGAAATTTTAAAAAAAAAGTTTTCTAAATCATGACAATTTTCGGAAAGATTTGAGGCACATTTTAACGATTTTTCAAAAATAGCAGACCTACAAGCTCATAGCGCGCCACCGAGTGGCGCGCTATGAGCTTGTAGATCTGCTATTTTTCAATAGCTAAATTATAACAATGTTTAAAACACCAAAAGGGGTTCCCGCCCAAAATTGGGTTAATGGTTAATGTGGTTAAACGCTAACGTGACATGGATGCGTTCCAGGTCTCAATGGATTAAAACACACCTAAATCGTGGATTATCTCGGACAACGTGCAGCAGTAGGTCCTTTGTGCCAGTTCAGTTATTGCTTTTATCAAGTTGCATTGAAGGATTTAAGAAAAGAAAGAAGGCAAATTCTGTTCCAACCATCTGTTCTTAATGGAATTTTGTGAAATGAGGGTCATATATTATACTGTACTGTGCATACCTCTGTAAGTTTTTAAATCTTTTGAAGTCTTCTATCTCCACCTTTGATATCTTATTGTAGTCGAGTTGAAGCTCCGTCATGGAGGAAGGCAAGTCTAACACACACACACACACACACACACACACACACACACACACACACACACACACACACACACACAACCAGATGTAAGCTGACCAGTACAATCACAGTCCTGTGTTGTTCAGCATCAATTATTATAGTTAGTTTACCTTTTGGTACAGCAGTGAGCTTGGCCTCAGATATGCCCAGGTACAGAGTGGCCACTCCATCAAACGCTCCCAACTCGATGCCACTGTTGGCCAGAGGGTTGGCTCCCAACTCTGAAGGAGAACAAACAGACATCATTCAGTATGAAGCATCTTACTGTATTATAAACCCCAACCCATGCCCAATTTTGAGAGTAAGACTAGGGCCGGGCGATGCGACTTAATATCAATATCACAATTATTTCAAACTTTCCCTCGGTTACGTTTAATGAACAATTACTAGGGGCACGGTGGCACAGTCTGTAGTGCTGTCGCCTCACAGCTAGAAGGTCCTGGGTTCGATTCCCGCTGGGGACGCTGTGGGCGCTGCAGGCGTGTTCTCTCCTCTGCGTCATCAGTGCCCATACCCGAGGCAGGGTTGGCGAAAGGAGGAGTTTGCATGTTCTCCCCGTGTCCCCTAGGGTAGGTACCCTCACAAAAACATGCTGTAATCCTGGTCTCTAAAGTACCTCCTGGGGAAACTCCCCTCCTGTCAGGTGAAAAGAAGCAGCTTGGACTCCTCATGCATAGAAGGAAGCATGAGGTCAGTCCGCTGCCCCCCCAGGTTGGCAGAGGAAGTGTAGCGCCCAGGATTACATTAGATCAGGAGTGCCCAAAAGGTAGATCGTGATCTACCAGTAGATCACAAAGGCTGTTCAGGTAGATCACATGACATGCCCCTAAAACATTATAATTTAAATATGAAAAACTATTTTTTGCATCTGCCACTTGAATTAAGGTGAATTGATTGATTGATATCAAAAAGGGCCTGTCAGATCAAACCCATAATGTCATACTTGCACACAAACATCAGTAGCATTAGAAAGACAGACAGACAGACAGACAGACAGACAGACAGACAGACAGACAGACAGACAGACAGACAGACAGACAGACAGACAGAAAAACCCTACCAATTACATTTACCCCTCTATTTCCCATTCCAAGTGCATTTGTCTCATATGTAACGCCAACAGCACTTTTCCAAAGCCCCCTCTGGTAATTCTTTAAGGGGCGCTAGCCGCTTCTATAAAGCGCTTTTGTCCCCCACACGTCCTCAGTTCAAATATGATTATTTTTGGGGGTCGCAGCCTGAAAAGGTTGAGAAGCACTGCTCTAGACTAGAGACAAGTGTGTGTCCTTACCGAGCACGTTGAGGCTCCTCAGGCCTTTGAAGGCTTCCTTCTGGACTCTGCTGATCCTGTTCTCATGGAAGCGGAGCTCCAGGATGTTGGGGGGCAGGTTGGCAGGGACCTGAGTCAGCAGGTTGTAGGACAGATACAGCAGCCTGAGACGTCCCAGGTCTTTAAACGCCTTGGGATGAATACTGGACAACTTGTTGTTGATCAGGAACAGAGCCTGGGACGACAAGTACAATATACAGTAAGACCATACTGCTGCACTGTTGTTATTTGGATGGATTACACCTTTAAAACATTTTTGATGATGTAAGCACATGTTTGCGTGTGATTGGTGCTTTGATGACGGCATGCTGTGGTTTGAGTTCCAGCTGGAAGCCAACGTTGCAATCAAAGACCTTCATCCAGACAGCAGATGTTGAGTCCTTCCTGTTACTGTCGCAACAATTACAGAGGTTATTATAGTTTAGAATTTGGAATTTGGTTCTATTTTTTATTTTATTTTTTCATTTTGCCTTTTTAAAAGACTAATTTTAGTATAGTTTCATTAGTTTGAGTTTGAGTTTATTTTAGCGTAAATTTAGGGTAGTCTGGGGCAAGATCCAGTATCATTTTCAATTATACTTACATTTACACTTACATTACAATTACATTCTTCTCAGAAGCTGGTACTTTTTACCCTATTATTTGACAGCTTTAGCTATATAGTCACTTGCAGATTTAGATTATTTATACAAATGATGATGTACAATATTATTATTATTAGGGTTATTAGGTTAGGCTTGGCCAGCAGCACATACATAACAGTAATTAAAATAAATGCCACATTTACCCACTACAACATTAAAGTGATGAATACATGAATGCATTACTAATTATAATACATTAATGTGATTGTGCTTTCAAATTTTATCAAATATTTCCTTTGCCTTTTTCATGTCCTTGATATAAAAAGGTCTTAGAACGAAACAAGTTTTTCAGCAAAACTGATTTAGTAGAGATTTGTAGAATCGGCCTCAGGTCTTAATGGGTTAAAGAAGTTATTCTACCATCACTGGTAGGACAGACAGACAGACAGACGGAGAGACCGACAGACAGACAGACAGACAGACAGACAGACAGACAGACAGACAGACAGACAGACTGACTGAGAGACAGACAGACAGACAGACAGACAGACAGACAGACAGACAGAGAGACAGACAGACAGACAGAGAGACTGAGAGACCGACAGACAGACAGACTGAGAGACCGACAGACAGTATTGTTGTTCTCTGTAGGACCAACAGATGGTGTAATGCTGTGTAGAGGAATGGAGCTAATTAGCCCACAGACTATCTGGACTTCTGCCATCCTCTGATCACAATATGTTTTGTATTTACATTTTACATGCCTCTTTCATGTGAACGTAGCCGTACAAATTCAGTGCATCATGTGAAGTTGGAGCCATTAAAAAGAGAGTTGACAGACAGACAGGCCTGTGTGCAGAGAGGTTTTTTAAGGCTGAATCCAGGACAGTATGCAGTATATGTAATGAGACAATAATCCTCTGTCTGTCCGTGACCTTGTCAGGGCGTCTCCTGACATGTTTGAGTACCAGGCTACCAGCCCACTTGGTTCATGGTGGTACAAAGACTCCATACAGTCTGACTGGGGTTTTAGGGATCGTGAGATCTTTGTTCACTGCGTGCTCACAACCAAACATTCCTCATCAAACAATTTCAGACTTGCCCTCCATTGTTTGTTACAAATACAGGAAGAGTGATGTGGTGGTCGTTTGGGGGAAGGTTAAGCTTCTGACGTGATGATCTAAAAGCAGCCTTTTCCCCACAGCGCTGCAGGCTGTCGTCGCCAGGCTATCAAATCGTAAATAGTTATAATACTGACTTGTGGGACGGTGTAGTGGAAAAAAGTACTTTTTTAAAAACAGTATCAAAACTGCAATGTAGAAATACTTACAAGTTACAAGTACGAGTCTGGAATTAAAAAATTACGTGAGTAAAAGTGTAGATAACTTGCAACTTGCTGTTCAGATTTCACAACACACGTTACACTACACTGCCTTTCATGTAGCTCATCACTGACTAGAAATCCTCTATGCCGTTTGTGAGGATGACATGTTGACTCATGATTACACGTCCCCGTTACTTGGAACTAAGGCTGGGCGATCAATAATGAGTTCAACACAATATCACGATTATTTAAAACTTTTACCTCAATTACAATCATCTAGACCTGTGCCCGTCGGCCACCGGCCTACTTGGGAACGATGCAAGTTGGGAACCTAGTATGCAATAACCGTTGTCAGAGCACCCGTTTTAACCGTCTGTGTCCCATATGGCGATATCTGTATCCGTCTGTCTGCCTGTGTCATTCTGAAGAGTGCAAACTGACTGTGAAAAGTGGTCTGGTTTAGTAATTAAATGGCAGGTGTGGGGTTGCCATGGCAATCAATTGGCTGAGGCAGAGCCTGGGACTTCTACAGGTGAGGGGACTTAGGCTCATTAGGTCGACTGGCAGAGCCTGACCAGAGCCTTTTGTGGCGGTTCTGGACACTGACTCAAGGCCGGACACTGGAACGTGTGTGTCAAATTTGAAGTCGGTGGGGTGAACAGTTCTTGAGTTATGTGGATTACAGACGTACACACACACACACACACATACACACATACGTGGTGCATTTATTTATTGTAAGATGAATGATTATTATTACTATTTTTACACTGCCATAGTTCTCTGACAAGGGCTGTACTGTATGTCAAACTGTTACATGTGGGATATTTCTAAGAGAGTGAAAATATTATCTTTGTGACTTTAAAATAAATAATTAAATAAAATAAAACAGTGTGGAAGAAAAAAACTGTTCCGGAAACGGATCCAAATGTGATGGAAGCGGTTCAGGTACTTAGGCTTACGTAGAGGTCTTTGAGGCCTTTGAAGTCGTTTTCTTTGATGTCAGTGATGTCATTGTTCTGGAGGTCAATCATCCGCGTGTCCTCTGGAATCTTCTCTGGAATGGAGATCAGACCTGTAGAGAGAGAGACACACACACACACACAAATGCGAGCACAATTAAATAATTACAGTAGCATGGACATTTTGCCCCCCAAAATAATAATATTTGAACTGCGGACGCCCAGGAATTGTTGTTGAGTTGAGGCATTACATTTTGTTTCACTCGGTTCTATTGTCTAGACAATCTATTGTCTAGTCTATTGTGACTTTGTAGATCGGCTTTTTCGCAATGGTTGCCTCTTTCTGATAATATTTGACAATTAGGATTTTTGTCCAACCGTGCAACAGAAACCAATGGGTGTAAAGAGGGGCAGGTTAACATGTGTAACTTGACGTGGTTATGTTGTGCAGTGCAGATCAGCTATTGTCAAACTTTTTGCCACTTTCTCTATTTGACAATTTGGCCAATGTTTGACCAGTTTTTATAGTATAGTTTGTTGATTACTTTTGATGCAGTAATGGTCTTATTTATTATTATTTAAGAATCTTAAAAGCCTTTAATTGTCACTTTAGAAAAGTGCAGATACCCTGTAATACATTTAAACATGTTGGTTTGTTAACAATTCAGTTAAGCAAATCATCTGGGGACATGTGGGGTTCCTGTGGGTTCTCAACCTGTGGGTTGCAAACTCGTAAAAGCACCGATCTCAGCCAAACACCTCACGCTGCATACGAACCATCTGTGTCCAACCTGTGGGTTGAGAACCACTGGTGTTGTACTGTACTGTACTGTACTGTAGTGTAATATTGTGTTATGCTGTGAAGTGGTATTTTACCCTTATCAGAACACTGAACCACGTGCGGGAAACACTGACACCCAGATGGACAATCCTCATCATCATCGTCATCATCATCATCAATATCGTTGTCGTCGTCCCCCCATCGACTGGCCGGTCTGTCGAGCCCCCTTCGACTGGCCGGTCTGTCAGCCATCATCGTGTCGTAGTTACTCATGTAGTCCATGGCGTTGATTGGCTCGTACGGCTTGCTGTCTCCTATCGCCAGGAGCCACAGTAGGAGGATAGCCCGCATGGTGTCGTTGCTAGGAGACCGTTGCCCGGGCAGTCAAATAGCAGCCCAGAGAGTCCTGTTAGCAACAGACCAATAAAAAAACAGGACTGGACCATGATGTCATCACACTTGAGGAAATGCCTCAATTGTATAAGCTTATAAAGTATGTTGTGCTCCAAGCTCAAAGCTTACCAAACCTCGAGCCAGGTCAGGAAAAAGGAGGGGAAAAAAGGCGTATACACTGACATAAAAAGGTAGAGGCTCTTGGGATGCAAACACTTCCAATTTATTTTCCAGGTGGAAAAGGTATTCAACAAATCAAACCATGGGTCGCACTACAGAAATAAAAGTCCATAATGTGTATTGCTCCATATGCCTCATAGTGACAAGGATGACAAACGTTTCGGCTTATCCAGGCGTCATGGAAATGGTGGCATTATGAAAAGGTGATTAAAGGAGATCCTCAGACCTTTTTCCGAAACGTCCACTCCTTTTTTCACCTTTTCAGAAGTCAACTTTTTCACCTTGTAAATAAATTTGTATCAGGCATAAATGTATATCAGGTAATAGAGATATAAGTATCTCTTTAGCCCTGTCTGTTATCTGTCTTGGGTTTCATGCTGCAGTAATTCTTTGACAGCTTCATTGGTCCCTCGCGGGATCAATGAAGGTTTATCCATCTAATGTTCCGAGTATACACTCGTATTTAGCCCAAAACCTGGTGTGTTGTGTAGTCAGGAGGATGAGGGCAGGAGCAGGCCTGGAGAAGCATTTAGATTAGAACATGGCGCTGATCTGGAGCCAGTCCACCGGGCAGAGGGCATGTGAGGTCTGTGGGAGCCTTACTTATACCAGTGTTTCCATGCAAACTCGTAAAAGCACCGATCTCAGCCAAACACCTCATGCTGCATACGAACCATCTGTGTCCATTTAGCAAACATTTGCAGTGTTGTTAAAATAGGAACCCAGCATTTCATCAAACACATTTAAGAGCCAGTGGAGGGCTTTGGTGGAATGTGGGGTTTGCGTGCATGCCTCGTCTCAGGACCTTTCCACTGCCTCGTCAGTGGGACCACCACCAGCCACAACTATGTACTGGTGGTCCCACGTCCTGCACAGACAGCAAATACCTCTGACAGCACGGACCCCGTCCCTGGGCCTGCATGTCCACATAGCGCTAGTCTTCACATCAACACATTAACGAGTTTTAACATCAACACATTAACGAGTTTTAACATCAACACATTAACTAGTTTTAACATCAACACATTAGTCTTAACATCAACCCATTAACTAGTCTACATCAACCCATTAACTAGTCTACACATCAACCCATTAACTAGTTTACAGCAACCCATTAACTAGTCTACTGTACATCAACCCATTAACTAGTCTACACATCAACCCATTAACTAGTCTACATCAACCCATTAACTAGTCTACACATCAACCCATTAACTAGTCTACATCAACCCATTAACTAGTCTACACATCAACCCATTAACTAGTCTACATCAACCCATTAACTAGTCTACACATCAACCCATTAACTAGTCTACATCAACCCATTAACTAGTCTACACATCAACCCATTAACTAGTCTACACATCAACCCATTAACTAGTCTACACATCAACCTATTAACTAGTCTACACATCAACCCATTAACTAGTCTACTGTACATCAACCCATTAACTAGTCTACATCAACCCATTAACTAGTCTACATCAACCCATTAACTAGTCTACACATCAACCCATTAACTAGTCTACATCAACCCATTAACTAGTCTACACATCAACCCATGAACTGGTCTACATCAACCCATTAACTAGTCTACACATCAACCCATTAACTAGTCTACACATCAACCCATTAACTAGTCTACATCAACCCATTAACTAGTCTACACATCAACCCATTAACTAGTCTACACATCAACCCATTAACTAGTCTACACATCAACCCATTAACTAGTCTACACATCAACCCATTAACTGGTCTACATCAACCCATTAACTAGTCTACACATCAACCCATTAACTAGTCTACACATCAACCCATTAACTAGTCTACTGTACATCAACCCATTAACTAGTCTACACATCAACCCATTAACTAGTCTACACATCAACCCATTAACTAGTCTACACATCAACCCATTAACTAGTCTACATCAACCCATTAACTAGTCTACACATCAACCCATTAACTAGTCTACACATCAACCCATTAACTAGTCTACATCAACCCATTAACTAGTCTACATCAACCCATTAACTAGTCTACACATCAACCCATTAACTAGTCTACATCAACCCATTAACTAGTCTACACATCAACCCATTAACTAGTCTACACATCAACCCATTAACTAGTATACATCAACCCATTAACTAGTCTACATCAACCCATTAACTAGTCTACACATCAACCCATTAACTAGTATACATCAACCCATTAACTAGTCTACATCAACCAGTTAACTAGTCTACACATCAACCCATTAACTAGTCTACATCAACCCATTAACTAGTCTACTGTACATCAACCCATTAACTAGTCTACACATCAACCCATTAACTAGTCTACATCAACCCATTAACTAGTCTACATCAACCCATTAACTAGTCTACACATCAACCCATTAACTAGTCTACATCAACCCATTAACTAGTCTACATCAACCCATTAACTAGTCTACACATCAACCCATTAACTAGTCTACATCAACCCATTAACTAGTCTACATCAACCCATTAACTAGTCTACATCAACCCATTAACTAGTCTACATCAACCCATTAACTAGTCTACACATCAACCCATTAACTAGTCTACATCAACCCATTAACTAGTCTACATCAACCCATTAACTAGTCTACACATCAACCCATTAACTAGTCTACATCAACCCATTAACTAGTCTACATCAACCCATTAACTAGTCTACATCAACCCATTAACTAGTCTACACATCAACCCATTAACTGGTCTACATCAACCCATTAACTAGTCTACATCAACCCATTAACTGGTCTACATCAACCCATTAACTAGTCTACATCAACCCATGAACTAGTCTACATCAACCCATTAACTAGTCTATACACATCAACCCATTAACTAGTGGGTTGATGTTATATTAAGTAGTCTTAAAATAAACCAATATAGTACTATCTAGTCTTAACATCAACCCATTGACTATTAGGTCAACAATACAAATGACGTTAGTTTTGTGGATGAATTTACTTTTACTGCGTGGCCCCCGTGCCCCCCCCAAAATGACCAAAAAACCAGAGCAGAACTCCCACCATGGGACTCGGGCAATCAATTAATACAGTTGCAACCACTATATTAATGGCAAGTATTTCATACAACTTAAGTTCAAAAAATCTGAACTATCCCTTTAACTACATAAGCATCAGTGATTATTACGCTATTATCAGTGTAGTGTTGTTAAAATACTGCATCTCCCTACTCACATGAACACATACATAATTTATTACACTATAAGCACTTATGTCATTAATTCACTGGCGTGTTGTCCCTGTAAAACCCATTGACGTTGTTCTATTTATTTATTATGCAACCATCTATGAGATCACGTTAATGAATGCAACATGTTGGCTCCTATACCTGGGATGTCTTGTTAGGTGTGTTTGGTTACGCCCGATTTACAGTTGGCTGCGCATCGGGTCGCCCAATCAAAAATAGCAGATCTACAAGCTGTAGAGCGAGTGATGTCCCAGACGGTAGGTGTTAGTTAGAGTGTGCTGGAGCGTGGAGGAGACCAGCGTAGCTTGCATCCTACCTGGGATGTCCTGGGAGGTGTCAGCCTGCAGGATGCAGCGGAGGCAGCAGCAGGATTAGGAGCAGTAGAAGAAGAGCGGTAGCAGAGAGAGAGGTCCAGTTGGAAAGCTCCAGGTTTGAGTGTCAATGAATTCCCAGTGACTGGAGAAGAACATTACTTACACACTCTCTCTCTCTCTCTCTCTCTCTCTCTCTCTCTCTCTCTCTCTCTCTCTCTCTCTCTCTTGTCTGTCTGCCCCCCTCCTTTCTCCCCCTCTCACTGTACCCCCCCCCCAGTGGAAACAGAAACCACAGCTGAAGTCTTGGCGTGAGAAGCTCAGTTATACTAAAGATCTCTTAAATCTCGTTCACGGATCGCATTCTCTCTCTCTCTCTCTCTCTCTCTCTCTCTTTCTCTCTCTCTGTACTTGTCAAAGACAAAGGAAGGGGATTGTTGAGTCTTTGATTTCAGGGCAGCATGATGGTGTTTATACTGTGCGTGTTCACCTCACATCGCCTGGTCCGCTGCCACCTTAAACACTGAAACATAAACCTACTGTCAAATGCTTTGGCAGAAACTGGAGAACTAAACTGAGCTGCTGCTACTGGTCCTTAATTCCTCCTCATGCTGCTGCCTTCCATCGAAGCGGTTCGATCAGGGACTCATTTAGAATTAGACCAGGGAGAATTTCATCACTATTAACATAGTAAATGGTTGAGGTGTTTTACATGCATTCTTGTCTAGTATAAACATATTCTGCATATGAATGCATGCATCTGTAGGCAATATGTTTTGTGTCTGAAGTGTTCTGGTTTCTGTTTGTAGTCCATTTTGTAGACCAAATCGTACCGACCAATCGTGATTCATGATTGAGGTGCGTTGGTGATGTGAGGTCAGCATCCAGGTCCATGCGGGGAGCAAAAGAGGTGGAATGCATTTCCTGAAATACTCAAAACACTTGAAACCCAGTGCTATGTGATGAACTATTAACGGGATGTAAACTGGCTAGTTGTGAAATAATCCAGTCCCACACGTAGTCTCTGAACTCCTTTCCCGATTCTGAAGATGCTGATCGGATCAGATTTTAAACGATGACCGATGAAGCATTAGCCCAGATATCTGCTGGCTGCACAGGAAAGCCCAGAAACAGTGTCCCTAGCGTCAGATGATGGGAATCGGTTCCAAGATTGGTCTCTTGGTAAAATATGTACCATGTCCTTTGTATGTTCCTTCTTTGTTTCCAAGTTTTTGCCTCAGATGAGTTTCCAGGAGTTTCACGTTTATCTTGTGATGTGGTGATAACATTTGAGTTGTTAATTGATTGATTGAATCGGACAATCCAGGATTGAAATGGCTGTTACCATTTTGAATGAGTGCATATTTAATGGGCACGTTTGAAACTAAAAGTTACTAAGCTTATAACACTGTAGTCACACTGTAGGCCGATTAGACTTCTACGCCGGGACAACGCTCCACACGTCCCAAACTCTTCTCCCTTCTGGCCCCAAAACTGTGGAATGCACTTCCCGTTGCAATCAGAACTGCAGCATCACTCCCGATCTTCCGCCGTAGTCTGAAAACCCACCTTTTCAGACTCCATCATGGCCCATAGCACTTACCCTACCCCCCTTAGACAGCACTTCTTAGACTTATATAGCATTTGAAACAGACTTATAGCATGTCATGTAGACAGCACAATAAGTGCATTGTATGTAGTCATAGCACTTCATAGTATATAGTGTATAGTAGTCATAGCACTTCATAGTATATATGTACAGCATAGTATAGCATATATGTGTAGTTTATATGTATAGTGTCATTATATAGATATGTTCTAGTTATAGTTTATATGTATAGTGTCATTATATAGATATGTTCTAGTCACGTTCTTAGCTTACGCATGTTTCGCGATAAATGCTTTTTACATATGTGATGTATTCCCATGCTTTTGTTCTTGCTTATTGTAAGTCGCTCTGGATTAAGAGCGTCTGCTAAATGCCTAAATTGTAAATTGTAAATTGTAATTAGAATTCTTTCAAAACCAAAGGGTTTTTATGGAGGTGGTACCTGGATTTTCAGGTTGGGACACCAATTTCAACCAATCAGGAGAGTGAACCCATCAGATTCAATCTTATAGAGTGTTGCAGCTCAAAATGTGTCAGCTCATTTTGTTTAATCACTTCTGATTTCAATCCTGGATGAGATTTCTCTCTTGATTGGAATGAGATCTCACTCAAGATCACACAAGATACCCATGTACCTGTCTAGATACTTCCTTAATGTTAACGAAGTCCACACCCACAACACCAGAGGGAGTGCAACGAACCCAGATTCGGCACAAACAAGGGACTAAATTATTTTCGCTCTGCCACCAAAATGTGGAACGCCCTACCAACAGTCATTAAGACATGCGAATCCCTTGACTCCTTCAAAACCGCTCTCAAAGGGCACCTACGGATGGCTGCAATTCGAAACTGGCCCCCGTAAAATCTGAATCCCCCCCCAACGCCCCCCCCCCCCCCCCCCCTTTTTTTTCCTCACTGTATATATTTATTTTCCCTTTTTACCTCCATTATGATGAATTCCTGTTCTGTTCTTTGTCTATATAGAAGTGTATATTTGTACGTCTCTAAATGTTTTGATGAATTGAACATGGTGGACCCTCTTGTAAACAAGTGTAATGCTTAATTGGGTCGTCCACTCACAGTTAACAGCCTTTGTATTGAGTTTGTGCTTGAAATGTACTGTAATTCTGCAAACTGTTAATAAATATTTCAATCAATCAATCAATCAATCAAACTCCTGATTGGAATGAAATCGTGTATCACGATCTGAAAATGTGTTTTCTGTTTATTATAGAGCTGGAGAGACCTCTATACTGAACAAACACTATATTTAACACTCATTTGTCATACAAGATATCACTGACACCCCCTTGAACAGTGCTACTGTATATTTATAGCAAACAGAAGAAGAAAAAAAATCTGATTAATGGACCAGGCTTGGGAAACTGGAAAAGCCTCACAAGAAGGGAAAAGTTAATTAGAGCTAGCGAGCTCCCCGAAGGGTTTCACCTTCATTACAACATAGATTTTTCCATTTGTGTTTTGTGCTGAGCACAGCGATATAACGCTGCGCAGAGGCCAGGCAGAGACCCAGCAAGTATGCTCTGGTTTGGCCCAGCGCAGGGGGGGAGAGGAGAGGGTCTCATCCACTTTCTGGGATGTTTTCATAGTTTCCAAGCAGTCCGACTAGACGTCTGCTACTTAGATGATCTGTTGTAAAACACACACACCACTCCTCCAACATTGAATCACTTCCTCCTCTGTACCTTCCTCTTCATTCTGCCTTCTGCTCTTCATCATCCTTGTTCTATCTCTGACAAATGACCTTTCTAGGATTACGCCAATACTCTACCATATTTTTGTACTTGATTGTAATTGTAATTGTAATTTTTAGACTAGCCAATTATTCTTTACACCTTTTTCTCCCCAATTTAGTACTTGCAAGTAAATGCAAATTAATTCCTCCCCACACACATTTGTGTTGTCACCGTTGTCGTATCCTATACTGACTCACCTGCCAGTGAGGTGCCCGTGCCCCCACAAGGAGTGTTGTCCTACATCCTGCCCGTCTTCCCTCCCCCGAACACGGGCCAATTGTGTTTGCAGATGCTCGACAAAGCCAGATGCACCACGGTGGATTCGAACCCACAACCTCTGTGGTGGTGAGCTGTACTCCTTTGATTGATTGTAATGTCACTTTTGATCTCGAAGGTACAATTGAAGCTGAGTTTACCATATAGTAAAAACGAAATATATTGTAGCGTCTACAATAACCACAATATTGCAAACATTTAAACAATTAAATTACACAAGAATACAAATACTAATTAAGTGTCCAGTGCATCAGTATCAACTTTCAGTTGTAGCATTCAATGCCAGTGCGCTGTACCAGAGAGTAGTACTGGTATTAGGTAGGTATTATACCAATGTTTTATACCTCAGTACCAGCATTCAGTGCGAATGTTTTTCCAGCTGTGAACTTGGTGTGTGGCTATAGTTTAGAGGCTGTGTGGTTAATGAAATGTTTTAGAGATGAACTCTTCTAAACAGCTGCTTCTAACATCATCTGAACACACACACACACACACACACACACACACACACACACACACACACACACTTCCAAAGTGTCCACAATGCTACTCTCAAACTCAAGAAACAGTACACACACACACGCATGCGTGCACACACACACACTGAATAAAACACAGATGTATTAACACAGACACAAAGGTGGTGGTAATGATAATAATGTATTTTTGTAATGTTTCCTAGTTTGAATCCAGCTCAACGTTCTTCACAAGCGTCACTCAGTACGTTGACTGGATGTTTCCCATTGACATACACTTTGAAATTACCCATAAACCCACAACGGCCAGTAACAGTGATTCACCAGCCTCCCAAAATGAATGGAAGGAATGAGAGAAGTCATACTTCATCTCCTTGTTATTCCGTAAAGAGGCAATAAAATGAAAAGAAAGAGAGAGTTTAAGAAGGCACAACAGGGGGTGGGGGGGGGGGGGTGAGGTGAGAGAGAGAGAGATGGTGAGAGACAGAGAGAGAGAGTGATGGTGAGAGAGAGAGAGAGAGAAAGAGAGATGAGAGAGAGAGAGAGAGGGTGAGAGAGAGGGTGAGAATGGCATGCAAGACATGTAGCACGGTTTTGACTGTTGACATGGATTTGGGATTTAATCTTAGTTGATTTGACAACATAATCCCTATAATGCAAGTAGCCGACACGCTCACAACCGGTAGCGACTCAACCGTGCATGTCTCAGACTTGTCTCCTTCTTGGCTCCCAAACTGTGGAATAAACTCCCCATTGCTCCCCAGTGGACGCACTCCTACATCTTTCTTCACAGTCTGAAGACTCACCTTTTCAGACTCCACCTCACCACCTCTTTCTATCCCTTCTTGTCACCTATTTTCGATAGATTTTCTTTTCTCTGCAGTCATACTTTGTCGGTTACTTGTTTTTGTTTTTTT
This sequence comes from Electrona antarctica, assembly GCF_951216825.1. Classification (NCBI taxonomy): domain Eukaryota; kingdom Metazoa; phylum Chordata; class Actinopteri; order Myctophiformes; family Myctophidae; genus Electrona; species Electrona antarctica. The sequence continues at coordinate 36,257,534 of NC_136790.1, read as the reverse complement.
GTTTTTCTCTAGCTTCATTGTTTACCTGGTTATCCTAGTTTCTTTCAGGCAATTTAGTCTTTTCTGTTTCTTGGATAAGAGGGTGTGTAGTGCCTACTGCATACGCAAGGGATTGCAAGGTTACTGCTATTTGTGCAGTTTTTTGTTTTGTTTACCAGCTCTGATAAATATGTATTATAGTTGTGTATATTGATGCAGCCTACTTTTGAGATGGAACTGTGTGATACTGTGATTGCAGCCTTGTTTTTTTATACAGACATTTTTAACATGTCCACCACATGATGACATGAGTGCTGTTACATTTAACACAAGTGTTGATCCAGTACGTTTTGCCAGAGCAGAGGTGGGGAAAGTGTTTGATGTTGGAGTTGGAACAGTGATCACACCGTCCACATCTGTAAGAAATCCAGGTCCAGTTGCCAACAGCATGGTATGCTGTAGACCTGTAATTCCCAACCATTTTTCCTTGGAGCCCCCGCTACTTAATAATAATCATAAACATAGCTGCAAACAGCTATATACCTGTTGCAATAGTCGGGCCAAGATATGATGAATGGATGAATGTTTCAGCTGCAGAGAATAACAGAGAAGGCTGGAGACGGGCAATGACCTTGAGGTGGAAGAAGCCAGTTTTGGTGACCTGAATGAAAGGGTGGGGTCGAGATTCAAGACTGATGCCCAGGTTGCGGATGTGGGTGAAGGGTGTGACAGTGGAGCAATCAATATTGAGTGAAAAGTCTTGGGTAGAGCGGGTGAGGGAGTTTTGGCCAAAGATGGTTATTGCTTTGCATCCATATCTTTACTTCTGTGAGGCAGGTAGTGAGGGTGGAGTGGGTGGCTGCGGTGATGGTCTTGACTCTTGGTGGAGAGGATTCCATCGTCTGTCATACGACTTCAATTGGGTACAGGCTTTAGTTCCGACACTATTATTGGTCCGGATCGACAGTCATTAGACTGACAACCTACCTCAAACCCTAACCATAACCGCAAGCACGGGAGCAGCGCATGTTCGAGTGCTAGTTCGACCGTTGTTCCCACATGTCGGACTAATGCTCCGTCGGAATTACCATCAGATCCCCCTCCTTGTTCTTGCTCTTCAAGAAGGCGGTCACACACACACCCGCCTTGGCGCCTTCACAATCCCCATCCTCCTCCCTCTATCCGCACCCCCCTCCCCTACCCCCTCACCCTATTTTTCTGGAGATGCAAGGAAGATGTAATGCATCCAATATAGCGCCATCCATGGCAGCTGTGGTAACTGCATTTGTAACTACTCTGCTGTTCAACATGTTTTACATGTATGGCAATAAAGGCTTCTGATTCTGATTCCTTGTATCCTGATGGCTGCACGCCACGACTGGCACAGCACCGGCGTGGTGTAAATCTGCCCTCTGGGGATCACACTTTTGTACTCATCTCTGAAGACAATGAGCTCTATGCGCATCATCCATATTGGAAAAACTTTGGGCCCCTTCCCTACTTCCTTCACAGGTGTTACCAGTGATACTAATGAAAGCTCTGTTCCATTCTGGTCCAACTGAGTCAAGGTGCTGATGCTGTGCATGTTGGCTCACTGGAAACTCTGCTACACTGGTGGGTCTCTGGTGTGGTCCTGGGACCATCATGGTTTCTTGAGAAGGTTCCAAATGGCCCCTTACGGGTCTGTAACTCTGAGGCCACTTTTCCACCAGGGTTGAATCGGTTCTGTTCTTTTTTCCCTGTCTAATTTTGAACCAATTTAATCCCTAAATCCGTAAAAGTTGGTTCGGAACTGGAACCAAAAATAATACTTCTTGTCCTGAAGTGAGAACCAAAGTGGGCGTGTCACTATTCAGGTTGGAAGATGCAGATGTGATATAAACCAGAGGTTCCCAAACACCGGTGCACGGACCGGTGACAGTCCACGGTACATATATCAAAATTACGGGAGAAAGAAATTCCAAATTTTCCTGGCCGTGAATCTATAACCTATAACAGGATTTTCCAAACAGTTATTTTCGCATGAATACAACAAGGATTTGTCAGTGATGTCACAGCCACTGGCTGTGGTTTATGAATGGCTACAAGTCTGTGCTATACTTCCGTGTTGCATAACAGTGAGATCACTGTTGACTCCTTGGTATCTTTAGCCTAGCCTTATAGTTTCAACATGTGTTCATGATCAACGAGCAGCAGCGTAACAACAACATGCTGTAGCCTATTCTGTCACGTTTGCGCTAATGAAACACTAAACAGGATTCTTATTTTATGTCAACATTCAAGTACAACTATCAGAAGATGTAACCCAGGTAAAGTAATCTGTCACTGCAAGTTTAACTAAAGTTTCCCACCTATTCAAAGTAATCTCTGATTTTTTTTTACTCATCCCATCCCCTTTATGATGATATAACATTACATTATGTTGTGATATAATAATATTGCAGCAGGTACTTGACTGTCTCCACAAAATGTGGCATCGACCGGGTTAAGGGTGCCGGAGATTAGCTGGTAACAGACGAACGGATGCACATTGCACACACATGAATGGAGTGCAAAACATACTCTCTCCCCAGGCCTTCGGCCTGGTGGAGACAATAACTATAACTGGGAAGACTGGGAAGGAAGTAAGGAAGAAGCCCAATTTCTTTCCAATATGGCTGCTGTGCATATTCACGTTTTGGATCATTATATGCAGAATAAAACTGCATCTCCCTTTCATCTAGCGAAGCGGTTCCCCTGGCTTCCAGTGGACCAGTAGTTCACTTCACATGGTCCAGCCAGCAGCCGTCAGAAGCATGCAATGTGTCTGGAGTGTGTGGTTTGAAGAGGTTACTCAGATATCCAGAACCATTCTGCGTCCAATCCATTAGCCGCCTTGTCTGCTCACATCATGTGGTTAACACTGTTTCCACACACACACTGCTACTGACTGCCGCGCACGCGCGTGCGTGCGTGCGTGCGTGCGTGCGTGCGTGCGTGCGTGCGTGCGTGCGTGCGTGCGTGCGTGCGTGCGTGCGTGCGTGTGTGTGTGAGTGCGTGAGTGCGTGCGTGCGTGTGTATTGGCTGCGTGTGTGCCAGTCACGTGGCTTTCTGACATCAGATCGTTTGATCAGGGAGTCTGGTGGAAGTAAGTAGAGGAAAGAATGTTATTTCTACAGGAACACTTTGATCTGTGACTCACTGAAAAGGAGTTCTGTTGAATACTAACAGCTCTAATGTCAGCATGACACGGCTCACTGTTGGAGCTTAACCTACCTACAGTTTTACCTAGCCCGGAGTCCGCGCCGTGGACACTTTGGTGGTCTGCACGCATGCCGGCCTTTCACTGGTGGTGTGCGACGCCACTCCGCAGAAAAAATATTATTAGCAGTCTGATGCTGCTAACTCTAACTACTGTTTTGGGTAGACTACTTAAGAAAACATCCAGTGTGTCCAGTGTGTGTAAAGTGCTTTACAACGTGCGATTCACACAGTGGACAGGACAGTTAAGAGAGTGAGAGACAATAGTAGCGACAGATAGTAGGAAAGCTGAGAGGGAGACAGTGTAGAGACAGATAGTAGGAAAGCTGAGGGGGAGACCATGGTTTCCAAAGTGGGGTCCGTGATCACAGTAATCCTTTTTTTTTTAATATATATATAATTTTTATCCCACGATTTTGTAACCCAGTTTTTTTCACCCAGTGCCAATTATCTAATGTAATCCTGGGCGCTACACTTCCTCTGTCAACCTGGGGGGGCAGCGGACTGACCTCATGCCTCCTTCTATGCATGAAGAGTCCAAGCTGCTTCTTTTCACCTGACAGGGGGGAATTTCCCTGGCTGGACGTACGTGTAGCACGTGGAAGGAACATGTTATTTCGACCAGTTCCTTTCCCCTCCATCAGGCGCCCCGGCTGGCCAGGGGGAGGTAGTTTTAGAGACCAGGATTACTGCATGTTTTTGTGAGGGTACCTACCCTAGGGGACACGGGGAGAACATGCACAGAAAGGCCCTTTCGCCAACCCCACCTCGGGTATGGGCACTGATGACGCGGAGGAGGGAACACGCCCCCCAGCGCCCACAGCGGGAATCGAACCCAGGACCTTCTAGCTGTGAGGCGACAGCACTACCGACTGTGCCACCGTGCCATCACAGTAATCCTTAACCCATTTTGGGCGGGAAACCCTTTTGGTGTTAGCATTATGTTATGCTTTAGCTATTGAAAAATAGCAGATCTACAAGCTCATAGCGCGCCACCAAGTGGCGCGCTACGAGCTTGTAGGTCTGCTATTTTTGAAAAATCGAAGAACCACTGACATAGAAACATAGCTTTTTCAGAAAATTGTCAGGATGTAGAAGACATTTGTAGAATCTGATCTCAGGTCAAAATGACTTTTGGATAGAAACTAAACAGACTCCAGTCACATGAGAGGGTATCTGGAACCCCCCACCATAAAAAGTAGGAAATCAGTAAAGATAGACAGTAGGACATCTGAAGGGAGAGACAGAAGGTTCTAAGCTGAGAGGGAGTCAGTGTAGGAGAGATAGAAAGTAGGAAATCAGGAGAGATAGACAGTAGGACAGACGGTAGGACATCTGTGGGGGAGACAGTGCAGGAGAGAGAGACAGAGACAGTGTAGGAGAGAGAGACAGAGACAGTGTATAAGAGAGAGACAGAGACAGTGTAGGAGAGGCAGACAGTTCTAAGCTGGGAGGGACAGTGTAGCAGAGACAGACAGTAAGACAGCTGAGAGGCAGACGCAAAGAAGACTGTGGTGGATGGATGTGGTCTTATATGATAATGGAACATGTGACTCTGAACCACACACTAACCACTTAAAGTATCCCTGGCTACCATTTGTAGCTGTAATTTTGGTATGTAATTATCAAACATTTTATACCATTTGGTTTTGCTTTTATTTGGGCTATTATTATAATTATATTATGTATTTGTGTTTTGTTTAATAAGAGCCTGGCCCTGCCTGCATGTAACTGTGGAGATGGACACAACTAATACAACATGACATGTCTGTCTGTGCTACAGAGACATACTTTTCTGTAATGAATCACATATAACAGTCGGAAAATGAATCGGAATGTATTCCAGATATATTGGCATGTACTAGTAGTAACTTTGCTTTGTGTACAGTGTCTAGTTATTGTGACAGCCACAGCTACATTGCTATATCTCCTTTTTGAGTGGTGCAAACCACTCCAACAACTGGCTTTGTTAGTACCCGTGTGTGTGTGTGTTTGTGTACCTGTCCCTCAAAAGAATGAGCATGGTTACTATGGTCACTGACATTACGTCAGACCACAGCTGATCAGGCTATATAAGACCTTGCACCACTCAGTTAATTTTTTTTAAGCAAACATGTTTAAATATTTGCTTCCGGGGGTCCCTTGAACAAAATAGTGTGGGATCCTTGACATGAAAAAGTTTGAGAACCACTGATATAGCAACATACTTTTTTCAGAAAAGATCCATAAAAATGTGGGACTAGTGCCAGGTGTACAACCCCTTGAGGGCATGGAGGTCTTCTAGAGTGGGATCCTATGTGCTGACAGGCACTGTGCCATGGAATACACACAGTGGAATACATTAGTCATGGAATGAACAGTGGAGTCATTTTAAAACTTTAACAGTTCTTTAAAAATGAATTTTGAAATTTAAAAGGGCTGGTTGTGCTTATTCTTAAAGGGCTCAGAACACTCCTTTGAGGCATTGGGTATTTTGGCAATCTTAAAATAAATCCTGGCTAATGAGACAAATATGCTTCAAAACATTGTACTTGCCCTCTATAACTAAAATAAAAAACTTAAAACACATTTTCTTTCATAAATACAGAATATTTCGCTCAATAGGAACTGCTCCTATCGCAAGTTGATGATGTCATATAGTTATAGAGGGCAAGTATAATGTTTTAAAGCGTATTTGTCTTATTAGCCAGGGTTTCTTTTAACAACACACGATGTCATTATCAACCTGAAAAGCAGACCTGTCCAGGTGTGTTTCATGGATGTCTCAGCCAACCACTGCAGCTGATTCAGTGGCGGAAGATGTTCATTGTTATGGAAACCAGTTGGTGTAATGTTTCGTTGACATTCTCAGAGGAGAATGTGAACCTGAATAATGAAACACGATTATTCTTAGAGCTACAGTACAGTGACATCACGTCCTGGTACGATGCGAATAGGGGGACGGGAATCTATGTCACGTGAGTGTGTTTGCGTGAATTTCTCTTTTTTATTTTTTTGCACAGGAGCTTGGAAAAAGAATAGTCACAGTCATATTACTTAATAGTAAACCTTAAGAAGCTTTTAGGAGACTGGCATCTAGTTTGAGGGCAGCACTGGAATCGTAACATCTGGTGCGAATGGACTGAGAAGGTGAACCTGAGGAAAAGAGACAACACTTGTTTTGTATTACATTTTATTGAGCCAACTCAGTCTGTGAGTCCTATCCAGTCTACATGTTTCTCTAAGGTTAAAAGCAAATCCAATGTGTTTCTCAAATCTGATCTTTAGGACTGACCATCAATGCTTTCATTAATTAGATTTGTGTTTTCAGACATCGTCGAACTACAGTAACTGCATCGGTTGCTGTGATAACCACGTAATGACATAAGCATGAGTAATACTTAACATAATACTCTGGCATAGAATGGTGTTCCTTGCCGAAAACAGCTGATCTACAAGCTCATGGTGTGTCGGTTGTGAGCTTGTAGATTGCCTATTTTATGCAAGCGACGCCATCATTCATGCAATGAAGTATAAATCAGGTTTCAGACTGAGACACATCTTTAGAAATCAGACTTGAATGACCTAGGAATGTGATTCATATCTGATTCACACAAATCGGTTTCCATGTTTGTTTGTTAGTTGTTTTTTTGGTGGAGGGATGTTCGTTGTCTGGTTGTCACCAGACGCCACATCACCCAAAACATGAACGCTTCATCCACAGCGATCACAAGGAATCAGTACTATGGAACTCAGAGTAAACACTGTGCTGGGTCGTTATTGGCGGAGAGAGTGTAGTTAACACCCTCAAACTAGAGCCATGTGTGTTGTAAAACCACAGATGGCATTTTTTGTTTTAATGTGAGTCTTTGCATTTGTCCATTAGGGTTTCTGTGGTTTTAATTGGATGCTGGCGGCAGGGGTAATGCAGGAGAAGGCCACGGAGGGGACCTTTCCGGGGTCGATGTGGTTGTTGTCCAGTCTGAGGGTGATCAAGCTGGAGTCGATCTGGTTGCCAAGGTCACAGAAGCCTTCATCAGGCACTTCTCTGGAACACACACACCATCAGGGTCACATTAAAGGGTGATTCCATCAGTCTGTTAATGAGACACACTCACACATTCTTCAGAATCCCAGTGCTCTTATCAATGGATGAAGAAAGGCAGTCTTGGGCATTTCACAGAGAAATACACCGGAACACCTCCTCCACAGTATTGGCCGTGGTTTTTTGGACCCACTGAAAACTTTCCATTTCATTTTTCCCATAGAGATTTACAAACATATTTATATCAAGTATTCTAAGCCTAGAATCAAGCCATTTTTTTATATTTAATTATATGATATACTATATTTAATAAATACCCTTTGTTTAGTGTTTTTCATTTTTTCACAGAATCAAGGTTTTATGGTCATGACTCACCAGGATCCTGGATGGCTTGATTCTATGCTTAAAATAATTGATATTAATATTTTTGTAAATCTCTATATGAGAAAAATGAATGGTTGATTTTTCAGTGGGTCCAGAAAACCACGCCCACTGCTATGCTCTATACTACCTTAGCACCTTTACTTTGCAGTGCCTCATCCCTATATTACAGTGAGATGTTGTACTTGATATTGTTGTTGATTTGAGCTACAGTGAAGTGTTGTTGATGTTGTGATATTGTTGTTGTTGTTGTGAGCTACGGTAAGGTGTGGTACCGGATGATGTTGTGATATTGTTGTTGTTGTTGTTGTTGTGAGCTACGGTGAGGTGTGGTACCGGATGTTGTTGTGAGCTACGGTGAGGTGTGGTACCTGATGATGTTGTGAGCTACGGTGAGGTGTGGCACTGGTACCTGATGTTGTTGTTGTTCAGTCGGAGGAAGTGCAGGCTGGTCATCTCGTTGAGGCCTGGGGGAACAATGACCAGCTGGTTGTGGTCCAGACAGAGCTCCACCATGGAGTGGTATGCCCCGAAGAACGACTCTGGTTCCACTCCCTCTGCATCCAGTCTGTTGTACGACAAGTACAGGTACTCTAGACCAGGGTCCATATGAGCAAACACATAGCCTGAGAGAGAGAGAGAGAGAGAGAGAGAGAGAGAGATTCAGTTAGACTCATGGCTTAAAGTAATGAGTAATAAATAAGAATTAAATTAATCGTGTGTGGGTATGTTTGATTGAGGTGTACCACTTAGCAATACATGCATTTATAACACTATTAACTGTTGTCAGTGTGCCTTGCTTTTTTGACCTGTATTGATTGACACATCTGTGAAAAGAATCCATAAGACAAGGCCAGTTTATTTGTGTAGCACATTTAAACAACAAAGCAATTCAATGTGCTTTACATAAAACGTTTAGAAAAGGAAACGGCAAAATAAGAAAATAAAATTACAGTGCAGAATTGATCATAATAATAATATTAAAACTCAATGAAAGGCAACGGCGACGATTTTCAGCTGTGATGTAAAAGAACTAAGAGTTGCAGCAGGCCTGCAGTTTTGGGCGAGTTTGTTTCAGATATGTGGTGCATGAAAACTAAATGTTGCTTCTCTATGTTTAGTTTAGTTTCTAGGCACAGAAACAGACCTTTCCCAGATGGTCTGAGATGGCCGGATTGTTCGTGCTATCAATAATATGAAGATCAGAAATATATTTAACTTTCAATTAAATTCTTTGACATACAGGGAGCTATTGTAAATATTTAAGAATTGGAATGCTCCACTTTCATGGTATTAGTAAGGACTCGAGCAGCAGTGTTCTCAACTGCAGTCGTCTGATACATTTTTTTAGAGAGACCTGTAAAAGGTAGTTGAGCTGAGGGCCTTGGAACAATATGGCCTAAGCCAGTTGTCAAACGTCTGGCTGGCTGGGTGTCTGGGTGCTGTCGAGGCAAAACACTCGCCCACCATTTTTTCACAGATGAGGGTTCAATTGCCAGCAGTGGTGCTGCCCGCCTAGCCGGGTGCTCCAACACATACTGTACACCTGGCTGTGATCATTGCTGTGCTAGCAAACCCTGCTGGTTGGCTGGGGAACCTGTTCAGCGGGGAGGGAATTTGGGGGAGATAGAGTGAACCTCTGCGCTGTGTTAACGATCTCCCAGTGAAACTGCTCACTGTCAGGTGAAATCCATTTGTAACAGAGCAGACATGTGGTTGTCTAGTGGAGGTTGGCAGTGACAGACAGACAGACAGACAGACAGACAGACAGACAGAGAGTACACATGGGGAACTGGCAATGACGACACTGGGAGAAAATGAGAGAAAAAATAATTCTGGCTTACACGACTAAACTGATTTGCAGAGTGTGCAGCACTCATCAGTCATCACCTGTCAATCAAACTTTAGACCCACCTGGAATCCGTTCGATCCTGTTTCCCACCAGAACCAGATGGATCAGAGTTTTGGGCAGGTAGGATGGAACCAGGTACAACTCATTATGAGACAAATCTATAGACTCCAGGCTTCTGGACAGACAGACACAGAGGAGACATCAATTCATTAGTTACAATTGGCTTTAAAAATAAATCCAAAATGGCAAAAATAGAATAGAAAATAATTGTTTATCCAAGAACTCCCACTCACACGCACACACACACACACAAACACAGACACACACACACACACGCACGCAGCCACGCACACACGCACGCGCGCACACACACACACACACACACACACACACACTGAAAACCTGTGTAGTAGAGGACTGTGATGTTCTTTTAACGCTGGTATGGAGGAAGCTTTTCTTAGTAAGGTTTTCCTAAACATTCTCTCTCCATCCATCTTCAACCGCTTATCCGTAGTCGGATCGCGGGGGCAACAGCTCCACCAGAGAGCTCCAGACTTCCCTCTCCAGGGCAACATTAGTGACTTCCTCCTGGGGGGCCTTCCTTCCAAGGCCAGTGAGTCGATGTGTTTCCTCCAACTGCGCCTTGGTCTGCCCCGGGGTCTCCTCCCAGTGGGACGTGCCTCGAGGACCTCCCTAGGTTGACGCCCAAGAGGCATCGTAACCAGATGCCCGAACCACCTAAGCTGGCTTCTTTCCAGGCGAAGAAGCAGCTCCAAGTCTCTCTCGTGTGACTGAACTTCTCACCCTATCTCTAAGGGAGATGCCAGCCACCTCAAAACTCATTTTGGCCACTTGTATTCTCACTCTATGTAGACTGATAAAGTACTATTATTGTACTAAAGCAATGCTCTTCGGGTTAGTGAGGCTATTATAATTATCTAAAGAATTACTCTCTGTATTCATATTTCCTGCCATAGAACTCTACTATCGTTGTTTCCCATACAACCAGTGACCTTCTCAACTTTAAGTTGTGGAGAGGTAACTTTAAGTAAAGGAAACATTACAGCTCTCTGGACCTCAACCTCTGCTGCTGACCACATGGCCCAAGAATGTTGTCTTTCACAGCAGAACGTGGCATTTCCCCAGGTGGAGGCAGAGGCCTGGAACAGCTCCCGAAGACTGTCCAGGGCTCCCTCCAAATCCACTGAGTGGGTGAGGTCACTGGTTGTCAAGGTAGACCACGCCGCGCCGCGGCTCCATCAACCGCTCAAAAGTGCCAGGGGCATATCATAGAAGCATGTGCAGTGTGCACACAACTCAAAACAGTAGTCCTTATCCAACGATTGGTCTGAGACTCATCAATGTATGTTGCACCCGTCCTTCTAATGTCAATGACAGTTTCATTGTCAGACCAGCCATTGAGTTGAGCTGCTATCAGTCTGTAGAGGCCGTCATCTTTGGTGGTATAATCTGGTTCTATTCCCGCTCTATTTCGTCCTCTTCCCGGAGATGGACGGGACTTCCTAAATCTCATCCAATTTACAATCCAGCTCAGTTATCCCACTTATCCTCTGATTACTCCTACTAGTACTCTTACCGGTTTGTACGTTTGTATGGTTAGTGTGACCCAAATAAATACATACACTTATTGATACATGATGTAAGTACTGTATGTACAGAGATCTGGGGTGTGTGTGTGTGTGTGTGTGTGTGTGTGTGTGTGTGTGTGTGTGTGTGTGTGTGTGTGTGTGTGTGTGTGTGTGTGTGTGGGGGGGGGGGGGGGGGGTGGGGGAGGGGAGGGGTTTACTTGTGGTTGATCCAGGCCATCGGCGCAATTCTGGATTCATCCAGTCTGTTGTATCGTAGTGAGATGACACTCAGTCTGTTGCTCTGATTAAAAGCTGTTTCTGGAATCTCCTCGATCATATTATTCTCCAAATACAACTCCTGAATAGAGTAATTCATTATCATTTTATTATCATGACTAATACATTCATATATGTACGTACAGGTACATGATACTGTACATCAAAAGGGTTCATTTACTGTCAGATAATAAAGAGAAGGAAAATGGTAGGAACTGGGAAAATGTGATAGAAATCACATTATTAAGTAAATGACCTAATGACAAAAGTGTTTGCTCATACAGGGGCAAGGCATTCTGGGCCCTATCTTATCTCACCTTACCCCTTATGCCTAAACATCTTTAACTATTTAGAAAAACAGTTTAAAATTGTGAAAATAGACAATCTACATCAACACGTTGTGAGCTTGTAGATTGGCTATTTGAACTATTTTAAGTGTATATTTGTACGTCTCTACATGTTCTGATGAATTGAAAAGGGTGGACCCTGTTGTAAACAAGTGTAATGCTTTATGGTGTCGTCCACAGTTAAGTTTTTGTATTGAGTTGTGCTAGAAATGTACTGTAATTCTCCAAACTGTTAATAAATACTTCAATCAATCAAGTAGGTCATTTCTGTCAGACCTGACCACTGGCTCCAACAAAAACAGTATAATGAATGAATAATGAATGAACTAACTCCTAATCAGTTCATCATCTGTATGTCTTTATAATTGAAGGAGAAAAGAGAGAGCGTCTTGGTCAATCTCACACACACACACACTACAAACAGCTTGGCATTAGATAGATACTGTAGATGGCGAGACAGACAGACAGACAGACAGACAGACAGAGGTACCAGTAGAGTCTTGGGCAGGCCTCGTGGGATTGATCTGAAGTGGTTTCGTCCCATGCGGAGGTACGACAACTGGGGCATGTTGGAGAAGGCCATATGATCGATAGTTCCTTCACTCAGCAGGTTCCCTTCTACCTCTAGAATGACCAGACTCTTTAGGGCTGAAACACACACACACACACACACACACACACACACACACACACACACACACACACATGCCATTTTAACGATAAACCTAACCCCTAAACTTAAACTGTTCTACAGAGTGAAAAACTCAGCATCCTAGATGACAAGCTGACATGAATCATTTCCGTCCAGAAACATACCTCTTTTATATATATATTATATATCTATATATATATATCTTTCAAGTTTATTTTTGAGGGGCCTATGTCCAGCTTTTAGTGTGTGTGCAACACAAATTTTGTCCTACACAAACATTAAATGCCATTGACAATGAATGGACAGTTTTGAGTGTTTGTGTAAACAAACTTTGATGAAGGTGAGGGCGCAAATTCTGTGTGTGTGTGTGGTAAATAAATGGTGCATTTATATAGCGCCTTTATCCAAGGTGCTTTACATAGATTGTGCATTACATTCACCCATTCACACACACATTCATACATCGATGGCGGCGGAAACCATGCAAGGCACCAACCATCACATCAGGAGCAATTAGCGGTTCAGTGTCTTGCTCAAGGAAACTTCGACACTAACTCTGGGGGAGCCCAGGTTTGAACTGGCAACCTTGCGGTTACCATCCAGCCACTCTACCCCTGAGCCACCGCCGCCCCTGGTGTGTGTGTGTGTGTGTGTGTGTGCACGTGTGCGTGCGTGTAACCTTTTAGACTCTTGTGGTCGATCTCTCTCAGTCTGTTGTCGTTGATCTTCAGTTCTTGCAGCGTGGAGGGGAGGTTTTGGGGCATGACCTCCAGCTGGTTCCCATCCAGGTACAGACGAGTCAGGTACCTCAAACTCTGCCAGGGTGGGACCTCATCATCAGTAATATAATAGACCACTGGATCCACCCTGCCAGGGTGGGACCTCATCATCAGTAATATAATAGACCACTGGATCCCTGCCAGGGTGGGACCTCATCATCAGTAATATAATAGACCACTGGATCCCTGCCAGGGTGGGACCTCATCATCAGTAATATAATAGACCACTGGATCCCTGCCAGGGTGGGACCTCATCATCAGTAATATAATAGACCACTGGATCCCTGCCAGGGTGGGACCTCATCATCAGTAATATAATAGACCACTGGATCCCTGCCAGGGTGGGACCTCATCATCAGTAATATAATAGACCACTGGATCCACCCTGCCAGGGTGGGACCTCATCATCAGTAATATAATAGACCACTGGATCCCTGCCAGGGTGGGACCTCATCATCAGTAATATAATAGACCACTGGATCCCAAGCGTGTCCATCCTGACCAGTGCTGGACAGTGGTGTCACTAAGTAACTAAGAACATGTACTCAAGTACTGCACTTAAGTGCAATTTTGAGGTAGTTTTACTTTATTCACTCTCTACTTTATTTACTCTCTACAGTCTACACCAAATCACCAATCTAGACCTTCTATTTTCACTGAATGTTCACCCCAGAATAGGAAGGAAGCATGGTTAGATGGTTCAAGGACTGAGCTTTGTTCACATTCCATGCACTCAGCACCTTTACCTTGAAGGCTTTAGCGGAGATGCTGGCGGAGGTCAGGCTGTTCTTGCTGAGGTTGATCCACTCCAGGTTTGGGATTCCATTGAAGGTCTCTTCTGGCAGGGCGCTGATGTTGTTACCTGACACACACACATGCGCGCGCACGCACACACACACACATCCCTCATACTTATTAGACATTAGTTTTTATCTTTATTGCTTTTTAACTTTAACTGATCTACGGCAATGGCGTTAAGCGTAGTATCAAAAAATAGGCTTTAATTGACCTAGATCTACGGCAATGGCGCGGAGGGTGTTAATCACAATTATTTTTGCCACGATAATCGTGACATGTAATTTTCACATCGTCCCAAGTTAACCCTATAGTCGTAGTAACTCACCTTCCAGACTGATAGATTTGAGTTCAGGTACATCCAGGGTAGGGAAGTAGTTGAGCTTGCCGTTCTCACAGGTCATGGTGACGTCAGACATGCTGCATCCACGAGGCAGCGCTTCTCTCTTGGAGCCGCTCCTCTCTCTTAACCCAGCCTTCCTGGGCTGGGGCTCGACCTTCTCCACAACCTGCCTCTGTGTCAGCCCTCTCTCCTCTCTCTCCTCCAACAGCTCCTCTCTCTCCTCCATCTCCTTCTCTAAGCGCTCCTGTAGCTCCTCTTCTATCTCCTCCGGGGTGCGCGGAGGGGGAGGCCCGGGGACAGGATGGGGTCTGGGTGCCGGAGGCGGAGGTCTCGGGACGGGAGGAGGAGGCCTGAGCACGGGCGGAGGAGGTCTGGGTTCAGGAGGGGGGAAGAGTATATGTTGTTTGGATTTCTCTTCTCTGGGGTCAGGGGGAGGAGGAAAGAATATATGTTGTTTTGATTTCTCTTCTCTGGGATCAGGGGGAGGAGGAAAGAGTATATGTTGTTTGGACTTTCCTTCTCTGGGATCAGGGGGAGGAAAGAACCCAGGCTTTGGTTTTTCTATGGGGATGATCTGGAACACATCTCCTCTCAGCCACACCTAAAATGAGATCACATCGGATAAGATTATAGAACATGTGATGACATGTCAGAACTCAGAACATGATGACATGTCAGACTCAGAACATGTGATGAGAGGTCTGAACATGATGACATGTCAGAACTCAGAACATGATGAGAGGTCCGAACTAGGGTTGTCCTGAGATCGGGAGCAAAAAAAACGTGATCAGGACATCCCTAGTCATTATATGTGATGGAACTAGGATTGGGATCCGGAACCGGAGGAACCGTAACATTGAGGAACCGGAATCGGTTCCATCACATTTGGAATTGGAACTGTTTGGAACTGGTTTTATCACACTGGTTAGAGCTAGATACCAGTGATTCTCAAACTTTTAAATTTCAAGGACCACCATAACTCTGAGAGTGCACAAATGGAACTAAATGGACCCCATGGACACTCAGAGTTACAGACCTGTTAGGGTCCACTTGGGACCTGCTATATAGCAGTGGTTCCCAAACCTTTTAGCCCGGGACCCAAACTATACTCTTTTCACTACTTTTCTTCTTCTAATTTATGGAATAATTTGAAATAATAATTAACCCCTAAAATTTAGGAAACAAAAGATAAGGGGCCCATAACAATATGTCCGCGACCCACAAATGGGTCCTGACCCAGTGTTTGGGGAACCAGTGGCCTATAGGAACCGTTAAGAATCGCTATAGACGGAACAGCTCATACGTACCTCCTCTTTATCCTCCTCCTCTTCCTCCAGGGCCCTCAGCCTCTCCTCCAACCTCCTCCTCTCCGTCTCCCTGTTCTCTCTCTCCTCCGCCTCTCTCAGCAGCTCCTCTCTCCTCGCCCTCTCCATCTCCTGCCTCCTCGCCTCCTCCCGTCGCCTGACCTCCTCCTCTTCCCGTCGCCTCCACTCGGCCTCCATCTTCTCCTGCTCCTCTCTCCTCATCAGCTCCTGCAGGCGGAGGGCCTCCTCTTCTCGCCTCCTTTCCTCCAGCAGCATCGCCTCCCCTTCCCGTCTCCTCTCCTCCAGCAGCATCACCTCCTCTTGTCTCCTCCTCTCCTCGAGGAGCATGGCCTGCTCCTCTCTCCTCCTGTCCGCCAGCAGCAGGGCCTCCTCTTCTTCCTGCCTCTTCTCCTCCATCATGCTGAGCGGAGGCAGGCGGAGGGCCTCCTCTTCTCGCCTCCTTTCCTCCAGCAGCATCACCTCCTCTTGTCTCCTCCTCTCCTCGAGGAGCATGGCCTGCTCCTCTCTCCTCCTGTCCGCCAGCAGCAGGGCCTCCTCTTCCTCCTGCCTCTTCTCCTCCATCATGCTGAGCAGTGTGAGCACCTCCTGCTCGTCCTTCGCATCCAGCATGCGGAGGGCCTCCTCTTCCTCCTTCTCCTGCGGGCGGGGAACATGGGACCATAATATGAAGATGATGTCACTGCTATTGTGGCAAAAATAATTGCGATTGGATTAACGATATTATCGCGATAATCAAAATGTGCTTCAAACTTCAAAATCACACTTTTGTCAATCCCTTGAACCCCCAGCATCCCTATTCTGGGGGGAAACAATGCGCCAAAAATAACCGATCTTTGTGCAGAGTGAAATAAGAGCGATCCAAATGTGATCTTTCGAGTGTGTTTTCTTTAACATGATGAACGATGACAGCGATTATATGGTCCCATCCATACTTGCAGGCGTAGCACCTCCTGCTCCGCTCTCCTCCTCTCATCCTCCACCAGCTTCCTCTGTCTCTTCTCCCTCTCCTTCCTCAGACGTCTCTTCTTCCTCTTCTCGTCCGCCCGCCTCCTCTGTCGCTTCTCCTCCGTCCTCTTCTCCTCCCGCCAAATGATGCTCTGCACCGCCTCCCGGGTCAGCGGGGTCACGGGGGCACCGGGGGCGCTGGGAACTAGTGGGGAGTCACCAGAGAGGTCAGAGGGCACTGACGGGTCAGCGGGAGAAAGGGAGAGAGAGAGAGAGACAGAGGGGAGAGCCCGGGACGGGAAAAGACGAGAACAGGGGAAGAAAAACAGACAGAAAGATGGACGGACAGACAGACAGACAGGGAGGGGTGTGTTGGTGTTACTGAAGGACAGACAGGTGGACAGACAGACAGACAGATAAACTGGGCTGTGTTAATGTTCAGACAGACAGGTGGACAGACAGACAGATGTACCGGGCTGTGATAATGTTACTGGCAGACAGACAGGTAAACTGGGCTGTGTTAATGTTACTGCCAGACAGACAGGTGGACAGACAGACAGATAAATCGGGCTGTGTTAATGTTACTGGCAGACAGACAGGTGGACAGACAGACAGATAAACTGGGCTGTGTTAATGTTCAGACAGACAGGTGGACAGACAGACAGATGTACCGGGCTGTGTTAATGTTACTGGCAGACAGACAGGTGGACAGACAGACAGATGTACCGGGCTGTGTTAATACAGTATATGATGGTAAATATGGGATTCAACTGAGTGGGCAGAGGAAGAGCCTATAAAGACAGTGTGTAATGAATGCATGAAACCCTCACATTTTGAGTGTGTGTGTGTGTGTGAGTGTGAGTGTGAGTGTGTGAGTGTGAGTGTGAGTGTGAGTGTGTGTGTGTGTGTGTGTGTGTGTGTGTGTGTGTGTGTGTGTGTGTGTGTGTGTGTGTGTGTGTGTGTGAGTGAGTGAGTGAGTGAGTGAGTGAGTGAGCACGCGTGCGTGCGTGCGTGTGCGCGTTTGAAGTACGCTAGTACAGTAGCCTACAGTTATTGTTCTCGCTTGCTGTGTATGCGAATGAAGTACAGTTGTTAATGTCTGTCTGTCTGTGGCATTGTGTGATAACTGCAGGAGTTAAAGTGCCAGTTTTAGTGCTACTATAATGTACATAATGTAAGACTTATCATTAGGACTACATTTGCGTGTAGTCTTGTGTGAACTGTGCAGAGCTGAATAGGTTGGGCTACACTACTACTTAACATCAGTCATCATGGTGATACTTGGAGAGCCAAACATTATCTGAGGTAGTACTTGGTATAAAGAATGGTTGATAACCACTGCTCCATAGCAGTGATTATACTGGGAATATAGAGCTATTTACCAGCATATATATCACTTAACACCCCCTTTAATTTGTGTGCCACATGATTTTTGTCAAATATTGCGATGCTTCGTTGAGCAGTAGCTGGAACTTTACTAGAATGATAAGGTGTTTGGGTTTGTAATTACCCATAGTTCCTCAGTGCATGTGAGACAGTCAGACAGAGAGGTCTGTCATCAGGTGGAGTGTGTGTGCTCTGTACTTTAGTACACAAACAGACACAACCCCTCCCTGTCCAGTAAACTGTAGCTCTGGAGCAGGAGATTACCGACACACACACACACACACACACACACACACACACACACACACACCACACACACACACACACACACACACAGTGCACTGAGAGGGACCCACACCAGGTGCTTTAAAAGGCTCAGGCTGCATCTGATTAATATTGTGTGTATTGTTACATGAGCTTCTAACAGACACTTGGGTGTCTGTTAGAAGCTCACAGCCACATGTCATTACATTACTGTACAATAGAGACCAGACGTTGACTCATATACGGCTGACACGAGTATCACAATGTTGTCGCTTTTTTTCGGGTGGAAATCTCAGTATGTTCCAAAAAATTTGCTTTTCAGGAAATGGAAAAGTTTGAGGAGAAAATGAAAATGCAAAACGCAAGCTTTTAGATCTGTTTTGTGCTATTTACAAAATGTCACAAAATTTAATTAAATATGGAGATTCAAGGTTTCTGTCCGATAGCAAAGACATGATGTAACCCTTACCATAGGATATAAGTATACCCTTTTTTTTAATAGTTTGTTAAATTGTACTGCGTACTGTTTTATTCAATCAAACAAAACCATGCATATCCAATCATAATCCATTATACTCCTCTAGTATGTTTGAACCCGAGTGGAATAGTATGAGAGTTATGACACTAGCGTTGACTCCCATTGTAACAATGGAATGCGGAAGTGCTCATTCTATCTCAATGGGCCCATAGGCTTTGAACGTGCCATGAATCTGCTTGGCTATCTATTATTACAATTGAGAAGTGAACGAGTTGTGAGCGCACACTTCGTGCAGAGTTCAGTTGGCCAAGTCATAGAACGTGACGCATGCAGAGCATGCGGAAGCGCCGCCTACGGACGTGATACGCCATACCGCCATACGTCACCGACCCTACCCCTGCGTTTTCAACCCAGCTCTGTGGTTTCCCTTTCTGTGATGAGATGGCACGATTACAATCACAGCGGCGCTTTCCTAGAATTTTTGGGGCTTTTTGTCTTTATTAGTTTGACAGGAAAGGGGGAGAGAGATGGGGGGGAAGACACGCAGCAAAGGTCGTCAGGATCGGAACCCGCGACACACTGTCAGGCTGGATCACCAGTCTAGGTGCCTGGACCGCTCGGCCGGCCCAGGCCTTTCTCGGGGCTTTTAAAACAATATACACTGGTAGTGGACACACAACATTCAACAACAACAACACGGAACAACAACACAACTTGCCCAGCACCCTACTGTAGCTCCATATGTGCCCGCCTCCCCTTTGAACCAACAAAAGAACGTCGGAAACGAACGAAAACAACAGCCGGGAGGTTATGACAGAGAAACAAATGTTTTGGAGAAGAAAAAATAAAAAAGGCGGGAAAGATGCACAACGGAGACGGCCTAGCATGCTGCACATGGCAGTTATGACTCGAGTGTAATTCTTGTTTTGTTTTTGTTGCTTGCGTTTCTGAGGCTGGCGACACAGAAGCATCCTACTTTTATGTTCATAGCCACCTATGTTGCTAGGGAACTTGATGATGCTTGTTGCTATGGAAAGTTTGGATACCATAACAAACACATCTTCACAAACGGATTGATTATTTCCTCTGATCTTTTCATCAAGAAATACCTTTGCGCGATGAAGTGTAATTTAGGCAATCCAGTCATTTGATTTATTAAGTCTGAACAGCAAAACAAACACTTAGAAACAATTTTTTGCCAATCAAATTTGAACCACATTCCTAGGTGGTTTGATTTCTAAAGATGCATTTCAGTCTGGAATCGCTTGAATCGGTATCGCAGTATCGCTTGCTGAACATTTTATATATACAAGTTCAGCTCTGTCGAGCAACACCATTGTACCATACGTCCGTGAAGTCACGCCTATCCCGCTACTACGTCATTACACAGCAACCAATGCACAAAAATCTGATCTGATCTGCAAATAACAGTGTGGACGGGACAGTCGGCCGACCAAAGATAAGATTTAAAAAACAAATGGGATTTGGCTGCGGTCTGAACAAAGCCTTTCTTCTTCCACTGCTGGAGTTCCTTCCAGCCGCAGTCTACAGCTGATAAGAGGCGGTTCCTGTGTGTGGTTCTGTCAGTCTACAGCTGATAAGAGGCGGTTCCTGTGTGTGGTTCTGTCAGTCTACAGCTGATAAGAGGCGGTTCCTGTGTGTGGTTCTGTCAGTCTACAGCTGATAAGAGGCGGTTCCTGTGTGTGGTTCTGTGGTTCAGTCTACAGCTGATAAGAGGCGGTTCCTGTGTGTGGTTCTGTGGTTCAGTCTACAGCTGATAAGAGGCGGTTCCTGTGTGTGGTTCTGTGGTTCAGTCTACAGCTGATAAGAGGCGGTTCCTGTGTGTGGTTCTGTCAGTCTACAGCTGATAAGAGGCGGTTCCTGTGTGTGGTTCTGTGGTTCAGTCTACAGCTGATAAGAGGCGGTTCCTGTGTGTGGTTCTGTCAGTCTACAGCTGATAAGAGGCGGTTCCTGTGTGTGGTTCTGTGCACAATCCTCCTCGTTAGAAGACAATGAGCTCCACTCTGATGTGGAACATGTGGTTGTGCTTTCAAATCCCACTGAGCTTACGCTGCACTATGTCATCAGACCAGTACTGTCACTCTCTCACTCATGTGGCTTGCCCACTTCCTCCTGCACTCTACCTGCATAGTACTTATTAGTAGGACAGCTGAGGGACAGACCGTAGGAAAGCTGAGAGAGAGACAGACCATATAGGAGTGACAGACATTAGGAAACCTGAGCAGGAGACGGTGTAAGAGAGACAGACCATATAGGAAAGCTGAGAGACAGACAGTAGGGAAGCTGAGAGGGAGACAGAAGAGCTTACTCTACCTCCAGAAAGCTGGAGGTAAGGGTCTCTCCCCAGACCAGCGGAGCTTCATGTGGGGTCTGTCCTCACTTGACCCACTGCTGCCTGAGGCAGAAGTTGTCAGATTAGAGTGCACATTGTTGTTTGTGTTCATGTGCCTAAATAAGCACTATAATGTGTATTTGAAGGCAACCCATGCACAGATTATATTACTGTCCATTTAAAAGTATTTAATGGCTTTTCCACTGTAATACCACAACATTGCTGGATGAATAATTGACACAAATTGCCAGCATAGGCAGGGCACAGTCATTCCATAGGCAGGGCACAGTCATTCATAGGCAGGGCACAGTCATTCATAGGCAGGGCACAGTCATTCCCATAGGCAGGGCACAGTCATTCCCATAGGCAGGGCACAGTCATTCATAGGCAGGGCACAGTCATTCATAGGCAGGGCACAGTCATTCATAGGCAGGGCACAGTCATTCATAGGCAGGGCACAGTCATTAGTCATAGGCAGGGCACAGTCATTCATAGGCAGGGCACAGTCATTCATAGGCAGGGCACAGTCATTCCCATAGGCAGGGCACAGTCATTCATAGGCAGGGCACAGTCATTCCCATAGGCAGGGCACAGTCATTCCCATAGGCAGGGCACAGTCATTCCCATAGGCAGGGCACAGTCATTCATAGGCAGGGCACAGTCATTCCCATAGGCAGGGCACAGTCCTTCCCATAGGCAGGGCACAGTCATTCCCATAGACAGGGCACAGTCATTCATAGGCAGGGCACAGTCATTCCCATAGGCAGGGCACAGTCATTCCCATAGGCAGGGCACAGTCATTCCCATAGGCAGGGCACAGTCATTCATAGGCAGGGCACAGTCATTCCCATAGGCAGGGCACAGTCATTCATAGGCAGGGCACAGTCATTCCCATAGGCAGGGCACAGTCATTCATAGGCAGGGCACAGTCATTCCCATAGGCAGGGCACAGTCATTCATAGGCAGGGCACAGTCATTCCCATAGGCAGGGCACAGTCATTCATAGGCAGGGCACAGTCATTCCCATAGGCAGGGCACAGTCATTCCCAAAGGCAGGGCACAGTCATTCCCATAGGCAGGGCACAGTCATTCATAGGCAGGGCACAGTCATTCCCATAGGCAGGGCACAGTCATTCCCAAAGGCAGGGCACAGTCATTCCCAAATTGCCCTCATGAACAGTTAAGTCATGTGACTGTTCCCACATTATATTAATGTAATGGGTGCAGTACTCAATATTCGCATGAGAGGTGGCTATAAGCATGCACACCTAGGCATTTGGGGATGATAAAATATGTATTTGGAGAATTGGGACGACCAGAAACAATATCCATCTGCAGGTTTGCAGACTGGCTACCTTAAGAGGCCATGTCCACAGAGAGCACCTTTTGAGCTGGCAGCGCCAGTCTGCATTTATATGGTAAAGACGCATCAGTCTGCATGCCATGCATTTATATGGTAAAGACGCATCAGTCTGCATGCCATTCATTTATATGGTAAAGACTCACCAGTCTGCATGCCATGCATTTATATGGTAAAGACTCACCAGTCTGCATGCCATGCATTTATATGGTAAAGACTCACCAGTCTGCATGCCATGCATTTATATGGTAAAGACTCACCAGTCTGCATGCCATGCATTTATATGGTAAAGACGCATCAGTCTGCCATGCATTTATATGGTAAAGACTCACCAGTCTGCCATGCATTTATATGGTAAAGACTCACCAGTCTGCCATTAATTTATATGGTAAAGACGCATCAGTCTGCCATTCATTTATATGGTAAAGACTCACCAGTCTGCCATTCATTTATATGGTAAAGACGCATCAGTATGTCATTCATTTATATGGTAAAGACTCACCAGTCTGCCATTCATTTATATGGTAAAGATGCACCAGTCTGCCATGCATGTATATGGTAAAGACTCACCAGTCTGCCATTCATTTATATGGTAAAGATGCACCAGTCTGCCATGCATTTATATGGTAAAGACTCACCAGTCTGCCATTCATTTATATGGTAAAGACTCACCAGTCTGCCATTCATTTATACAGTATGGTAAAGATGCACCAGTCTGCCATGCATTTATATGGTAAAGACTCACCAGTCTGCCATTCATTTATATGGTAAAGACTCACCAGTCTGCCATTCATTTATACAGTATGGTAAAGACTCACCAGTCTGCCATGCATTTATATGGTAAAGACTTACCAGTCTGCCATTCATTTATATGGTAAAGACTCACCAGTCTGCCATGCATTTATATGGTAAAGACTTACCAGTCTGCCATTCATTTATATGGTAAAGACTCACCAGTCTGCCATTAATTTATACAGTATGGTAAAGACTCACCAGTCTGCCATGCATTTATATGGTAAAGACTCACCAGTCTGCCATTAATTTATATGGTAAAGACTCACCAGTCTGCCATTCATTTATACAGTATGGTAAAGACTCACCAGTCTGCCATGCATTTATATGGTGTGATGCTAGAAAGCTCCTCTTCCAGCATCACGCTTCAGCTCTCCAGGCACCCAACGTTTTTGGTGAAACTTTTAACTGTCCTGGCTGTGACAATAAATCTACAACCTGTCCAGTCCCATGTTTACTTTGTTTCAGCAAAGCTATTTGTGCGAATACCAGCTCAGTGACTGAAACTGAGACTGGGTGGTCAGGGATCGATCCCCGGCCGGGCCATACCATACCAAAGACCCTGAAAAACGGGACCCAGTCCCAGTACCTCCCTGCTTGGCATTTACATAGATTGTGCATTACATTCACCCATTCACACACACATTCACACACACATTCATACACCGATGGCGGCGGAAACCATGCACCGACCAGCACATCAGGAGCAATTAGGGGTTCAGTGTCTTGCTCAAGGACACTTCGACACTAACTCTGGGGGAGCCCGGGTTCGAACTGGCAACCTTGTGGTTACCATCCAGCCACTCTACCCCTGAGCCACCGCCGCCCCGCCTCCCTACACCCTACATGCACAATGTGCTGAAAGGAGTTGCGCTACTCATACATTACAACTCGCATCATAGTTGGATACTGTATGCATAATACATATATTTTTCAGCAAATATCTTAGTTACACCAACATCGAACAGTTGGCAAGCAGCCTTTGCTTTGCAGAGCGGTTGCTCTGTTTCTCACTATAATATCCCATGTACAGTATGTATGCTCTCTGGACCCAGAATGCTGACTTTCTCTCTCTCTCTCTCCCGTGCTCTCTCCATCAGTACTCATACAGTCGCTTATTTCAGAAAGTCTCTCACCCACACATTGGTTTTATGAATAATTTGGTTCGTATAGAGCTGTCATAGAACAGTGTGTCCAGAAAATGAACGTCTCTTACACAAGAGTCACGGCGGTACCAGCAAGACACTTTTCATTATCACTGCAGCTGTGGGAGAATAGGTAGGGAACTCTGATATTGGTGCGTCGTACAAAAAATACTGGCATTGGAAATTGGCACCTAATCCCACAGGACACCACTATTACAACAACTATGCCAGGCTTTACATAACTGGAAAATGAGTTAAAACTCACCGCACCATTATAAGACCACGTTCAACTCACAGTCCTATTAAAAGACCAACTTGAATTCAATGTCCCGTTAAAAGAGCAGCTTTACGGGCCGTGTCCACAGACAGTGCTTTATGAGCAGAGGAGTGCATTGGATAATGGATATCTAATCCAGAGTGCTCGCACGGCATTTATTGCATTTACCTCAACGTTCTCACCCAGTGGTTCTCAAACGTTTACATTTCAAGGAACCACCTTAACTCTGACAGTATACAAATTGAACCAAATGGACCGGTCAGGGTCAGACCCACAGCGTACATTTGGAACTCAGAGGGTCCCTGGACCCTACTTTAAGAACTACTGTCCTAGATTTTTTTTTAATTATTATTATTATTATTATTACACACTGCTATCGACCGATATGCAAGTTATGGGTATCGGGAAGCAAGAAATGGTATCGGTACATCTCTAACATTTTAACCAATTAATGGTTACTGTGCTCAAACCAATGTTAAACATGGACTTGTCATTGTTTGGGATAATGACTCAAAGTCGGCTGGTAAATAACCAGGTTGTCACACAAACACAAAGCCAAGGAGGATCAAACGGCGACACTGATGAGCGACACTCGTCTCCAAAAGTCTAACTATTTGCCAAAAAGAAAAGAAAAAAGAAAACACGTTGAAATGCAAAGCTCAGCGATGGGAGGAGGAGCTCTGCATTCTGTCTTTTTTCCCACGGAATTGCCTGGCAGAAGGACGCTCTGTGTAGTACATACCTGGTATGACATTGTAGCTGGAGATGTTTCCATTCTCCTGGTATCCAACCTCACCCAGCCGTCCTGGGCTGGTTGGATCAGGAACCAGTCTGATCTTCAGTGGCTTGGACCGAGTGTCCCTGGATCTGCCATGGCCTGACATGCATGCCACACACACACACACACACACACACACACACACACGTATGTACATGTATATTAATGTAATCTATGATTCATTTTTGAACATTATGTTATAGTTAGCCTGCCAGCAGGGTATTGAGTAATGAGTAATGAGTCTTGTCTGTTGGACTGATTACATTAGTGTGTCAGTTAGCAGGATGTCTCTGAATGCATCAATTACATGTTTACATTTTACGTTTTCTTTTGTTTTGAAAAGAAAACTGCCTTAGAAGTGCAGCTTATGGAAACATATTTGTCTGTGAATTAAAGGCTTCAAAAGGACAAGGGCTGTTTATCTGCTCAGCAATACGTCTCTGGAATCCTAATTCATGCTTTAAATTGATAGTTTTACTTAATACTTCACCCAACAAATGAATAATGGTTTAAATAGCATTTAATTTGAATCCAGCAATTATGAAAGAATATCAATCATATGTCTCTCCTACACTGTCTCTCTCAGCTTCCCTACTGTCTGTCTCTCGTACACCGTCTCCCTCTCAGCTGTCCCTCCTACACTTTCTCCCTCTCAGCTCTCCCGCTGTCTGTCTCTCCTACACTGTCTCCCTCGCAGCAGTCCCTCCTACACTTTCTCCCTCTCAGCTGTCCCGCTGTCTGTCTCTCCTACACTGTCTCCCTCGCAGCAGTCCTATTGTCTCTGTAAAGACAGCATGCTGTGTAAAAGGATGTACATGTGAGGTCTCACCTTGTCCTCTCCTCCTGCTGTGGGCATCAGGTATCATTAGAACCAGACACACACCAGCTAGGATCACACTCCACCTCATACCTGCACAACAGCAAACAACACACACCTGTAGAGTTCACACTGCAGCCCAGCACCGTCCACTTCTCTGTCTACACTACAGAGATCAGAGTGGGTTCATTCTAGTGACAGACAGCAGTTAAAAAAATAGATCATTTTGTTTTCTAAACCACTTCATACAAAGGCGTTTTGAATGTGTTTTATTACTTAGAACACACGATAATCCACCTAAACACGTACAGAACTGCTTTAGTGTGTAATAATTGAAAGCTAAATTGTCATATTAATCAATCTGTAATCTAAAATAAATTAATAAAGCCATTAATGGGAATATGGTCTATGTCAAGTGGGGTCCAGGGTTCCAAATGTACCCTTGCAGGTCTATAACTCTGACAGTGTATATATGGAACCAAATCCCCTTACGGGTCCATCCGCCATCAAATATAGAATTTCCTAGCCTTAAAGGGAAACTTCACCCTTTTTGCAAAAAAAATATATGTTAATGCCGTTTAGAAGATTTAGAACACTTTCCTGGGGTTTTAGATATTTTTGATTTTAGCAGTGAGCTATAGACACTGGGCTCACATACTTCCTGGACTATGTTGTCTCAGTAAGACAGCCCTCCCCCTATCCACAAGGAGGAGCGGTGCACCAAAGTATTATGGGAATTGTATTCCAGGAAGGAAGTGAGCCCAGTGTCCATGACATCAGAGACACTGGGCTCACTGCTACAATCTAAAATATCTAAAACCACATATTACACACATAAAGACCCCCAGGAAAGTGTTCTAAATCTTCTAAACGTCATTAACATGTATTTTTTTTGCAAAAAGGGTCCCTTTAACAATCCTCTCATGAGGACTGATAATAATATTGCTGGAAGGTTAATATTATCGGGACCACACAAAGCATCATATTTGAAAAGAATGGTAATCTAAGGAACAACTGTGTACTTGATCTGTATGATCCATATGGAACCAAATGGACCCTTAAGGATCCATTTGGTTCCATTTGTACCATAGACAATTTGTACACTGCCAGATTTATGGGGGTTCGTGAAACTACTGGTCTAATCTGGTTACACCCACACATTAATCAAATTACAGCCCTATTCAATTTGTATACACTCCAATGTAATCGGTTTACACTCCTATTACATTGGACGCAGGATGAGTAGTAAAATAAAATCAACAGTTTCTGGACCAGCCAGTTACCACAGCACTCCTGGTGTCGTACAGGTGTACATGCAGTCAGAAACTGTCGGATGTGTCCAATAGCGTTCCAGATGAGCTGAGGTCACGTAACACAAATATCCCAGGTTCAAATCCCGCTGTAACTAGGGTTGGGATCCTTTAGGATTGTAACGATATTCCTTCACGATTTACTCTTAATGGTGTGATTCCTTAACAGTTCCCTTTAAACATGATATCCGGAAGTTATGCGGAAACGTCTACCGAGTGGCAAAAAAAACCTACTTTCTGGCCTTGACAGCCCATACATCCAAACAGAAAAGTCCTATCTGATTGCATTAAATGACGTTAAATTATATTAAACTCACATTGCCACTCGATTTGCCACTCACGTTATGCAGGCGCACGCCGCATACCCTCTATAGGGCCTTCCAAATGGAACCTTGCAGGTCTGTAACTCTGAGAGTACAATTTATGGTGACCCATGAAATGTTAAAGTTTGAGAACCACCGGCATCCACATATCATTACTGACGTGTGATAAAACCTGGTTCCTGAAAAGGTTCCAAATGTGATGCTGGATCCGGTTCTGTATCCCAACCCTAGCTGTAACCGTGTTCTGTATCCCAACCCTAGCTGTAACCATGGTTCTGTATCCCAACCCTAGCTATAACCGTGTTCTGTATCCCAACCCTAGCTGTAACCATGGTTCTGTATCCCAACCCTAGCTGTAACCGTGTTCTGTATCCCAACCCTAGCTGTAACCATGGTTCTGTATCCCAACCCTAGCTGTAACCGTGTTCTGTATCCCAACCCTAGCTGTAAACGTGGTTCTGTATCCCAACCCTAGCTGTAACCATGGTTCTGTATCCCAACCCTAGCTGTAAACGTGTTCTGTATCCCAACCCTAGCTGTAAACGTGTTCTGTATCTCAACCCTAGCTGTAACCATGGTTCTGTATCCCAACCCTAGCTGTAAACGTGTTCTGTATCTCAACCCTAGCTGTAACCGTGGTTCTGTATTCCAACCCTAGCTGTAACCGTGTTCTGTATCTCAACCCTATAGCTGTAACCGTGTTCTGTATCTCAACCCTAGCTGTAACCGTGTTCTGTATCTCAACCCTAGCTGTAAACGTGTTCTGTATCTCAACCCTAGCTGTAAACGTGTTCTGTATCCCAACCCTAGCTGTAACCGTGTTCTGTATCTCAACCCTAGCTGTAACCGTGGTTCTGTATCCCAACCCTAGCTGTAACCGTGTTCTGTATCTCAACCCTAGCTGTAACCGTGTTCTGTATCTCAACCCTAGCTGTAACCGTGTTCTGTATCTCAACCCTAGCTGTAACCGTGGTTCTGTATCCCAACCCTAGCTGTAAACGTGTTCTGTATCCCAACCCTAGCTGTAACCGTGTTCTGTATCTCAACCCTAGCTGTAACCGTGGTTCTGTATCCCAACCCTAGCTGTAAACGTGTTCTGTATCCCAACCCTAGCTGTAACCGTGTTCTGTATCTCAACCCTAGCTGTAACCGTGTTCTGTATCTCAACCCTAGCTGTAACCGTGTTCTGTATCTCAACCCTAGCTGTAACCATGGTTCTGTATCCCAACCCTAGCTGTAAACGTGTTCTGTATCCCAACCCTAGCTGTAAACGTGTTCTGTATCTCAACCCTAGCTGTAACCGTGCTTGTTAAGTGTCCTTGAGCAAACAAAACCAAACACTGCAAAGTAACCACACACACACACACACAGGACAGTTTACCTGCACAGGTGAGCTCCTAGAGACGGAAAGGATGGTCGGCCTGCTACTGCCCTCATATATATAGACTGTGTGTGTGTGTGTGTGTGTGTGTGTGTGTGTGTGTGTGTGTGTGTGTGTGTGTGTGTGTGTGTGTGTGTGTGTGTGTGTGTGTGTGTGTGTGTGTGTGTGTGTGTGTGTGTGTGCACGTGCATGTGTGCATGCGTGCACGAGCGTGTGTCACCAATAATGGCAGTGTAGTGGTCTGTCATTACATAGCTGCTGCACTTCAGGACATCAGAGTAAATAATAATACAGTGGTACATTGTGGGAGGAGGATCAGCGGTTAAACGCCACAAGACCACTTCTTGCTGTGTGTGAGTGTGTAACGGTATAAAATACTAATTTATGAAAACCAAAGCCAGGCTGTGTGTCCAGAATAGAGTGCACCAGTGTGCACACTGCCCAGTGCATGCACGCACGCACGCGCGCACACACACACACACACGCACACACACACACACACACACACACTCATACACAGGTTTGTAAGGAGCATGTTTTCTAAGAGTGTAGGTGAGGGGTGAGTTGACAGGAAATACCACAGAAAAGGAGAGAGGGAGAGATACAGAGCGAGAGACTGAAAGACAGAGAGAGAGAGACAGACAGAGAGAGAGAGATACAGAGCGAGAGACTGAAAGACAGAGAGAGAGAGAGACAGACAGAAAGAGAGGGGGGGAGAGAGAGAGAGAGGGGAAAGGGAGAGCAAGCAGAACGAGAGGGAGGGACTAAAATGCTCCAGTAAGAAGAAAGAAAATAAAACCACAGAGGCGGAAAATATTCTGGATGAACGGGCTCAGATGGAGAGACTCAACACACACACACACAGTCGCAAACACACACACATACACACACTCCTGGGGAGGAGCGGAGTGGATTTTGTGATTCACCTGACATCATCAGACCAAGTGATACAACATACTGGATGTTATATCCCCGCTTCCTCTCCTCTCCTCTCCTCTTCTCCTCCTCTTCCTCCCCCCTCCTTATCTTCTCTTCCTCTCCTCTCCTCTTCCTCTCCTCCTCTTCCTCCCCTCTCCGCCTCTTCCTCTCCTCTTCCTCCCCTCTCCTCTGCCCTCATGCATTGATTCATTGTTAAAAGGTCAAAACGTGAGCAAGGTTGCATGTTGGGTAGAACATGCAACTCTCTGAACATCTCTTAAGACAACGAGCTTCATAACACTGTTACTTCTAACCATTGGCTGACACACAGACAGACATATAAACTGACAGACTGGTACACACACACACACACACGTGTGCGTGCGTGTGTGTGCGTGCACGCGTACTAGCAGGCTGGTAGCCTCGGAAACCCTAGCAGGCTGGCTGATGGAAACAGGAATTGATAGTTAAGGGAGAGAATGAAAGAGAATGGAGGACGAAATAGACGACTTGAGGAAGAGAAAGAGTTGAAGTTCTGGAAACAAATGCATTTTAGAGAAGAAGAGAATAGAGCGTCGCAGTCCCGCACAAAAAGTGTTGTACCTTTATTTTCTTCTTTCTAATTATTTGATCGGCCCAAAACGTGTTTGTCATGATTTGTCACAACTCGAGGTGGCTTTGTCCGTGGCGTAAACGTCTTTAAATAAATACTTTTTGAAAAGCCTTTGGGAACATGAATGGGGAATTATTTCCTGGGCCACTCGTCGTTCTGAAAGGGGGTGGGACTGTAAAGTGAAGACCCCACTGATGGAGAGATTAAGAGGGGGGTTACATGCTCTTAATGACTAGAAGATGTTAGTGTACTCTGTTGAGGAACAGAGAGAGAACAAAGGAAGGCGAGAGAGGAGGTTGTATTTACTTGGTGTGTCTTCTATTTAAACCACTTACATGTTTTGTTTTTGTTTTTTTCAAGCTTGCTTTGAACAAAAGGTGTTGGCTGCCCCAGTTTAGATCGGGAGCGATTATCAGGCAAGATTATCCTCTGGTGTGAGCGAGTGGTTATAAAATCCAACCTTTACCCTCCCGATTTGGAGGACAGATGTGAAGTGAATTCTCATTCACTTACTTCACATCTGTCCTGATGACCTTCGGCACGGCCGGCGACTGGTCCAAACAACCAGCCGAGCCTGTGGCGAGACCACTGTGTATCCCCAATGTCGCTTATCTCCATATTCAAACCTTTTGTGTTTCTTCTTAAATTAATGCCCCAGTATCACAAAAGTAGCAAAAAGTAGAAACTTTTGATGCTTTAGAATTTGAATCCTGAAAAGTAACACTTTTGGAGATATGAGACAGAGACGTTATGTGTCTTCCCAGACATAATATTATTACAAGCACTGCAGGTTTAACCAATGTGTTTATATCTGCTGCTCTCTCTGCTACTCTGCTGCAGCATGCCACAATGTGAGAAGATGAAATGATGTGAGGTGCTGCGTTCGGGAAAGAATCCTGTAGTGTGTGATTATTTAAAAATGTTGCTGTGTGTGCGTGTTTAAGACCATCTTATAAGAGAATCTAGATTATCCTATAGTATGTGATTATTTTAAAATCTTGTTCTGTGGACATGTTGTCCAAAGCGCTTTCTGTGGACGGACTAGACACGGCCCGTAACAGGTCAGAGTGTGTGTAATGACTCGATCTGAGGAGCGTGTGTGTGTGTGTGAGAGAGAGCGATTATGATGCGCTGACAATGCAAATATACTGGATGTGACTGGACATCCAGACTGACAGATATTTCACCTATCTCTCTCTCTCTTTCTCTCTCTCCAGGAGAAGTATGCGTCTATCATATCGTTTCCTGGAGGCTGTAGGTCAGAGGTCATGGCTATAAACCACCCTAAACTTCCTGGGTATGTGATGTCACTTCTTCTCTCCTATGTTTTGCGCTACAGCACAACTGTTCATTCATTGGCCAGTGTTGTGTCTCTCTCTAGCTGTGTGCTGTTCATTCATTGGCCAGTGTTGTCTCCTATAGCTGTGTGCTGTTCATCCATTGGTCAGTGGGCGTGTCCATAGAGGGTCAGGTGACTACTAACATTGAGCTGCTGACCAAGATCCCAGAGACAGGTAAGATGTTTGTACTGGTCCTTCATGCAGGTGTTCTGATTCACCTTTAAAATAATGTGGACGAATGACAGTGATCACACAATATGACAATATGATGTCACATGAAGTCATGGCGGTGGCTCAGGGGTAGAGTTTCCGGATGGTAACCGCAAGGTCGCCAGTTCGAACCCGGGCTCCCCCAGAGTTAGTGTCGAAGTGTCCTTGAGCAAGAACTGAACCCCAAATTGCTCCTGATGTGCTGGTTGGTACCTTGCATGGTTTCTGCCGCCATCGGTGTATGAATGGGTGAATGTAATGCACAATCTATGTAAAGCGCCTTGGATAAAGGCGCTATATAAATGCACCATTTACCATTTAATATGACATCAAAATGAAATACAGAATTGATTTCAAAATTGGTCTATAAAGCTTTGGTCACTGGTTCAGGGTATCATGAACCATCCACCGGTCTGATATCATGAACCATCCACCGGTCTGATATCATGAACCATCCACCGGTCTGCTTTCAGTCCCTAAAACCCAAACTAAACGCAGGGAAGCAGCATTTAGTTGTCTATGCACCAGCACCACATATCTGGAACAAACTCCCAGAATACTGCAGGTCTGCCGCCCGCCACTCTTATGTCTTAACAACTAAAGACCTTTCTGTTTGTCTGTGCCTTTGATTGCGGTTCTTTTATTTAGTTTTCATTCTCTTCTGCATGGTAACTATCTTATTTAATTTGTGCGTGTAATTGTGTTTCCTTGCTGCTTGTTGTTCTGTGTAAAGCACATTATATTGCTTTGTTGAAATGTGCTGGCCATGGCTCAGTGGTCCAGGCACCTTGGCTGGTAATCCAGTCTGGCAGTGTGCCGCGGGTTCGACTCCCGATCCCGACAGCCTACTGTCTGTCCCTACATAAAATAAAGGCGAAAGCCACAAAAAAAAAAAACATTAAAAAAAAGAAAGAAATGTGCTATACAAATACAATCACCTTGCCTTGTTGAATCATACTGTGTGTGTGTGTGTGTGTGTGTGTGTGTGTGTGTGTGTGTGTGTGTGTGTGTGTGTGTGTGTGTGTGTGTGTGTGTGTGTGTGTGTGTGTGTGTGTGTGTGTGTGTGTGTGTGTGTGTGTGTGTGTGTGTGTGTGTGTGTGTGTGTGTCCTCAGCGGTCCAGATGTCTTCCAGTTTAGTGGAAGAAGCTCCACAGTCCTTCAGGTCTCTCCTGGTATTCCTCGGACCCAAAGACGCCATCGACGCTCTGATCAAGTCTGTCAGCGTTTAGAGAGACTCACACACACGCCATGCACACACACACACACTCTTCTGTAAGACCACTTAAAACCAAAACATTCGACCAAATGATGGTTCAGACAATGCACACACATACAGACACGCGCACACACACACACACACACAGGTCTAATCTACTCAAACTGCCAGTTAATGTAATCTTTTTATCTCACTGAGAGAAGCTACAATTCTCTCTCTCTCACACAGTACACACACACATTCTGCAAACTGAATGATTGAAATAAGTATCAGTAGGCAGAATACATGTGTCCACAGAACAATACAACACAATAATTACACAACACTGATCATAATACACTTAATACACACACACACACACTTAAACACCCTACCTTACCTTTAAGTAAAACTGTGGCATTTTCACAATATGGTAGAATTTCTCTTGAGTCAAACACTTTTCCATATCTCTGTCAAATAAAACAGCAAAAGGCAGAAGTGTTTTATAAATCATTTTTATTGAATATAAACAGCTCTGTTGTAACGACTCTGTTCTCTTCCTGCGGTCGCCAGAGCACCCAGCGGAGGGGCGCTCTGACTTTGCTACCAACAACTTAAAGATATAGAAAAATAAATCATTTAAATACAAAATGCCAGACATCAACGTCCCATTTGTATTCTGAAATAAAGTACTTTTCTCATCAGTATTTCTCACAGTCTTTTATTTCCCTCAGCTATATACAGACGTACACCAGCAGTTAATATAAGCTTCTTATTAATGCTAGTGCTTGTGATTCTCTCCTGTTTAAGCCTCATTTACACTTTGGTTGCACATCGGTGCTGCGCGTCCAAAGTATACAGTTGGAGGCCATCGATATTGTCCTTTTCTTTTTGCTGAGGTTTGCGTGATCTGCGCAAAAGGACAGTTAACCCATTTTGGGCGGGAACCCCTTTTGGTGTTTTAAACATTGTTATAATTTAGCTATTGAAAAATAGCAGATCTACAAGCTCATAGCGCGCCACCGAGTGGCGCGCTACGAGCTTTGTAGGTCTGCTATTTTTGAAAAATCATGGAGGATTTAGAAGGATTTTTTAAAATTTTGAGGTCAGGCCTAAATGGGTCAAATGATAAGGGACAATATCGGTGGCACCCAACTGTAGGCGATGAACAAGTTCACGACAGGTCGCCATGCGACTCGTTGTGAGCTTCCACATCGGCTACTTGTATAAATGAAGGCTTATTCCTTCCTACGCACTCGGGTAGGATTCTGGAGGAGTGAAGACAGATTTAGACAACGATGACCTGGACGTTTCAGGAGTTAAAAGTACTTAAATGTAGCACACTAAAGATAAGTACTTTACTTAAAACAACCAATGTTCCCAGTAGGGATTAAATAAAAGTTTTGTCTCATCTGAATTCTTAACAGCAGAATTAATTTCAAGGTTCTTTTTGGCTCTTCATAGCCCTATGACTGCATGCACACACGCACACGCACACACACAATAGTGTTTAACTCTTTGTATCCCAGAGGTGATGCAATTGAGTCTAGAGACATAATCTTGTTTAGTCATTTAAGATCTAGTTTAGTTTGTTTAGATCATTTGACTGGTCTGTTTGGACCCAGTTTCCCGTTTTAAACTTTAGATTTCTTTAGATGTTGTAATCCATTTGGATCAGGTTTAGTCTGTTTAGATGTCGTTTAATCCATTTAGATCAGGTTTAGTCTGTTTAGATATGCTTCAGTGTTTGTTTAGACGCCAGGAAACAGAGGACTAAGGACTAACAGGGATGCTGCATGTGCTCTTGTCTCACTGTCCTTGTGTGAAATGAATCATAATGCAGTCAGACATTCATTACGTCACTCAAGAATTATGTTTAAAATGTTCAACAGACAACCCTACTTTGCTGTATAACAAGTTTTAACTCAGACAACAATAACCAAATCAACTTCCATTCTGTTTCTCGGACACCAAATAAAAAAACATGGTAGTCAACTCTTAAGATTAGCTGTCCAGCAATTATTTGTGGGAGAAATCGTGGCTTCTCCACAACCCCTTGCATCGTCAATTGTTAACATTGGTCATAAACTAAACGTCTTAGGTATTGCATGCTACTGTAGCTACAATGTAACTACAAGTTACATACAAGACGGTTACAGCCTCATGTGATCGTGATAAACTAGACTATGGTCCATTACATCATAATCATTTCCTGTGATATCAGATGCACACAGGAGAAGAGATAAGTGGTGTTCGGTCCCTCTGTGTGCCCGTCTCCACCCTCAAATCAACGTGTTCAGCTCCAATCGTGAACTGGAGTCATTATTTGGTTGTAAAGTTTTGCTTTGGTTTAAGGTTCTCAGTCTGACGTTCAGTTTAGTAAACAAGCCAGTAGGAACTTTGCAGCAGCATTGAACCTGATCACAGGCAGAACATTCAGTCTGCTGCTGGTTTGCGTTCTGATCAGGGACTCAGTCAACCTGGTTATCAAGACTCATAATGCACTCATAGCTTTAGCAATGCTTTGTACGTTGTGACAGACAGGCGAGACCAATGCATCCCCACACCCAGGTCCTACAGCGGCAACATCCAACCAATCGGCAGACATTTGGCGCGAGAGGCTTTGTAGTTGCACCACATGTTGACATGAATTTCTTTAATCGGTATGCAACTTGAACGGTGCTGAGAGAGACGGCACAACTGCCTTGTTTGGTTTTTATTTTATTATTTTTCCCCAGCATGTCTTTGTCAACCCATTATGACCTGGGAGTGAGAATGTGTAGATGAGACAGAGGGACACGTGTCTCAAGTGTTACCATTTAAAAGTGTCACACAGGAGGTTGAGCAGAGGACGGACACACCCGCAACAGCCCAGTGCCACAAACTACTGCTGCCAATACGCTGCTGATGTTCACCTGGTATCACAGGTCAAACTACTGCTACCAATACACTGCTGATGTTCACCTGGTATCACAGGTCAAACTACTGCTACCAATACGCTGCTGATGTTCACCTGGTATCACAGGTCTATACTGCTACAGGTCTGAGGTCCTCATAAGAAACCAGCTGTACTAGAGGTCCTGGTAGGATTTATAAAACAGCAGTACTGCAGGTACCAGGCACAGCAGTGTCAGTACTGCTGGACTGCTGGACATGAACTAGTTGTGATGACCCAACAGTTGATGGTTTTCATTGTAGTGTTCTAAGCAGAGACCTGTTCAGCCATTGGATACCAGGTGAATAACATTAGCTCAGTGGTTCTGAAAGTGGGGTCTGGCACTCCTAGTAAAATTTGTTCAAACTCTTTTCAATGTGGGGGTCCTTGATGTGAATATGTATGAGAACCACTACTGTACTAGCTGATAGAACTAGCAGTAGTCTGGAGCTGAGAATCAGTGTCCCATCCTCAATATAAACCAGTGATTCTCAACCTGTGGGCAGCCAGGGTTTTGCAAGTGGGCCCCCAAATAATAAAACTAAATATAGCCTATATAGGATTGTAATGATAATATAACTTAATATGAATATGTCAAATATATATCATGGTATATTTTCTTTCAAAATTATATTTTTATTGATAAACAGGAAGTGAAATTATACTATGTTGATTCCATTGATCCAAGCCGGAACACGATCAATTGATCCTTGCCCTGAAAACATTGCACGCAGCCATGTGAAGTGGCCAGATGGGTGGGCCGCATGTATTTTCAATATTTGAGTGGGCCCCGAAACACAAGGTTGAGATTCACCGTTATAAACATGGAGAGAATGTTGTTCAAGCAATTGAGGACGCTGACCCCCGATTAGCTCTACAAGATCACATTGTGATGGGACGCACAGTGAGCTTGTAGATCTATTATTTTGGGTGAGATTATAAATTAAGCATTGGAGAAAAGCAGACAATGGAGGTATTACAGAACGTTACATATCCTGTTACGGTTAAAGAAATTAAAGGTGAACTGTGGGACACAAGCAGTTTAAACCTCAACACATGCACGCACACACACACACACACACACAGCCATGACAGAATACATAGGCACTAACACACACCCTTGTGCAGGAGAGAAATGTGCTCAAACGCACAAACACCACACAACAAGCACTTATGGCACAAAACACAGCAGAGTAGCAGCTTCTGTCTGTCTGTCTGCTTACCTGTCTAACTGTCAACCTCTTCCCACAATATTAATAACATCATTATTAGAATACCTCTATGCAGTGTCCCCCTCACAATCAAGGTGTTAAACACTGCCCCCTAAAGGCAAATGGAAGGAACTACATGCGAAAAGCAACAGAAAAGTAGACTCCAAAAGTATGTCTCTTGTATTGTTAGTACATGACTAACTGCATAGTATTTATGTTAATCATAAATACTATGCTGTTAAATACTTTTGCATTTGTTTATTGACCTATTATTACGTTTAAAAACAAAGGGAGTGGTTTGTGCTCTTTGAGCTCATGTATTTACGTTTTAGTGCACCATTATGGATATTCACCATTTTACCGTACACATTCAAAGATCATATTTGGATGTTCGAGGGCGCTCATTTTCCCCCCATAATGTTTTTCGGGTGGGAAAACTTCAGTTTATTTTATATTTTTTAAATACAAAAGTTAAATAAAATTGGTGATCAAGTTCACAACGTTGTGAGCTATGTAATAAATATGTAGTAAATACTTGGGACCACAATGAGTGTACTGCACTCTATGGTTGTTATGTTATCAGTTTGTTTAAAAAAAATACATTTACCTTTACAGTTTGAATTAAACTACACATGATTCTGTTAACTTGTCCCATCCTTCAGGTAAGCTCAACCCTTTAAGCCCTATATACTTTATCATGATTAGCAAAACAGCAGATCCACAAGGCTCCTGTCAGCCAGCATAATTAAAGCTACCATCCTGGACTTATTTGAATGAGTTAAAGGGATATTTTAACCAATAATCTGCTGTCAGGTAGGACAGTGGTTCTCAGCCTTTTCAGGCTCACACCGCCTCATGTGACCTTGTAGATCAGCTATTTTCAAAAAAAATTACCTCTTATATTTTATTTGACAATTGGCCACTGTTTCACCGGTTTTTATAGTATTTTGTTAATTACATTTGATGCAATAATGATCTTTTTTCATTTATTTCTTAAAAAAAAGTTCTTAAAAGTCAGTAAATTGTCACTACTGTCATCGGGGTAGATGATGGAGTGAAAAAAGAAAAAACAAAAAAGAGAGAAACATGAGGGGGGAGGAGGTAACACACCCAAGGGTTGACAATGTTAAAGTTGTCTAAGCAGAGCGGAAGGTGCACCGGATTGGACACTAGATGCTTCGCCATCTTTATTGTCAGTACAAACAAACACAGTTTGGCGGTTGGTTTTTAGTTCCCACTAGTCGGATTCAAGTGTTGTTCTCCATGGTGATGACATGTAAACAAACGCTGTTAGCAACAGCATCCATGTTTCAACACAAAGTTCATGAGAAAAGGGGGTGCTCTCTCAAAAACTTAAACATGATCTTGGAATTTGGACGTGCGACAAAATAGCCGACACACAGAATAGTGCACTAAAAACACAAACGGGAAGTGAAGTTTGTCTTATGTATGAATCTGGTACGACCCAGACCTACAGTACAATCACTTTACCTAATATGGCCGAGGTCAGGAAATTACATCACTGATAAGTAAAGCCAAGGTTATTTCATCACTCATCAATTCACTCACTGGTTCTCACTGTGGGTTACAGGGACCACCAGGGGTCCAAATGGGCCCACATGGGTCTCTAACTAAATGAAAACTTGGGTTTTTACAGTAAGGGGTCCGAAGATTAAAAAAAATACTCTCATGCCCTTTTCCACCAAAAACAACTGGTTCTGGAACTGCTTCCGTTCTAGAAGATTCTTGGAACCTTGGTGCTTTCACGGAACCAGCAGCCATGTTTTTGGTTCCAGTTCTGAACCAATTCATTTTAAGTGGAAACACTCTGAACTGGTTCAATATTAGGCGGGAAAAAAGAGTTACAGACCCTAAAGTATCCTTTTGAACCCGTGGTGGGCTTCAGGGCAGACATTGAGGAACAGTGAATATGTTTTTCTGCCATTACTCCACCTTAGTCAGTGTTGCCATGGAGACTGCAGAGGAGGCGTGGCCAGGTTAGGATCTGGGGTCATCGCCACGTAAACCTCCTGGAGAACAATCAGTGCTCCGATTAAAAAAAAAGAAAAAATAAGCCCATTCATTTCCAATAAATAATATTAAAAATCAGACTAAAGAGACCAAAGAAAAAAAACATGACATCTTAATGAGATCGGCCCTCTGTGAGCTCTCATCGGTGTGGGCGTGGTGAGGGAAGGGTCAAGTTTTAGTTCTGATCCATTACGTTATAGTGGTACTGGTGACCCCCCCCCCCCCCCCCCAGGTGACCTGACCCCACACAGCACAGGTCGTAGGTTCGATCCCTGCAGACGTCATGCGACTGAGGTCGTAATAGAAGCAGTGTCATTCAAACCTACCGTCCTGTACCACACCCTATTAGCCAAAAAGAAACTCAGTTTATTGGCCAGACATCAGTAGTGTGAAGATTGTAACAGGACGTCCTGGGGGATATTTGTTTCCTCTGTGATTCCAACAGTAGAACTCTTCACACACACGCGCACACACACACACTTCGGGTTTTGACCTCAGTTCATTAATGTCCGTTGTCCATTGTATTTAGAATTCATTACTTGTTGGTTTTTTGTGGTAATCGTCTCTAGACGATTCCAGGTTGCCACTTCAACATGGCTGCCCCTCCGTGTGTCCGTCCATCCGTCTGTGGAGGACCGTGGTGGTTTAGCAGCAGCAATGGAGGTTCTTTTCATGCCTAATTTATGCCCCGTCGCAAAAAAAACAGCAGACATACAAGCTCGCAATCGTGCCACATCCACGACACTTCACACACGCGCCCTCGTGCGACAAAAATAGCAGACCTACAAGCTTGCGAAAGACCTACAAAGCGTTTGCAAGCTTGTGGGTCTGCTATTTTTTTTTGCCGCGAGCCGGTGCTTCAGACAGGGTGGAAGAGCAGGGTGCAGCAGTCTTCCTCCGGCTCTCTGTCCAGAGGATCCTTGGTTCTCAGGTAGAAGGAGACGATCTGGTGGTCCAGGAGCAGCTGGCGGGGAACGCTGTCGAACGGCTTGGGGTCCAGGTCCAGGATGGACATGGAGAAGGCGAACCGAGGAGCAGAGGACCTGGAGGAGCACAGGAGGAGGTCTCTGCCTTTCATCTGCCCTGACAGACTGCAGGAGGAGGAGACAGGGTTTAAAGCTAAATGGAATCTCTTGACTGAAAACTCTTGTTTATATTTTCTTTAACCTTTAGTTTTATGAAATATCCAAGACCATTAGGGTGTGATGGAAAATGCATTCTATAGCTAGTACGACCAATTCAAACTCTCTATTGCTAGTTCGAACACAATCTAACAATTACTAAAATAATTAGTTGTATACTCATTAGTACAATTCAAATTGTGTGCGAGTG
This sequence comes from Electrona antarctica, assembly GCF_951216825.1. Taxonomy (NCBI): domain Eukaryota; kingdom Metazoa; phylum Chordata; class Actinopteri; order Myctophiformes; family Myctophidae; genus Electrona; species Electrona antarctica. The sequence goes on along the minus strand of NC_136790.1, from coordinate 36,216,558 downwards.
AAACTCGATGGGAGATCTCTGCCTGCCTAGTGTCTACCGATACATCTGGTGATGTCTAAATGCAGTGTAGCTGCTTGAACAGCTAATAAACCTATGCCTACTGCGTAGGTTTGTTAGCTGCCAATCAGTATGATTGGTGTTCAGCCCAATCATCTGAAGGACCGCTCTAAATTATTTGCATTGGTTCTGCAGTTATGAATGGTGTCTACATTGACTTTAGAGGTCATCTGATCACGTGAGACCATCATGACCATGTCATCATCTTCCTCACCTTTCATCGTCTCCACAGGGAACCAAGGCAACCATGATGGAACAATCCTTTGCCGTCATGGCAACACGGTACTGATGAACCTGTACCAACACACACACACATTTTAACACACATTTTAACGATGTATTGTCCACATAAAGGAGAGAATACAAGGACAGAAATATTAGCGGTAACATTGTCTCCACCATGTGGCGACTGCAAAATTACAACAGAAACAGCGCAATACTTCTTTGCCAGTCTTTTTGGGTATTCCAAGTTGTTGAAACCCTCTAAAACCAGTCTGTGGGTATGTCCTAGGCTGCCAAATATAAAAACAAATAGTCTACACCTATAGCCCAGCTTTGAGATGGTATGTAGACATCATGGTTGGTATTTAATGACCGTGGTCATAAAAGCTTCCTCTGGGCTAGGGTCAAAGGTGCAGGCCATCTCTAATAGAGAGTCAGAGACACTTCCCTGGACTCTTCATCAAACACAACATCTGGTGTATTAACTGTCAAAAGGTGTAAAGATGTCTGTTATAGATACAGAGATGAAACACAGATGGAATGGCATGGGGATGTTTGTACAACCTGACTGAGGATGCATAATATTTTGATATGTCCTTTGCTACCTTTGAGTTCCACTATTCTATCATGGCGTGCGATGTACATACCTTAATGTATGCATGACAGCTATTCAAGACCCACACACACTGCTGCGCAGATGTAAACTGCGCAGCTTTCAGCCTTTATCGGATTTGCGGATCAGTGAATTTTAGACCACCGATCCGATATATCGTATCGGTGATCGGCCGATATACTGTATAGCACTATATATGCTACCGATTAATCGTGCATCCCTAGACGCAGCCCCTTTTGCTTCTCTCATAATGATAGCTCTATTTCTGATAATAAACAAATGTATAGCCGCACACTCGTAGCTGCCAATGCCAAATATTTTATTGTGGACACAGAGACTGAACCAACATTTCTGACAGACAAGCTGTCTTCTTCTTCAGGGTAGCTCTACTTCTGCACACACAAATTAAACTTTGTTTTGTATAGTGTAAATGTTTGTAGTGTCAAACCTTGGCTGCAGCGTAGTCTATAGAGCCATCGTCTTCAGCAGGACATTTCTGGATCCTCTCCAAGAAGGCTGCATTGTACGGTCCATCCAGTTGGAGACGACTCCTGACACACACACACACACACACACACACACACACACACACGTTTGTATACTATACTTATAATAATGTGAAGACATCTGATGATTTTACGAATGCCATTTTTATTAGAGATATTAGATGTCTTTATTATCGACATGGGAAAATTGTTTTGCTCAGGTCAATGCACTGATGACTTCCGCACACCCGGGTTTAATCTTACAGCAGGTTCGTATAGGTCCTGGCAGAGCAGCAAACGTTTGGAGAAGGAGGAGAGACCCGCACATCGCCACTTGCTGGTTCAAGAGTTTTATTTTAAATAAGAGTCATAGCAACGTTTCAGCCTTTCGGCCTTCTTCAGGCATGAAGATGCAATTGTTCATGTGTTACAGTATGTGTTGTTGCCATGGTTAAGAGTTGTGGGTGTTACCTGTCTTCAGGGTACAGTTTGAAGTGTTTTAGGTGTTGTTGCCATGGTTAAGAGGTGTGGGTGTTACCTGTCTTCAGGGTACAGTTTCAAGTGTTTTAGGTGTTGTTGCCATGGTAAAGAGGTGTGGGTGTTACCCGTCTTCAGGGTACAGTTTGAAGTGTTTTAGGTGTTGTTGCCATGGTTAAGAGGTGTGGGTGTTACCTGTCTTCAGGGTACAGTTTGAAGTGTTTTAGGTGTTGTTGCCATGGTTAAGAGGTGTGGGTGTTACCCGTCTTCAGGGTACAGTTTGAAGTGATTTAGGTGTTGTTGCCATGGTTAAGAGGTGTGGGTGTTACCTGTCTTCAGGGTACAGTTTGAAGTGTTTTAGGTGTTGTTGCCATGGTAAAGAGGTGTGGGTGTTACCCGTATTCAGGGTACAGTTTGAAGTGTTTTAGGTGTTGTTGCCATGGTTAAGAGGTGTGGGTGTTACCTGTCTTCAGGGTACAGTTTGAAGTGTTTTAGGTGTTGTTGCCATGGTTAAGAGTTGTGGGTGTTAGCTGTATTCAGGGTACAGTTTGAAGTGATTTAGGTGTTGTTGCCATGGTTAAGAGGTGTGGGTGTTACCTGTCTTCAGGGTACAGTTTGAAGTGATTTAGGTGTTGTTGCCATGGTTAAGAGGTGTGGGTGTTACCTGTCTTCAGGGTACAGTTTGAGATGCTGTTCCAGGCGGCGGTACAGAGGATGCAGACCTTCGATGTCCAAACTGTCCAACATCTGAGTGTGAAGAATCCTGGACAGAACGCAGTCTCTAGGAAGACCTGGACAACCTGCAGGGTCAAACAGTGCCATCATTCTCTTTCACGTAACTAAAGTCAAAGTAGAATTAGACCTCTCACAATTATTACATAATTGTCTAATAATGGCAATTATTTGAGATAATCGCAATTATTGTGTCATAGTCATAATCGTTTCTATGTTGAAAAATGTTCACACATAAAAAACCAAAGCAGAAATAGCTGATCTACAAGCTTTGTAACACGTAAGCTTGTAGAATTAATACATGTCTGAAATGTCTTTGTATATTTCAGTTATTTGACATATTTTCCCTGTGCATTTTTTATTACAAAGTCTAAAAGGACGGATAAGGCAGGCAGACACATAAATAGAGAGACAGGTAGACAGAGACACACAGGCAGGCAGACACATAAATAGACAGACAGGTAGACAGAGACACACAGGCAGGCAGACACATAAATAGACAGACAGGTAGACAGACTTACTGTTTCTGATCAGTTCTCTAGTGAGGAGGCTGGCCTCACAGAAGCCCCGCCCCTCTCCTCTCTCCAACCTCATCCCTCGCTCCTCCCCTCCAGTGTTCAGCAGAGCATTCACCAACACCTGTGTTTCATTATTATAATTAGTGTGATTCATTTTGATAATAATTAATGTCAACAGAGTACTTTCAATCAGTGCTGTAGTGAGTCTAGGTTCTTTCAGGGTCTATACCATAATTATTCCCTGCGCGACATGCGCACCTATAGGCTATACGCGTGTGGTCGAAATGATTAGCAGACGAGATAAGCTTTTTTCCCCCACACATTTCAGCACACTAAGCACTCTACCGGTATACGCTATACTACGCATATAGCGTATAACGGTAGAACACACCCTGTACTTGAAATTTGGGTAGAGCACAGCTGACCAGTACAACCACAGTCTTCTAATGTTGGTCACTGAGAGGAGCTGACCAGTACTGTACAACCACAGTCTTCTACTGTTGGTCACTGGGAGGAGCTGACCAGTACTGTACAACCACAGTCTTCTACTGTTGGTCACTGGGAGGAGCTGACCAGTACAACCACAGTCTGATACGATCAGTCACTGGGAGGAGCTGACCAGTACAACCACAGTCTTGTACCTGTATGAGGTCATTAAGAACAGCCTTGTTGGCCAGGTGACCATTGAGCCTGGGCGTTCCAGACAGGAAGTAAGGTCTGAGGTGCTGCAGGAGCGAGTTCAAATCCTGGAAGTCCTCACTGCCCTCTTTACCTCCGTATATACACTGACCACCCTGAGAGAGAGAGAGAGAGAGAGAGAGAGAGAGAGAGAGAGAGAGACTACCGTGAGAATCCTGGCCGGCAGACAGATCAGACCAGTGGTTCCAAAACTTTTCAGGTCGAGACCCAAAAGAGAGATTAGATGTTAGCCCAGGACCCCAAACTAGTAAAAATGGCAGATCTACAAGCATAGAGCGCATCGCTTTGTGGTGCCTTGCAAGTTTGTAGGTCTACTACTTTATTATTTTTATTTATGACATTTTAGATTTATATATATATTTTGAATATTGGAGAAGATTTTTACTCCAGTCGTTACCCACAAACATTGGTCCGTGACCCACAAATGGGGCCCGACCCACTGTTTTGGAACCAGTGGATTAGACAGACAGGATGTTCTACTCACCTTGAATATTTTAAAGTTATTTTGTGGTTCTTCTATCAAGTGTTTGATGGCAAAGTACATTCTTTGCTTGTTCCTAAAAAAAAAAGAAACACACACACAGTCAGTGGACTAATACCATTCCGACAAACATGTTAGGAAGGAAATATATGAATGTAAATCTTGTATAAGTAGTATATTAGTGCCAGTAATAGTAGTATAAGTATTATTAATGCAGTAGTATATATGTATGTTACATAAGTAACAGAATTAATATAGTATCATTAATACAGTACTATAGTGTCAGGTCGTAGACACTAGACAGTAATAGTATTCAGTGGTGCAGTAGATGTAGTACCCTGAGAACAGGTCTAGAGGGCAGTAGAGACTGGGTCTCTTCCACTTCCCGTTGGCCACCTGGAGAAACAACACAATAAATACTGTCACTTCAATGTGTCGTTTCTTACAACATAATACAACACTGTCACTTCAATCTGTTGCTAACATAATACACAATGGCCAATAATACAATTGGCCATTGCATATACTGACATTTAATGTGTGCATTAATCAAGTTCTAGTGTGTTCATTTGCTGGAATATACCAGCCTATGTAATAATCCTATGACTCTCATCACTGCATAGACTAGAACGGCCCACACAGGCAGGCAGGCGCCTGTGTGCAAACACACACACAATGTCATACAGATCATGTCACATGTGACCTACAACTAGTAAACAGCAAAGTTACCGAACATGTTTTGTACAGATTCACATGACATTACGGTCACATGACTTGATGTTTTACTACCCCACTTCCCATCTGACCTCAGCGATGCAATGTGTGTCTCCATCAATGATGAAGTACTGTTAACATTGGATTGTGTAAAGTTATATGTAACCGAATACCTTCCTTGCAATGTAAATATGTAATGTAACAATAGCTACCTTGTAGTGTTGATGAGTACAGAAGCGACATATCTTGGTTTTGATGTCTTTACTGACATGTCGAGCTGAAGGCAGGAAGCCACATTTAGGCTGAAAAAAACATATGCAAAACACACACACACACAAACACACGCACACACGTGAGTTTTGTGTTGTAAAACCACAGTGAAAGTAATTTGTTGAAACATCATCTGACTGAGCAAAAAACATTCAATTACTACAACCTCAACCCTATTCTGGGGGAAACATTAGCTGAAAATAACCGATCTACAAGCTCACAACACATTGCAACGTGATGGGTTGTGTGCCTGTAGATCCACCATTTACACCAAAGAGATTTGGTGCATAAGAAAAAGGGGGTAAATTGAGGGCCAAATACAGGGCCAACCCCCGATCAACTAAGTACTGTATTAGTTTACTAAGGACAGAGGGGTTAAATGGTTAACACATTCCTGTCTTGATGGAAAGACAGATAGAACAGAGAAGCTACTAGATAACATTGTAATGAGAAATTACATTATAGAACAGAGAGTAGCCTCATTCACACATGCACTGTTTATCATGGACGTTATCTAGATACTAATCAGTGAGGCTGCATGTGTGAATGCAAACGTCTGACTCGGTAGGACCTGACATGCAAGGGACTTTACGCTTCCAGCTGCGTTGAGTTAACCCACTAACATTAAGGGACTTTACGCTTCCAGCTGCGTTGAGTTAACCCACTAACATTCTACAAATGCCTTCTAAATCAGCAACTCTCAAATAATTTGTGCCAAACAAGGACCCCCAAAATGATATGCATTTGGTGACTCGTGAACACCCCAATGTGTGAACCAGCTTAGCTTGGAGTAATTTCTGCTGGGCCATGAACAGGACAATGCACTTAAATCAACTATTTACTGGGCTGTGTTGTTTAATGCTTCAGTGTTGTTGAAAGGGGAACAGTCTAATAGAAGTCGGCACACCAGTCCATTCACTGCTACCTTCGTTGTGTTGGCATCTTGCATAGGAGATTTTCCTTGTTAATTTGCCTCCAATGCAAAATATTTCCTAACAGCACGGCGCTGTTTTCTGGCTTAGTCAGCAACAACCTGGTCGCAGAGGCAATGCGACTTTCTATCTTTAATGAGCTCGCACACAGAGCCAAGGACACACAACAAGTGAGTGGGTGGACGTAGGAGCAGAGCAGCTGCATTTGTACTGTGTGGTACCTTTATCTCTATACAGAGAGGTTGTGTGTGTGTGGTCAGGTTGTATGGAGGCGAGGTCAGGTTTGGAAGGCACAGAGCGCAGCCACTGTAGATGTCCATCACCTTGTTACAGCGCCACTCTGCAACACACATAAGCATGCATTATGGTACAGCTTTGTTATGCCCTTATACTCTAAACAGCAACTGGAAGTAATGTATATATGTTTGGTGTTGAGAGTGTGTGTGTGTACACAGCTGTCTCACCTGGTCTCTGATGTTCAACTTTGATTGACAGCTGTCTGACAAACTCTAGAGGCAGTTTGACCACTTCCTGTAGTAAAACAAATAAAATAATAATAAAGTAATAAAATACAGCCATTCATTATTACTACTGGTGGTATTGTCGTGTGTGTGCGTGTGCGTGCATGCTTACTCCGCTGTGGACGAACTTGTCTCCCAGTAGAGGCCTCATGACGTTCTTACTGAAGTCAACAATGTTCTGGATGTGCCTGTAGGTCTGTTCTGTAGTCTGACAGTCAGACAGACAAGGAGAGAGACAGAGAAATAAAGGAAGAGACCGACCAACACACACACACTGTACATCTTGCAGAATATGTCGTCGGACGTGTCTCACAATTCTAAACCACTGGTTCCCAAAGAAGAAATCTAAGAAAAAACTAAGAAATTCCATTAATTAGAAAATAAATGTTTAAGAAGTAGTGAAAATAGCTGATCTACAACCTCACAAAGCAAATCAAGCAATGTATTGTGAGCTCGTTTGGGTCCATTTTGTTTGGGAACCACTGTTCTAAACCCTTTGAGCAAGGCACTTCTACCGAGTTCCTGGGTTGGTGGTTTCATTATACAAACTAAAGATAAATGTTCATATCATCTCTGTCGGGTGGAAACCTCATATGTCCAAAACTGTTACTTTTCTAATTCAAAAGTAGCAGATCTACAAGCTCGAAGCACGACGCTGTAGTATGATCAAGTAGGGCGTTCATTTACGGGGGGGGGGGGGGAAGATAAGAGGTTTCTGCCAGACAGCAACGATATTCATTCTGCACATCCTGGTAAGCTGGTTGGCTTCCCGGTAAAGTAACAAAGGAAAGATGCAATAACCGTAATAACTAGTGATGTCACTCACTAACTCAAAGATAGTCATCTGGATCTGCCATTTTAAGCACGATCAAATTACGGTCCTGTTGCGCACCGTCTACAGCAGCTATCATATCGTTGCAGAAACCGCTTATCTCCTTATTCTAACCTTATTTCACAAATTAATGCCCTACTTGATCATAATTTTGTGTCACACAAAAGCATCAAAAGTACCAGATCTGCAAGCTTGAAACTTGAGCTTGTTGATCTACTTTTAAATTTGAATCCTGAAAAGTAACTAACTGTAACCTCATATGAGGTTGCCACCCGACAGAAACTATATTAATTCAAACTGCATATGCTGTGTCAGGGCACCAAATGATATATTTTACACTTTAAACAGCACATCACTTTATCAACAACATGACTGGCTTGCCTTGATCAGCTGTTGATGGACCTGCTTGAAATAACAACTACAGCAGTTTGAATGCATTCCACAATGAACATTCCACATTTGCTCAACAGTTAAATATTGATACATTAAGCATGATTTACATTCAGTTGCTCATGCCGTGCATCAAAAATAGTAGATCCACAAAGCTGTGAGCTTGCAAATCTGCTATTTTCGGTACGTAACCAAGTATAAAACAGGCATTAGGACCCATAAAACAAAGTTGTGGATGGTGTGGAAGTTAGCTTCTAAAAAGCAAGTGGGAAACAAACACACAATACTCTGTCTGTGTTCATCCTAGAAACACCATTCAAACGTTGGTTGTGTTCAGCAGAACATCCACTTTTCATTGGGGGAATTACCACTAAGCAGTTTATGCTGAAACCCAATCGATGGATGCTTGCCATCCTCCGAGAAGAGAATACACTTCTGTTGCAAGAACAGGATCAGCTAGCCAGTACTGAACTATTCCTTCTCTGATGTACTGAGCAGTGTGGAATGTGAAATCTGCGTTACCGTACATATACATAGGTAAATAATAAATATTGTTGCAGTCGGGCAGAAACTATGCGTCTCCGTATTTTATTTGTGAATTAATGACCGGTCCTAGATCATACTACAGCATCACAACAATATAAAAAGTAACAAACTCAAAACTCGGCACAAAGCGAGTCGACGCGATTTGAGATTGTACTTTTCCTATTTTTGAATCCTGAAAAGTAACAGATTTGGGCATAATAATTATGACTATGACGTTTCCGCCGGACAGACGATACAAAGCTCCCATCAAGATTCAGTATCAGCAGATAGGCACGGAATATTAAATGACTCCGATCGGGGGCAATAATTAATTTGTAAGGGATAATCATGAATGTCTTCATAAGTATCTTCATGAGTGCCTTGAAATGGACATCTAACTCACTGAGTTCACTAATTAGTCCATGGGCCAGACCAGAAGTGAGGGACATTTTTGGTGGCAAAATCTATTTGCAACCATTTTGTTTGCTGGGTCCATATAAGTACTTTGAGTCATGATAGCATTTTCAAATGAGTAGCTTTAATACTTTTTTGGGACAATCATTGTTTCCCCATTAACTCCCCTTATATGCAGAGTAGGATTTTGTGCAGTTTACTGTAGATGTTATGTTACAATTAAGTTTATTCACACTTATAATTATACACACACACAAATGCTATGACATATAAGAAATTACTATAACTTTGCTTTACTTAACTTAGAAAGGTGAGTCTATGTTTGTGATGTATAGAAATTAATCTGTTACCATGGTGCAATCATGTCGAAATAAGGACATTTCTACATTTAGTCAATGATTATCTTAGTCTCTCTTAGACTCTGAGTCTATACATGTCCTGAAATTCGTATCTTGCCATGACTAAATTATTCAACCTTTTGTCATTTAGAATATTTGCATAAATTATGAAATAATTAGGCTGAAACCCATAAATAGCTATTATGTTTTGCTTTACATTTATTGAGAAGGATCTTACAGTCTAAAGTCTGTTTTGAGGTCCATACAATAATGTCTTGTCATAATTAAGTTAAATGTAACCTTGATGACTTTAATCCTGGGGCAAGCCTTGGTTTGGCTACTTTCAATAATAATAATAATGAATTGCATTTTATAGCGCTTTCCAAGTGCTCAAAGTGCTTTACAAGTCAGTGGAAGTTGCTCAGTGGCGTTTTGAAGCACCCGGAAGACTGACGGAAGTCCCTCCTCCGGACCTCAACTTTGAGGTCCGGGGTGACGTATGCAACCGAGCGCTCAATGTTAAAGCCCAGCTGCACGGGGTTTCCCGGTCATGAATCCACGGGTCCGCCTGTAGTCCCTCCTCCTACCAGTAGGACCCAGACCTTCAACGTTGAATAGCCTCACTGGCCCCTTGGTTTAAACCCTCACCAGGCGCACCTCTTCTACTACAGTGAACAGTAGAGTGACTGATGTTAGTCTGCCTCAAGTCAAACGTTACTCTTTTACCTGCTTTTTACTAACACTAACATTACAAAGATGCAGAACATCGAGATGAACCTGTTTAGTTTATGGCTGGTCCAACAGTAGTGGCAACATTCCCCCCCAAAAAAGAAAAAAAAACGGAATGTCAAAATATCCACCGCGGGGCCTGAGACCAGAGCCATTGAGTAATGGTTGAGACGAAGCAGTGAAAGGTCCTGAAAGATACATAACGTCAGTCTTACCCAATACCCAATCTTTCTGTTTTATGAACACATGGCTGCTGTACTTTATACATCATACTAAGAATTTAAAGTAAAGAAAAAAATCACACCCGTGTGAACTCGAGAGCAAGGTCTTATATAGCCTGATCAGCTGTGGTCTGACGTAATGTCAGTGACCATAGTAACCATGCTAATTTTTTTGGTACGAACACGGGTACACGGGTACAAAGCCAGTTGTTGTAGTGGTTTACACCGCTCAAAAAAAAAAGAGGTGCGCCTGGTGAGGGTTTAAACCCCGCAGCTATGTCGAGTCCGCCTACAGGAAATACGTAAGCTGCGACCATGAGACCCGTTTCTGAATTTGTCTATAGCCGTCTCCATATATGAAGATCAGGACACTGACCTCATCAAACCCTGGATAGCCATACATGGAGAAGACAGGATCATCACCTAGATCTGCATATATGGAGCTTCAAAACTGGAGCTGACCTGTTCTGACATTCCATATGTTGATCCTTCCCTACCCGTCCTTCCTCTTCGATGTCTCCCTTTTGACCGATACCTGTCCAAGTGTCCATTCAAACTCTAGACGGGCCTGCCGCAAAGTTATTGCCCAGCAGCCGGCAAAAACTAAAGTTCTCAACAGGCCTGAAAATCAAGGTGCTCCATATATGGCCAGTACAGAATTTATTCCATATGTTGATCTGACCCCCCATGCCCAGCAATCTGAAATTCATAGTCATTTGGGCTCCTAACTGATATGACATATGACATCTCTTATTCTTATAGCTATGCTGATTTTAGACTGGATGCGTGGGCCACCAGCACAAATGGCTGTGCTGGAACTTGTGTACGGACCTGCAAGCTTTCAGACTGCTCCTGCCTTGCCAACAAATTAAAGTGCACAGAAATGTGCAAGCTACAAACCTGTAGCAATCAGAAGGAAGAGGAGGAAGATGAAATTAAACTGATCGATTATGTGATGATAATGATGAAGATGATGAATACTGAATAATTGATATTGATATGACAGTGATGGTTATGATGTTCATTGATTAAATTGAGTGAAAGACAGATAATTCTTCATTTTTCCCTCTGTATGACGTGTTTTATTCAAAAAACAGTTAGGCGATTTTTCATTCTGTGAATCTATGGTTGGTGTCTTTGAAGGCTGATAACTGCAACTAAGCTACCACTTAGGAACTGCTATCATGTTGAAATATTATCTAGGGATATAGACCTTTTCAAAAAAACATGATAGCATTTGCCACCTTGAATGTCCCTCATTAGTGAAGATTCTGGTCTGGGCCCATGGACTAAATGTGCTGGGACAGTGTTCCCTCTGAGTGTTCAGTGCCAATGGGTGTGTTCTCAAACTGTATTATTATAATTATAACACCACTGAACCTCACGAGATGAGACATTATCATTTCTGATTATGTTATTAGAGTATTGTTTGATTGTTGTTGTAGAAATAGGTGAGAATTGTCTATTTTCACATTCACCCCAGAATAGGGGCGCTAGGGTTCAAGTTGGTTAATCACAACAAACAAATGCACACACACACTCGCTCTCTCTCTCACCTGGGGAGCGTTTTCAGAGTCTTCCGTCGAGTATTTCAGTAACCGTAGAACCCTGGAATGCTGTTGACAGGAGAGACAATGTGAGTCACAGTGGCTTTGTATTTTCTACTTTATGTATTTTGGACGGTTTAACAGAGGGAAGCACACCTTGATTTCTGTCTACAGGCTAATGCAGGTTTACTATTACTGGTACTGTACTCTACTGCTAACTGACTCATGCTTGTATCATGCACCAGCATCTGGGATGGAAGTGACTCATATGAAGGTGTTAACGTTACGGTATCGCAAACACCATTCTCTCACTGTGACTCATAAATGTCACTCTGTGTGTCACTGTGTGTTCATTCATGCATGCTGTTGATTTCTTCTTGGACAATGTTGTGTTGTTCAAACAAGCAATATGTTTTTTCTTAACCCATTTAACCCAATACGTTGTTTTGTTATATCTTTCAAGCTGGGAACCCTGTCCAATGCGTCATTAGTGTCAGACTATTGTTAGTGCTTAAATTGATTAAAAACATATAAAATCTTGCAATAACTATTCTCCCCTCCGATTGGCCAGCGATTCAGAACTCTTCCCAAGGCATTTGTGCGCTTTGCCCTCATCTGATTGGACAGTAGTCTATACGAGTACACGGTGACATGCCAAACAGAACTCTTCTAATCAAACAATATTCCTATAGAGATACAAGGCAACCACACTCGCAATTTCGCAGGATTGCATCTTTCTAGTTTCAGTTGTTGCTCTATATCGCTGTTGTCGGGCAGAAGGTGAACCTCTTTTTAACTTTGTGAATTTTTCCCCCCGTAAATTATCACCCTACTTAGTTGATCATACTACACTACAGCGTCACACAAACGCATCACAAGTACCGTTTTGAGCTTGCTGCAGATCTGCTACTTTTTTTTTTAATCCTGAAAAGTAACTGTTTTGCACATAAGGTTTCCACCCGACAAAGATGATATATAGCAACATATTTGTATGGTTTGTTTTGTTTTTCAGAAAACTTAGTTTGGGGGCGCCCGCAGGCCAAGTGGTCCAGGCGCATGCCACATATGGGCTTTGGCCTGACAGCACGTCCCGTGTTCGAGTCCCGTTCATGACGACCTTTCCTGCATGTCTCTTCCTAGCCGCAATTTGCAACTCTAGATTTCTTTTATAATGGGATGAATCTACAGTTGCAATACCCTCCATTGACTCCCAATTCATCCAATTTGCCTTTGCGATCTGCTTGTATTAAACGATGTTAAACTCACCAACATTGCAGCTCTAGGCCTAGCTTGAATTGTCCTCTTTCAATCTGCCAAGCTTTTGTTTCATAAAAATCCACCGTAGACATGTTATGAGCTACTTTCTGTCAAGAAATTCTGTGCAGGTTATTGGAGTTTAGAAGCACTTGTTTTTATTAACGGGTCGCGCTTCTGCCTCTTGCATTATGTGCAAATTCGTAACAGGTGGTACGCAGGGCCGTTCAGTGACTTTGACGAGTGCTTCCAAACTCCAATCACCTGCACGGAAGTTCTTGACAGAAAGTAGCTCATAACATGTCTACGGTGGATTTTTATGAAACAAAAGCTTGACAGATTGAAAGAGGATAATTCAAGCTTGGCAGAGCTGCAATGTTGGTGAGTTTAACGTTGTTTAATACAAGCAGATCACAAAATCAAATGGAGGTTATTGATTCATCCCATTATTAAAAAAATCTAGAGTTGCAAATTGCGGCTAGTCTCTCTCCCTCTTTCCTGTCATTCTTCACTTGTATCTATCAATAAAGGCAAAAAAATGCCAAAAACAAATCTTAAAAAACAAAAAAAAACTTAGGTGGGGTCTGGGGACCAGCAGGGGTCCTTGAGGGGGCACCAGGGGGCCTTCTTCAGCAAAATGAGGAGCAGTTTAATTTCACAATTATTTCACCAGCTAAAAGTTAGAGCCCAGTGAGAGAATGTAAAATAATTAGTTTTCCAGGTCAGTTTTCACTCTCTCCACCAACAGAACAATGTAGAGTAGACAGATGTAGAAATTCCCTGGCATTACATTTCAAATGGTGTATGTGGCCAGTGTGTAGAAAGAGAACGTGACGTCACACCATTGAAAGTAATAGCTGAGAACCTCACAAGATGGCGCCACCTGTCCATTGAACTCAATGGAGGAGGGGAGGGTGAGTCGCTTCTCGCTTGATCTATGTTATCAGTTTGGTGGTTCTTGGCATGAACAACACTTTTGAATCACTGGCTTTATTCACTTTAACAACACAAAACCGAAGTTTGACTCAACCTGAAACCTTCAATGTCACAGATTTCATTTAAGGAAAATTCACTTCAAAGACATGGACAAAGTTATCCACGTTAGCCGGGGAAATGATCAGTCATTCTATATTCATATTTTTTACTCAAATTACACTTTTAACCACTTAAGCCCTACTTTATACTTGGGCTAATCGAAAATAGACAATCCAAAAGCTCACAGCTTGTAAATCTGATCTTTTCAAAACATTTAAAAAGAAACATGAAAAATTGTTAGCACTCAGGAATAAAGTATTATGACGTTAGCACTTCAACGTGTTAAGCTAACGGCTACAACAAAACAAAGGATACATAAGTGACGTCACATCGCCATAAGTGCGTGTACGGACTTTTTCGTCGCGAGACCCCGTTTGTTAAATTGCTGCTAAATAACAATGACGCAATCCCAACATGGGGGGGAAGTAAAAGTTTTCCACATAGATGTCTATGCTTTTCCTCGTTTGCAAATGCGTTATTTTCTGTCCGTTTCGACTCGAGTGCACTTCCTCTACTTTACGCATGCATGTGACGTCACAGACTAACACAATCATTTATATCCTAGGATGTGCCGCTAAATAAACGCTAAGCTAACATGCTAACACCCTACACAGAGGGAGTTGAGCTCTTTAAAGCTTGCCATTATCACTTTGTCAACTTTTTGTCAGCGGTTATGTCGCGACGTGTCGTGAACAGCACACACCGTGCGACACTTTGAGCGACATTCTGCGTTAATTAACAAAAGTTTAGCGCCTACAACATAATAACATTCTCAATTTAAACTCACAACAAGTTAGCTTATTAGCCTAGCCCCAGCTCTGCCCTCACCCTTGCCGGGACTCTAGTCTGTATCCGTGCCATACGCAGCAGAACTGGGGTGCCTGGCGAAAAGTTGGGTTTTGTACAGATTTTCCACCGCCGTATCGCAAATGTTAAGTGACTGACATGTTCGCACAGATGTCTGTAGTAAAAACGGGGTGATATTGATACGTGGTGATTTTCCACAGTGAAATAATAACGGTTTGTTGACCGCCTGGTTAAGAATTTCACACGGAAGCGCGCTCCCGATCAGCAGCGGGCTGCCGTGCTTTTGAATGTGAAATTCTGAACAGGCTTTTCAAAGAAAACGATTAAAGCAGTCGTCCCACAGCGGAACGTCCGTTTTATCACCCCGTGTTTGTTACAGACATTCGTAGAAACATGCAAATACCTTTAGATTTTCGATACGACCGGAAAATAGACCCGAAATGCAACTTTTCGCCCGGCAGCCCCAGTCCTGGACGGACATTGTCCCGGGGAGCTACAGCGATGCTTTTAGCCATATAGCCGCTATGCTAGCGGTTGTCTGACCTGCAGGTGTGAGACCACCAGACTCTTGTTTCCCTCTCCGTGGTATTTCCAGTCGTTCTCGTCCATTTTATCCAGTTCCATAACAACGCAGACCAGACGGCCGCTCGCTTGACAACAGGCTGCTCTGTTAAACTACAGACAAATACACCTCACTACAGCCCAACGTCTGTACTCTCTATGTCTGGCTGCTGGAAAACTAACCAACTGCTAATAGTCTGCTACTAGACTATACTACCACTTTAAGAGAACGGCCCGCCTTCTCCCTGCTCTGCTCTGCTCTCATTGGACGGAGAAGCTGTCAATCCTCTACCACTGCCTGCCCCGGCCTGCCCCTAAAGGAAAAAGTTTGTTTCCAAGGTCCCATGCTCTGAAAGGACCCAAAGGACCTATGGCAAGGACAGTCCAGTCCCTCGCTGTGATTGCTTCGTGCCGTGGACCAGTTGGTTGCCAAGAGGAACAAAGTTTGTTAGTCAAATCATGTTTATATTCACATTCGTAAATCTGTCTGTCTGTCTGTCTGTCTGTCTTTCCATTTGTCTTTCTATCTATAGGGGAGAGAACAGGTGGTGCGGTGGAGGTGTGAACAGAGCACCCCCCCCAGCAA
Source organism: Electrona antarctica (assembly GCF_951216825.1). Lineage (NCBI taxonomy): Eukaryota > Metazoa > Chordata > Actinopteri > Myctophiformes > Myctophidae > Electrona > Electrona antarctica. Next base: position 36,200,598 of record NC_136790.1, on the reverse strand, counting down.
GAGCTGTGGCATTCCACAAGGAAGCATACTAGGGACTTTAATGTTCCTAATGTCAACGACATGACATCAGCCTGTGACTTAAATTTGTTCTTGTTCGCAGATGACTCTGCTCTGCTGGTCTCAACAGGAGGATAGGAGTGTGTGTGATGTTTGGCAAAATGTTTAGGAGTGATATAAACATGTTTGTTTGTTTTTTGCAACACTTTTCTTCATTTTGTTGAGGAAATGCAGAGCCAGATCACTCATAGCATCTCTGAGGATAGAATTCTGGATGAGCAGGACATGTGCAGCATTTTGTACAAAACGGGCCACTCCTGAAGACTTTGGAAGGCAATCTTAGCCAATCAGTGTAGAATCTGAGAAATCAAACAGACTCGTCTTGATCACATGACTACAGAGATCATGTATACCGATTTGCATGAGATTTGGATGAAATCTGTGCGACTAATATAAACAATGTGTTTTGCAGAAATCGGCCTCATGGTGGCGCTATAACCGGCAGATGTAGAGGGATGCAGGGAAAATGTTTTTCCATGGCCTCTAGGGAGTGCGCATACAAAGTTGTACACAGATCGATGCAGTTATAGGTAAAAACAGGAATTGCCCTGTTATAGCGCCAGCATGAGGCTGGTTTGGAAAATAAATTGTGTCATGTCGTCCTCAGCCTAGTGTAAATGTGCGTGTATAATTTCACGGAAATTGCACACTGTGTTTGTGATTTGTGGCATTTTGTTCGAAACGGACCAATCATGTGAGCTTTGGAAGCGAATCTTAGCCAATCAGGAAGGAAGATGGGAAATGGTGCAGATCCGTGTTGATCACATGACTATGGAGATAGTGTATACCGAATTGTGTGATGTATGGATAAAATGTGTACGAGTAATCTACAGAAATGTGTTTTGCCTAAATCGGCCTCATGGTGGCGCTATAACAGGCCGTTGAGGAATATTTGGGGCAGAGGTTCGTCGTTGGCATCCAGAGAGTGTGTGTGCAAAGTTTGGCATGGATCGGGCCAACGGTGCCGGAGATTAGCTGGTAACAGACGGACGGAAGGAAGGACGGACGCACACACACACACACGGACGGAGTGCAAAACATACTCTCTCCCCATGCCTTCGGCCTGGTGGAGACAAAAAGCCTCCGCTTCAAAAAGACCTCAGCGCTGAAATCGGTAGAATCTGCACCTGGCTCGCTGATAACATCTGGGTAAAACGGAATCCATTCTCTTTGGGTCAAATAGAAATCTCATCAACCAACTGTCTAACCCAACCAAAGAAGATTTTTGTACAGGATCTCCTCACTAGTCAGTAAGAACCATTATATATTGCATACTCTAACAGAAGTGCTTATTCAAGGTTTCTTTGACTATGCATGCACCTCATGTCTGTCTGCCTGCCTGTCTGCCGGGGCTGAGTCCCTTTGAGGCCGGGCCCCCACAAGGGAGACGAAAAATGCCCCCCTGGTATGCGAAACGCATCATGGGGGGCCCGAATCCGGGCCCTCCTCTCCCCGTTTTTCTCACTTGTACTGGTTATATTATATATATACTGTATATAATATCATCCTGCCCAGCTTCCCTCCCCCGAACACGAGTCAATTGTGTTCATGTAGGCCTAGAAGACGCACAACAAAGCCATGGTGTATTCGAACCCACAACCTCCGGTGGACACTGGGCACACACAATATGATTGTCACTGCATGTAATCCTACTGGCTGGGGTGCAGTTGGGGCGGGAGGAGTAGGACGAAGGCTCTACGTCCTCCCGGTGGGGGCTCCTCACTGACAGGTGCTGAGTCAGTAAGATACAGTGACACAGAAAGTGTGTTGGGAGAAATCAATTTGCACAATGACTAAATTGGGGAGAAAAAGCTGTAAAAATCTCCCTCTCTCTCTCTCCCTGTGTGTGTGTGTGTGTGTGTGTGTGTGTGTGTGTGTGTGTGTGTGTGTGTGTGTGTGTGTGTGTGTGTGTGTGTGTGTGTGTGTGTGTGTGTGTGTGTGTGTGTGTGTGTGTGTGTGTGTGTGTGTGTGTGTGTGTGTGTGTGTGTGTGTGTGTGTGTGTGATCATACAACATACATACATACAACATATATACATACAACATACAAACACCACTTAACCCTTGTTTCAACGTATCTTCATATAATTGGTTCTCACTAAAATGCTCATGGTACCATTTTTGTCTATTCACTCAGTCAGAGGAGGAGGTGGACAGTTCAGAAACCCACCTACCACCAGCATCAACAACACATACGTATAATTTTAGTGTAATCCACCCTCGCTGCAGCACATTGTAAGTAATTTAAATTAGCCCCAACTGCACCATTAAAGTGATGAACACCTTAATGCATGACTAATTACAATACCACTCTGCAAAATGAGTACTTTTACGTTTGGTACTGAATGTTTTGATGCAATTCTTTGTGTGTTTTTGTTTTTGTGTGTTTTTTTATTTATTCAGTGGAGCCCATTGAGAGCAAGCTCTCTTTTTCAAGGAAGCCTTGATCACAGCATGTAAAACATAATACATACTGATACAAATAATGAAACAAACACTTGAACCACATTACAATGTCACAAACAAATATAGAGGGTATGTGCATGCATACAATTAGTGGCAAATCGAGTGGCAAATCAAGTGGCACAGTGAGTTTAATGTTTAATGTCATTTAATGCAATCAGATAGGACTTTTCTGTTTGTTTGTTTGTTTGTATGGGGCCAGTATGTTAAGGCCAGAAAGTAGTTTTTTGCCACTCAGTAGGTGTTTCCGCATAACTTCCGGGTTTGATGGGGTTGTCACACGCATACTCTCTATAGTGTTACATGAAACAGGTGCAGTCACTTATATGTAGTGTGTCCTCAAGAAGCACCTGAAATGTCTCTATTGAGACCAATCAAAACCGTTTCAGAGCGTCCTGAAGTTTGTTCCATTGGAGCATAATAAATGAAAGCAGTATTTCCCTTATTCACTGTTCTGACAGCTGGTATATCTAATGTGCGTTTGTGAACGTGTTGAATGTATAACCTTTGGATATAAAAGCGAGGATAGGTACAAAGGATAAGTGTCACAAGGCCTTATAAATAAATGAAATACAATGTTGCTCTATGAACTGCATGTGTTTTTGAATACAGCACTTTTACTTGTGACATAGTATTTCTACTTTGTGGTATTGCGCTTTTACGTAAATAGATCAGAGTATTTATTTTCTTCCACCATAACACTGCATTGACTGAATGAATCACGCTGCAGACTAGAGCTTAGCGGCGGAGGGCAGTGATGTAATTGGACAGGATGTCCTCATATTGCCCAACTTATACTGTGTAGTTAGTACAATGGTGTCTCTTGTTGAAACATGTTCTTTTCAGCAACACCCTCATACTTGAGCTTATGATAGAAGGTATTTGTAACTTTCGAATCAATTAAAAAGGAGCTTTATTGGAAAACGTGAACAATTAAAGGGAATGCCTTAATAATGCAGCGCGGTTCTCAAACCTTTTGGGCCGTGCACCCCCTGTTACCTCCCGACCTAGCTGACGCTGACCTGAACATTTCAGGATAAGAACCCATATTTGTTTTGGATGTCTGAATGTTTTATGTTAAATTGGTTGTTCAGCAATTAAGTTTTTGTTTTAGGAAAATTCATAGAGAAGGCATGGCAGTTACGTTGGAGAACGAATCGATGTATCCATAAGTAACTGTATGTATTTTGTTTATGGTGTAGTATCATTGTGTATGTAAAATTTTGTGAGTGACTGTCTTGTAAGCCCGTGCGGGCTGGGCATCTTATGATGTAGGACACTTTAATAAAAACTCTATCTATAGTTCATGGACCATTGGTAGAGAAACAGTGGGATGTATACACATGGGATGCATAGCAACTTATAATATAGCCCATATATCCCCGCCCAACACACAAAAGTGCTTCCCAGGTTAATTCTAAGTCAGGGTGGTGTCCCTCATTCACCCTAGTCTACATAATATGCTATCTAAATTACATTTTAACCGTTGCATACATTTTCAAGGTCGTCAAGGCGAGGGCAAGTGCTATGGGCTAAAGTGAAGTGTGAAGAGGTGAGTCTTCAGATTACAGCAGAAGATTGGGAGTGAGTCAGCAGTTCTAAGTGCAATGTGGAGTTCGTTCCACAGTTTGGGAGCCAGAAGGGAGAAGAGTCTTGGATGTGTGTGGAGCATTGTCCCTGTCCCAGGTTCTGACACATTCCCTGTGTTATAGCTGATCTGAGTGAGCAGGAGGGGTTGCAGGGTTGGATCAGGCTTTGAAGATATGTGAGTGACATAACATCGTATTATCTTTGGTTGCTTTTGAGGTCAATAGATGCTGTACAGATAGAACAGCCTTGTTGTAGAGCGCATAAGAGTTGTCAGACCAGTCCAACAACCATATTCATGGGTGCCCGCCAAGAAACGTAGCGTGCGGGAGCGCCCGGGAGCGCCTGTGTTGCTCACTAGCACCTCTGGCCGACAACCTTGTGATCAGTCCGTGTCAATGCCACGAAGCCATGGTCCACTCTCACAGTGTTGAAGACAGTAGAAAAGTAAAAATAAATAAAAACGATGAATGATTGATTGAAGGATTTTAACTGCATTGCATAGCAGGTGATGGCATCATCAACCCCAATGTCTGACTGGTATGCGAACTGCAGGGGGTCGAGGTATTCACTCACCATCTCAGTTGATTCAGTACCAGCCACTCATCATGACATGATGTCAGTGCCACTGGCCTGTTGTCATTGAGGACTGAGGGATGACTTTTCTTAGCACACACCTTCAGCATCCGGGAGTTGATGTTATCCAGTCCTGCTGGCCGCTGCTCACTTGCTCGGTGCCGGTGGTGAGGATAGAGGTCGGGGGAAGTGTAGCACGGCAGCTGGTACCAGCTGCCCTGCCACTGTATGGCAGCTACTTTTCCTGCTGTCACAACAAGCAACATCTCACAAATCTTACCAGTTATTACCAGATGTTATCATTTACTTACTAATTACTTACTTACATTATACCAGAATGTTGGCGTGTGCGTGCATCATGCATGCATGCACACGCAGTGTGTGTGTGTGCGCGCGCGTGTGTGTGTGTGTGTGTGTGTGTGTGTGTGTGTGCGTGTGTGCGTAGTACAGGAAGTACAGGGCTACAGGAAGTTCATGTTGTATGATATTGTTTTTTCCCAGGATGACACGGGAAGACTTCAGCTGTGATGTCATGTCGGCAACACTTGCCAAACTGAACACATTTCTTAGAGGACAAAACCATTTTGTACTGCCTAGCCAGAGCCATTTAATAGAAGAGTTGCGATATTAATGGGGCAGATACAGCCCAGTCACGTGGTTCATGTACTTGCGCGAGCCCATAGACTGCAATGCATTCCGTAAACTTCCGGTTGTCCCCATTCAATACTTCCGGTTGTCCCCATTCAATAGAAGTATATGTAGAAGAGCCGCCATTGGACTGGCCCCATCTCCCTAGCTATCATCTCCTGTAGATTTTTTTTAATTATGGTGTCAAATGGGGGTCCAAGGCCTAACAACTCATAGCAAACTGCAGGGTCCTTCATTAAAAAGGTTGAGTCACTGATCTAGTTTCCTGTACTTCGGGTCAGACACTTTGCTTGGGCTGTAGTGCAGGCTTCATCTGGTGGTGAGATGGACATCAGAATGGTTCTGAAGTCTAAAATCAGCGACTTTGTTTTGTTGGGGCTGTTGTCCTTGGGTCCTTGGGTGTATTTTAAGTCAATTCAAAGTGCTTTACATAAAGCATATACATTTGATAAGAAATAAAGAATGATACATTAAAGTAGGCCTAGAGCAGCGATTCCATATTGTTCTCCCCTAAGTAATTGGCAAAACACTAAGATTGTATTGATAATATAACATAAAATATTAATGTCATGCTATTCTTTCTTTAAAACTAAAGATGTTCAGGTGGACCCTGATCCATATAAAAGTGCATGATAGGAATAAGACTGAAAATTCAACAAAAGGCAGTGGAGAAAATATAGGCTTTTGTTGAAGCAATAATCGATGTTGCAAGTGTCAAACACATGCACATATCCTCTGCAGTCATGTGTGTGTTTGCAGGAGGGGTCTGTTCTCCAAAAAATTCCATTCTGCCCAACATTTTAATCAGGCTCTACATTGATGATGAGGTCCCTCATCATCAACGTAGAGCCAGAGGCGATTTCACTTCATTCAGAAATGGGAGAATTAGAATAGGAGATCTGATTTGCACTCCAAAGGAGCACACTTTTCTAGTTGGTGTAATGTTCAGCATAAAAATTGTGGTACCATCATTTAGATTCTAAATGATCTATTAGCACTGTTGGAGGCCAGGAACAGACATGTTGGATCAGAAGATCATTTCACAACTCTATGCATCATGACAGCACAAGTCATCTTTTATATGTATGTAGATGCTTTGTAAATCCGTCCAGCCTTTGTGTGTGATTCAAACAAACCTCAACACTCCCTCTTGATTGTAAAGAGGTGAATCACAGCCAAACTTCATCAATGTTGTTCTTTCTGTATATGACTTTAAGAACACAAGTGTGCTTACTTTTAATCTGGTTATATGCTAGCCTGGCTCCAGCCCTTGAATCACTAGCCACCACGCCCATTAAAAATATGTTCTTGAATAAAGAAGTGAAACAAAATTTAAAAAATCACACCCGTGTGAAGTGAGTGGTGCAACTCCGTGTGGGGGTTCCCCGGGGGGGAGTTCCAGACCCACAGGAACGCACCCAGGGTGCCGGCCCGGTAGAGAAATGACAGAGTTACCATGTGGGGGACCCCGGGGGTGGGGGGGGGGGGGGGGGTTCCAGACCCCCAGGAACGCGCCCAGGGGGCCGGGCCGGTTTCGGCGTGCCGCCCCGTGTCCGAAACGGTTGAGAAATGACAGAGTTACCGTGTGGGGGTCCCTCTACTGTACCCTAGTCTACTGTACTGTACTGTCACTTTACTGTACTGGCACACCCGAAATCATCATATATACAGTTAATATGTGCGTGTGTGTTAGGTTGCGCACAGGTGGTGAAAAACAACCATGCTGACCGGCTGTGGGTATTTTTTTCATGATTCTGAATTCATTCCAAGCATTAGTTTTGCACAAAAAACGGCCATAGAAGTCATGACAAATGTGATGAGATCAGCACATTTGGGCAAGTGGCTATGGCTGTTTTTAGCCCATTTTATGCAAAACGAATGCTTGGAATGTATTCAGAAAAAAAACCCTAGTTTGACATGTCACATGCTACTTAAAGCACAAGGAAAGTTTGACATTCTTGCCTGCCATAATAATAATAATAAAACTTTATTTGTATAGCACCTTTCATGACATGAAATGCAGCTCAAAGTGCTTAGTGCATAGGATGTTAATGGTAGGGTCATTAAAAAAAGACCAATACCCACAGCCGGTCAGCAAGTAGATTCATGAATATATACTAGACAATATTTTAGGCCAATAAAAAAGACTATACCAAATTTCCCATTTTAAACAAAAGAAGCCTGTTGGCTGCCGGACTAAGGCCTATATGCAGCAAAATTGTATGCACTCATACATTCTGTGTAACATTGCACATTGGTCCCAGGCAAGTAGCTGATACAGCTCTGCTACTAGTCCACAAACTGGCTTTGAAAATGTTCTGTTCATTTGCTAATGTGAGTTTATTATAGGCTACACAATCTACCATGGCCTTGCCCCACCACCGATTAAACTATTTATACCAAACCGCAATGATACTAACACAAGGTCAACAACATCTTCCACTAGAGGGCACTGTTGTGTCAAATTGCCGTCTACAAAGTTTAGACATATGGTTTAGTGACAGAACGCTAATGAATAAAGCAATGCATTAAAAAGAAAATGAAAATGAATGAATGCATGAAATGTATATTATAGAACTGATGTGGTGTGTCTGGTGTACGCACCATAGTGTTATGTACCCTAACCATGGGGGGGGGGGGGGGGGGGACCCTAACCCTAACCTTATCCTGTGACTGTGAACCATAGGTTTGGGGGGGGAGGCTGTGAACTGAGTTTTGTCCTCCTTAACTCGCCGTACGACATCTCTGATTGGTCGGTGCGTGAGAGCATCTGCGTCTCTGATTGGGTGTACGTCAGTGATGGTAGGGGAGGAGCGCGCCGTGTGTGTCCAGGAACTTCACGTTAACAACAGGTCAGAGTTTTATTTTATCTGTTTGTAATTTTGTATATACATACACTATATTACATTAACGTACCGTTTAATGCATGTGTCCGTTTCCTGTTTAATCGGCCTGTTAAGATGTAATGGAGACAAGCCATCCATCAGAGATTATTTCTATTTAATGATACATGTGTGATTTATTCATTGTTCTTATGCATATGTGTATGTATGTGGCCGTGCACGGATAGGAACCAGGTGTTGCTTGTTGACTTGAATGAGAGTACAGTCTAGCAACTTGTTTAACACTGACTGCAGCCACCCAGGCTTCATTTATACCGTTTCTATACTGCGTCGTACGGGGTGTCGATACACCCGCGCGTTGCTAGCTTTGAAATACACACTCACTCACTCACTCACTCACTCACACACACACACACACACACACACACACACACACACACACACACACACACACACACTCTGTTGCCTGTTGGCATAATGCAAGTCAAGTTCCAACAATCCCTTATCTTCCTCTGCTCCTCTTCACCTCCAGATCCTCCCCCCAACACCCACACCCACCATGAGCTACCCCCCTGCCAAACGCCCTCGGGGTCTCAACCATGAAGTGACCTCCGCAGCAGCGGTTGTTGACCCGTTTGGTGACGATGATGACTTCACCCAGGACGACCTAGATGAGATCGACGTCATTGCCTCGCAGTCGCAGGCCGCTCCCCCCGCCAACAACAACAATAGGGTCCAGGCTTTCAGACCCCCACCCAGAGACCAGAGGCTGCCATTGGCTGGCACTAAAGCCAGTCAGAGCGGAGGGAATGGCATAGAGAATGCTGGTATGTGTCTTCTATAGAGTCACAGGATACTGTGGTTCTCAAACTTTCTCATGTCAAGGACCCCCAAATCAAAGAAATGCCATGAATAAAAAAAACATGAATGCAGATCTACAAGCTTGTAGATCTGCTATTTTGACTAGTTTGGGTCACAGCGAGACATATTTCTCTTTTGGGTCTTGACCCTCCTGAGACTGGGAGGTCCAGTTTCGATCCCTGGCTGGAAAATGGGATCCAGTTCCTCCCTGCTTGGCACTTAGCATCAAGGGTTGGATTGGGGTAAAGTATTTTTTGTTGAATTACTCATGACAAAGTTGTAAAAGTCAACAGTATGTATATACATAAAATAAGCAAGCACGCTAGCAGACAATACACTAGTTCTTTCTTTCAATCATTTTATTATTATTATTATTATTATTATTTATTTTAATATTTTCACAATCTGATACACATACGCCGGCTACTTTCTAATGTTTTGATAATTCCTCGCGACAGATGTATGCATATGACGGTATAGAGTTTCAAACTAGTGTATTTAAGAAAAAGATTCAGGTAATATAATTGTGAAAATAATAATAATAATATAATGATTGAAATAAAGAACTAGTTGTTTGCTAGCGTGTTGCTTGTTTATGTTATGGATACATACAACTTTGTCATGAATAATTCAACAAAAAATACTTATAACTTGCACAAATAAATTGCATTAAACAGTGCTGCCGGGCGGGTCTTTGCGCAACCGCTCCGTCATTTAGATATATGCTAGGGAATCTGATCATTCTAGATAGGGTTTAAGTGGTTTATAATGTGTTGTTTTGACAGGGAGCTCAGACAGACAGTACTTCACCCTGTTGGAGGATCAACACAATGAACTGAAGAGAAAGGTACAAACAACACCCAACACTGTATGAGAGAGACATGCATGTCAGAGGCAGAGCACCTGTAAACGATGAGTGAAAATGATTTGAGTAGTCCGTACGAGATCCCTCCGTCGACAGATTGTTTTTTTTTAAATTGCCTGTTGTTTGAAGTTAAGGCCAGTCCGACTCCACACCAATGCAACTCTTGCAAGAAAACCGTTTTAGAGACTGTTGCAGGGGTCTAGAGCCAGTGCTGACCGGTTGCAGACCGACTGGTGCCATTTGGGGATTATGGTAGCAAGGAGTTGCACTGGTGTGGACTGGCCTTTATTTTCACTTATAAGTTAGTCCACCTACTTGGAGAATAAAGTGATGTCCTGTCTTATTGTGGAAACAATAAATATTTTGGGAGGTCTTGTTTGTCTTACTATGTCCATGGTAAAGCTCTTTGTGTGTGTGTGTGCGTGTGCATGTGTGTGTGTGTGTGTGCGTGCAGCTGAAGGAGGTGGAGGAGGAGATAGTGGTGAAGAATGGAGAGATCCGTGTTTTGAGAGACTCCCTGAAGAGCGTCCAGCAGGAGAAGGACACGCACATCCAGTCCCTGCACCGCCTGGAGACCGATAGACAGACACAGCAGAGCAACAGAGAGGCCGAGCTGTCCAGGAAGGTAAGGAGACGGGCACATGTCTTGTCTTCTAATCTAATGCATCCATCTTTAACCGGAATGGGGGCAACAGTTCCGGCAGAGAGCTCCACACTGCCCTGTCCCGAGCAGCATTATAATCTTCAAGCTCACAACGTGTGAACTTGTAGATCTCACTATGAGTGAGATTTTGTCCATTGGTGTGCCTTGGGCACAGCATTTTGAAAATCAATGTTTTAATGTAGTGTTTTATAATGTTTTAGTAACACAGATGGAATAAAGACTTTCTTGTTTGTGTTGTTCAGGTTCAATCCCTGCAGTCTGAGCTTCAGTTTAAAGAAGCAGAAATGATTGAGATGAAAACCAAACTCCATAATAAGACAACAGGATCTCCATTGCAAAGGTTACTACTGTTATTACTATAGTCTTGTGTAGCCAGATGAACGAGATCTCCACCTACTGACATGTCTAAACTAAATTCCCCTTGAAATGCCCTTGAACAGTGGAGATGCGATGCTAGAGACGTAGGTGGTGCGCCTCTTTCCCTGCTTAGCTCTGCCTTGATTGGGGTTGGCGCTCACTGTGTCCAGCCAGCCTCATCCTTCTCTCCCTGACCTTGTCTGTGACCTTGTCCGTAACTTCTATGGAAGGAGTCCTCCGTAAAGGTTCACGTTTCTGGTGTGGTCCATAGCTCCATCTCGTTAGTCGTCAGTGATGGAAAAAATCACACCCGTGTGAACTGAGTGGTGTAAGGTTTTATATAGCATGATCAGCTGTGGTCTGACGTAATGTCTGACGTAATGAAATAAGGTAAGGTATTATGTAGCCTGATCAGCTCTGATCTGACGTAATGAAATCACACCCGGATGTGATTTCACAACTGGCTTTTTCTGTGCAGAGAAAATGACCATGGTTGCTACGGTCATCCAGTTCACCCGGGTGTGATTTAATTACGTCAGAAATTATTTTGAACATAGCAACCATGCTAATTTTTTTCTGCACACAAAAGCCAGTTGTAGGAGTGGTTTACACCACTCAAAAATAGTCTATGAACAGGTTGAAAAGTATCTTGCCACAAAAAAACATTCCAATCAGGCTTCAGAACATCCCACTCCACTGACACGTCTCCTCTTTTTGAGCGACCACATCAAACATGAGGTGGATGCTGGCAAATCCTGCGGCATGCAAAAGACTTTTGACACCGTAAACCACACCATATTGATTAATAAGCTAAAAGCAATTGGTTTTGATAGCACGTCAGTGAGCTGGATACAATCCTACCTGGAGGTGAGAGAACAGATGGTGGAGGTGAATGAAACACTGCCCCACCCCCCAGTGAGCTGTGGCGTTCACACGGAAGCATACAAGGGCCTTTACTGTTCCTAATATATGTAAACTAGTAGCAACTTGTTCCATTTTGCGGATGACTCAGCACTGCTGGTCTCAGACAGGAACAAACTGCAGGTTGAAAAGGCCCTCAGCTCTGAACTCTGTAGAATCTGCACCTGGCTCGCTGATAACAAACTTTCTTTACACGTGGGAAAAACTGAATCCATTCTCTTTGGATCAAATTGTAAACACAGCAAGGCAGACGGCTCCTCAATTAAAGTGGGTGACAATATTATCACCTATCTAGGTTCCATCCTGGAGGCAGATCTTTCCGGTGATAAAATGGCCATTAATGTAATCAGAAAAGTCAACCAAAGGACAAGATTCCTCATTGAAGTCCACACTCACAACACCAGAGGGAGTTCAACAAACCATGTGCAACCCAGATTCGGCTCAAACAAGGGATTAAATCCACTTTGCTCCTATGCCACTAAAATGTGGAATGCCCTACCTTTTAACAGCCATTAAGACGAAAATTGTGAATCCCTTAGTTGACTCCTTCAAAACCGCTCTCAAAGAGCACCTACGGACGGCTGCAATTCGAAACTGGCCCCTATAAATTAAGTCAGACCCCCCCCCCCCTGCCCCCCACCCCTTTCTCCCCATACGGTACATATTTTTCCCTTTTTAACTTTATTTATATGATGATTTTTTATTTATATGATGATTTCCTGTTTTTTATAGAAGTGTATATTGATATGCCTCTACTTGTTGAAAATGGTGGACCCTGTTGTAAATAAGTGTAATGCTTAATCATGGATCGCCCACAAAGTCACAGTTTTTGTATTACTTGCTTTCGTTTGAAATGTACCCATTGTGCACTGTGAATAACATTTTCAATCAATCAATCAAAGTCCGCACCTGTGACATCAAGTGCCCTTGTTAGCATTCTTGTGTCGACGCTGTCCAAGTAGTAAGAGAAATCTATGAAAATCTGGGAACTAAATCGTTACCAAGAAATTTCTTCACCAATGTGTTTCTAAAGGTGTCTAATAACATGTACTAAAAGTTTGAAATTCAACTCCCGTGGGAAAATTGAGTTATTAGCATAATATGTGACCATACCCATAACATCCTATATAAGGCAAAAAAGTCCAAATTTCATAATTCTTTAAGTAGCATGTGACATATGAAACTAGGGTGATTTCATGATTCTGAATCCATTCCAAGCATTAGTTTTGCACAAAAAACACTCCTTGGGAGGAAAACGGCCACACAAACGTGATGAGGTCAGCACATTTGGTCAACTGGATATGGCCTAATTTAGCCCAAGGAGTGTTTTTTGTGCAAAACTAATGCTTGGAATGGATTCAGAATCATGAAATCACCCTAGTTTCATATGTCACATGCTACTTAAAGAATGATGAATTTTTTTTTGCCTTATATAGGATGTTATGGGTATGGTCACATATTATGCTAATAACTCAATTTTCCCACGGGAGTTGAATTTCAAACTTTTAGTACATGTTATTAGACACCTTTAGAAACACATTGGTGAAGAAATTTCTTGGTAACGATTTAGTTCCCAGATTGGTCAAATACCTGATAAAATGCCCTTACTATTACTACAACACACAGCAGCTTTAAGGAAACAGTCTGTCTAACGCAAGGGGTCTTCAACAGGGGGTCGGTCCTTAGTTACTTACAGAAGTATTGACAGTTTTCATGTTGCTGTTCAGACTTGAACTTGAGGATAGGCCAGAGATTAGATTTGGGCTATACCAGTGTAAACATACAACGTCAAACTGGTGTTTTTCCTCAACCAGCACAACAGACCAATCAGAAACCACGGTTCCATTTCAACCTTCATATGTCCCGCCTATCAGTGGAGAATAGGAGACTGTCCAGACTGAGTAGTGCAGTGACATTTTCAGATCAGGCTGGAACCCAGGCTAGTAAACATAGGCCATGCACATGTCACAGGAACCAGTTCTTTGGCCTATCCCTACAGTTCCACTGAAGTAGGGAAGGTTAATTCCATGTTAATCGTGTGAAACGTAGTTCCACTGAAGTAGGGAAGGTTCATTCCATGTTAATCGTGTGAAACGTAGTTCCACTGAAGTAGGGAAGGTTCATTCCATGTTAATCGTGTGAAACGTAGTTCCACTGAAGTAGGGAAGGTTCATTCCATGTTAATCGTGTGAAACGTAGTTCCACTGAAGTAGGGAAGGTTCATTCCATGTTAATCGTGTGAAACGTAGTTCCACTGAAGTAGGGAAGGTTCATTCCATGTTAATCGTGTGAAACGTAGTTCCACTGAAGTAGGGAAGGTTCATTCCATGTTAATCGTGTGAAACGTAGTTCCACTGAAGTAGGGAAGGTTCATTCCATGTTAATCGTGTGAAACGTAGTTCCACTGAAGTAGGGAAGGTTCATTCCATGTTAATCGTGTGAAACGTAGTTCCACTGAAGTAGGGAAGGTTCATTCCATGTAAATCGTGTGAAACGCACCCTGACCAAATCTCAACGTGTTCTGTGTCCTGATCCGTGGAAGGATAGCGTAGCGGTATATGACATGCACACCTCACAAGAGGAAGTATACAGTGATGTGCAAGGCACAGTGATGTGCAAGGCAGAGGATGAAACTCGCTCTGTGCCGCTCCAAAATAAAATGGCTTCCAGTGGCCCATGGAATAATTCAAGCCCCCAGTAAGGCTATCCAACGTTGAAGATGCCACTACCTACTGGCGAAATGTGGAATTGCAGCACTTTAATGGAAGTGGACGGACGTTCATGACGTCACGTGCATAAGCCCGGACCTCAAAATTGGCCGTTCATTCTTTAAGTAGCATGTGACATATGAAACTAGGGTGATTTCATGATTCTGAATCCATTCCAAGCATTAGTTTTGCACAAAAAACACTCCTTGGGAGGAAAACGGCCACACAAACGTGATGAGGTCAGCACATTTGGTCAACTGGATATGGCCTAATTTAGCCCAAGGAGTGTTTTTTGTGCAAAACTAATGCTTGGAATGGATTCAGAATCATGAAATCACCCTAGTTTCATATGTCACATGCTACTTAAAGAATGATGAAATTTGGACTTTTTTGCCTTATATAGGATGTTATGGGTATGGTCACATATTATGCTAATAACTCAATTTTCCCACGGGAGTTGAATTTCAAACTTTTAGTACATGTTATTAGACACCTTTAGAAACACATTGGTGAAGACATTTCTTGGTAACGATTTAGTTCCCAGATTGGTCAAATACCTGATAAAATGCCCTTACTAAAGGCCTTTTCCGGTTGTGATTTGAGTGTCCCATGACTCCGGCCCTATTACAGCGGTACTTTCATTAACACCGTCCCAGTATGAAGGACCGCCCTTATGCCCTAAAGTCTTTGCATTGGTTCTGCGATGATGTTCTACAGTTTGCACTCAATTGTAGGCCATTCATTACATTTAGATGTGTCAGTAGGTGGAAATCTGATTATCTGTCTATGCGAAACAACTGCTACTACTGCGGCTACTGTAATTACTATATACTTTTAAGTAGATAAGAACTGTCTTTGCTCTCTCTTCCTCCCAAGTCCCAGAATGCACAGTGCCATTGCCCAGGTGCACCCTGGGAGCAGCGGTGGCTCCAGCTCTGCCTCTCCTACAGGAAGAGCCTTCATCACTAAGGAGACATTTGGAGCTCAGCTGCCCTCCAGAAGCACACCTCGCAAACCCCCCAAAACACACCAGGGTAGGTGTGTGGTCAAGGACCCCCAAACTGATACTGTATGTATTTGCCCGTGGAGTGGACTCCCATCTGAAAAAAGGTTTTGTGCCATGAATGGAAACCCCCAGAAGAGAAGATTTATGTTATCTTATCACAATTATTTTCAATATTTTCTTGTACATGTTCTATGTAGATTGTAGATCTTCATAGGCAAAAATAACCTGCATTACAATGGATCTAGTGTATAGTAGTTATTATTTAGTTATTATTTATTCCGGAAATAGCGCATATTTCCGCCATTTAGGTTCTTAGCTTAGGTTCTTTGCTTAGGTTCTTAGCTTACGTATGATTCATGATGACTATTTTATGTATATGATGTATTACCATGTTTTTGTTCTTGCTTACTGTAAATCCCTCTGGATTAAGAGCATCTGCTAAAGTGTGTGTGTGTGTGTGTGTGTGTGTGTGTGTGTGTGTGTGTGTGTGTGTGTGTGTGTGTGTGTGTGTGTGTGTGTGTGTGTGTGTGTGCGTGTGCGTGTGCGCGTACCAGCACCAGCACCAGCAGACAGACTGAGTTCCACTTCCAGTATTAAATCCGGTGACGGACCGGAAGTTTATCCTGACCCCTTCCTGACCTCCACCAGGCCACTTCACCTCCAACACAAAGGTCAATACAAGTTCTGCTACTATTTACTGTTACTGTTACTAGTACTACTGAATGTTAACACAAGGTTTCTTCAAGATTAATGTTTTGAACGTGTTTATTACAGTTTATTAACTGTATTTTAAGTCATTGACCGACATTGATGCATGTGTACGTCATGTGGTGTTTATGATAGAGGGAGCTCTTCTGGAATTTGTGAGTTTATAAGAATGCGTTTGTCTCTGCTTTCTGTTTATAGACAGCGTTTTTGCTGAAAACAAGGGGAAATCAACTGCCAATAACTAAAGAACGGAACATCACCGCG
Organism: Electrona antarctica; assembly: GCF_951216825.1. NCBI lineage: Eukaryota > Metazoa > Chordata > Actinopteri > Myctophiformes > Myctophidae > Electrona > Electrona antarctica. The sequence continues at coordinate 36,184,071 of NC_136790.1, read as the reverse complement.
ACACAATTGTTGGTGTTTACATCATAGAACAAAATCGCGAAAGATTAGTAAAAACACTCAAAAACGCTGTTAGGAGCTGGACACTGTTCTAGAGAAACTCTGGCAGTAAATGAGTTAATTATATCGGTGTGGCAAACGGTTCTGGAGTTACGTGCATTACAACCTTACACACACGCACGCAGACCGACAGACACGCAGAGACGTGGCGCATTTATAGTAGGATAGTTGTATATTTTAATTATTATTTATTTATTTTTTGGAGGGGTGCTAGCCCCTCCTATATACAGCTTTTTTGTCCTGAACTCTTGTCACATTTGCCATTGACAATGAAAGGAAAATATACGTCATATGTAGACGAGCAAATCGGCTATTTTGGCCAGAATGAGATGGTGTATGATGATAAGAGCGTCCCTCACTTCACACAGATTACAGTAGTTTGACAGGAAAGGGGAACAGAGATGGGGGAAGACACGCAGCAAAGGTCGTCGGGATCGGGACTCGAACCCGCAACACGCTGTCAGGCTGGATTACCAGCCTAGGTGCCTGGACCGCTTGCCGGCCCAGGCCTGTATATTTTAATTTGATTGTATATGTCTGTTTCTTTGAATAGGTTCCGTGTTGCTGAGTCTGTTACTGCAGCAGTCCCCTGGGCTGTGTCACCTGTTGTCTATCAGCCCTGCCTCTCTCAACACGCACCTACTGCACCTTAACACGTATGTACTGCACCTTATTCCAGTGGTTCTCAACCTTTTCAGGCCACAAACCCAGATGTATTTTTTATTTTATTTTTTAGGATAGTCCCTTGAGTTGCAGCAACTCGTTTTCAAGTATAAATGTTGTTCTTGTATTACAGGAATACAGGTCTATGGTCTCTAGCAGCAGACCTGAGGTCAGATGTATTCATGTTGTTCTTGTATTACAGGTCCATGGTCTCTAGCAGCAGACCTGGGGTCAGCCGTCTGTGTCAGCTGGCTGTCACTGGTCTTCATATGATGAACCAGATACACACCACACAACCACACAGGTAAGGTCTTTTTTACACACTTTAACTGTGTGTGTGAGAGTGTGCGTGTGATTGTTTGAATGATTGAAAAGGTTATTAACAAATTGCAGAATGGGTACAATCAGGGTCCTCTATTTTCAATTCATCAAAATATTTAAAGACATACAAATTTACACATCTATGCCCCCCAAAAAATCATCAGATAAAAGGTTGTGTATCACACACCTGTGTGAAGTGATGGGCGCTCTTATCACATCATCATCATACATCATCTCATTCCGGCCAAACACATCCTATGTCCAGTTTTTTTTTTTTTCTTTATAATTTTTATCCCACGATTTTGTAACCCATTTTTTCACCCCTGTGCCCCTATGTCCAGTTTTTAATGTTTGTGTTTACACAAACACTCAAAACTGGCCATTCATTATCAATGGCATTTAATGTTTGTTAGGACAAAGTTTGTGCTTACACGCACACTAAAAGCTGGATTTAGGAGGGGCTAGCGCCCCTCAAAGATTAGATTAGATTTTACTTTTTTACAGGGGCCAGTTTCGAATTGCAGCCGCCCATAAAAGCCCTTTGAGAACGGTTTTGAAGGAGGTTAGGGATTCACATTTCTTAACAACTGTTGGTAGGGCATTCCACATTTTAGTGGCATAGGAGCGAAATTAATTTTACCCCTTGTTTGAGACGAATCTGGGTTGAAAGTGGTTTGTTGAACTCCCTCTTCTGTTGTGACCGTGGACTTCGTTGACAGTGTATTTTGACAGGTACATGGGTATCTTAGTGTAGCGAATCTTGAAGAACAGGCCCATTGCAAGTTGCTGTACTCTAAGCCTAACCCTAAGCCATTCCAACCTATCAAAATGAGCAGGGGTGAGGTGGGTTCTGGGAGTAAGCCTGACCAGTTTGTTTTGGGATGTCTGGAGCCTTGTTTTTAGGGCCTTTGTGGTGTAGTTTTGGGAATTTGTTGCCATCTGGTGGCGGTTTATGGTCATTTTCAGCCTTGTATTCAGTGTCTGTGACTCTGTCTATGTGTAATGTGCATCTAGTCTTGCGTGGCCAGACTGTTGCCTCCCACAATTTTCAAATGTTTCCGGCCATACAGTCTGGAGCACTGATCATGAGCAAGCGATAAAGTGGAAGTGAAGCCTCCTCAACACTTCCTATTGTCTTTACAGTCACGCAAATGTACGAAATGTATATATAAGTAAATTAAAAGTAAAGTTAATTAAAGTAAATATTTGAAACGGAAATGCCAGCTTCCTTGCTCGGATTTTGGGAGGTGTAGTTCCAGAGATTGCAGAATAGTTGTCTGGCTCTGGCTAGTGTGCAAGACTAGTGTGTATCTAAACCCAGTCTCCTGTCTTGTTCATTGTTTAGTCTTTGGAGGTTCGCTGCTTGTTTGAGCCAAAACTGCCCTGGACGCTTTTTCCTCAGGATCACTTGGATTTGTGTTTCCTGTCTTTTGTTTTTCTCTGCTTAAAGTCTGAGCATTTATGTCCATACCCCAGGCGGGGTTGGCGAAAGGGCCTTTCTTTGTGGAGTTTGCACGTTCTCCCCGTGTCCCCTAGGGTAGGTACCCTCACAAAAAAGCATGCAGTAATCCTGGTCTCTATACTGCCTCCCCCTGGTCAGCTGGGGCGCCTGATGGAGGGGAAAATTAACTGGCTGGAATAACGTGTTCCTTCCATGTGCTACAAACTACCGGGGAAACCACCCCCTGTCAGGTGATAAGAAGCGGCCTGTTCACTCCTCATGCATTGAAGGAAGCATGAGCTCAGTTCAGGGCTTTCCCCAGGATTACAGCTTAGGCAATTCGCACCGGGTGAAAAATGAGTTACAAAATCGTGAGATGGATAACAGTGCTGCATGAAGTGACGGACTGAGGTCCCCTGAGGTCATTGTAAAGTGTGTTTTTTCAGGTTGTGTCCCGGTGCCATTCATCTCCTGCCTCTGTTGGACTTCCATCTGTCAGTGTTCTGTCAGGCTCTGGACTCTCCAACCAACACCACCAACACCACCAAAAGCTCTGCTCCCCGGACCAGGTAGGGCCTCACTGTCCTCACACTGTCTCAGCTGTCCTACTGTCTCTCTCCTACACCGTCTGTCTCTCAGCTCTCACTGTCTTGTCTCTCCTACACAGTCTCCCTCTCAGCTGTCCAACTGTCTTGTCTCTCGTACCCGGTCACTCTCAGCTGTCCAACTGTCTTGTCTCTCCTACCCGGTCTCTCTCTCAGCTGTCCAACTGTCTTGTCTCTCGTACCCGGTCACTCTCAGCTGTCCAACTGTCTTGTCTCTCGCACCCAGTCTCTCTCTCTCTCTCAGCCGTCCAACTGTCTTGTCTCTCCTACCCGGTCTCTCTCTCAGCCGTCCAGGCCCAGGGGTCAGTGTGGACGCCCCCTGTGGACTGGAGGACCATGGAGGAGTTGGACTGGAGGAGAACGGCCTGGCTGCCCTCCGGGTGCTCCACGTGCTGCTGTCTTATAGCGACGAGGTGATGATGACAGCATGAACATCCTTCCTCACTGATGTTACTACTACCTGACAAAAAAATGGTTAAAAAAATGACAATCTTCCAATAATTTCAAGTTAGATCTGCTGCACCCACTAGCAATTATGACGTCATTCATTCATTTTGCCATTGCCTTGAATGGGAATTGGGGACGGAATTGTTTGTCATAACAAACACACAGTCACTTGTTGGAGCGCTTAGCACTGCTCAAAAAAATAAATGTTCAAAAATAGCAGATCTACAAGCTCACAGTGCCGCATGAAGTGACGTGCTGTGAGCTTGTATATCTGCATTTTTTTAATAGCCAACGTTATTAAAATATGGACTAAGTGCTACAGTGACAAGGTGATGATAATGACAACATAAATGGTAAATGGTGCATTTATATAGCACCTTTATCCAAGGCGCTTTACATAGTGTATTACATTCACCCATTCACACACACATTCATACACCTGGCGGCGGAAACCATGCAAGGCACCAACCAGCACATCAGGAGCAATTAGGGGTTCAGTGTCTTGCTCAAAAACATGCTCATCCTTCCTTACTGTCCTCACTACTACTCTAACCTGCACAGTTACTGTGTGCTGTTGCTCTTATTCACAGTAAGTTGTTTGATATTGCTTCCAGATAAGCATGCTGCTAAGCTTTGTCCTTCACCCTTTGTCCCCAGGTGGTAGAGGCGGTCCTTACAGAGTCCAAACAGGAAGAACAAACTGACCACCACACGGTAACATCATCTTTAAGATCCTTTTCTTTTAGTACAGTGCAAGGATAATTCGTTGCTGTCCGGAAGAAACCACCTAACTCCATTTTTGAGGCATTTTGGCATAAATCAATGATATTGAACTCTGTGTGTTGGTTAAAAAAAGATTGAACCAATGGAAAGTATTAAATCATTCCGTGCTTTTCACGAGAGATCTTGTGGAAAGTTATTAAGGTCACCTTAGCCATCCACGAGAAACACGAGATATGAATAAAAAACATTTGAAAATATTTATTTACCTTTTTTTTTTTGCCTCGGTTAGCATACGCCTCTAGCATCCATAGGCCTCTCATTCAAAAGTGCTTCGGTGAAAACCACCTAACTCCATTGGATCCTCAAACTATCTGCCAAACCATCTAACACAGTCTGTGTTGGTTGAAAGTGTAAAAATATAAAATATTTACATACCAACACTGAAATTCAGGGATGCGGTGGATGAAAGGGTGCCCTGTGCCAAACCACTGGTCTATGGCATAGAGCAGTATACTGTCATTTCCTTATTATGTGTAACAAAACTACAAAATTAGCTAAGGGTTTCATCCGCCTTCAATCATGACAAAGAAAACCATGGCATGAACGTTTGTTTTTCTGACCTTCAGGCTACCATGTCGACGGACAGAAAAACTACAACCCTTCCGGCTGTAGGACTACAATCCCAGCATACTTTGCTGCAGTATGTGTTGAGGCTGTGTAACACAGGCTGCTGTCGTCCAAGACAAGTTGTGGTCCAGAGCGCTGTCAAAACGCTGTGTGTTCTGACAGAACGCACTCCACACACACAATCAGACAGGTATGCATGCACAGACACACACATTCTACATGCCTGCAGTAGTAATCACTCTATATTCCCATAATAATCATTGCTATATACACATATCTATATATATATACTTTTTCCCCCTTTGTTTTAGTTACTTGTTAGTATCTTATATGTACACTATCTTGTATGTAAGTATGTCGTCTTGTCGTTGATACAAAAATAAATGTTTGCTATATATAGTGTTTGATCAGCAACACGGGTCTCCCTGTCTATTCAGCTCCTTAATAAACAGAAAATACATTTATAGGTTGGGATACCAATTTCATCCAATCAGGACAGAGAATGATCTGTGTGGGGTTTTTTCTGAACAAACCATAGAGCAATTATTGTCTTTGTTTACGAAGAAATGTTATTGTTTTAACCATAAAATATGACTTACCCTAACAGCATTTGATCTCTCTCGTGTGTGTGTGTGTGTGTGTGTGTGTGTGTGTGTGTGTGTGTGTGTGTGTGTGTGTGTGTGTGTGTGTGTGTGTGTGTGTGTGGTGTGGTGTGGTGTGGTGTGGTGTGGTGTGGTGTGGTGTGGTGTGGTGTGGTGTGTGTGTGTGCGCGCGCACTCTGTAGGTTGCAGTGTGTGTTGTCCAGTGGTGTGTTGTTAGTGTGCGTGTCAGAAGACAGTTCTGTGCAGACGGTGTCGGAGTGTGTGTGTGTTCTGAGGTGTGTAGCCCACCATGAACATCTGGCTCTACAGCTGTGCTCTCAGCACGGTCAGTACACCCACTGCTTATTCTTCTACTACTTCCATTAATTCTACTTTAGTCCTAATTCTACTACTAAGCCTTAGTTATACTTCGTCGCTGATGGGCAGCTTATCTTTGTGTTTTTCTTAGTAAATTTGTGCCCTACTTGATCATACTACAGTGTCACACAAGAGCTTCAATAGTAGCAGATCCACAAGCTTGAAGCTTGTTTCAAGCTTTTTTCGGGGGAACAGTTCCAACAGAGAGCTCCAGACTTCATCCTGGGGGATCCCGAGGCATTCCAAGGCCAGTTTGGAGATATAATCCCGCCATCTGGTCCTTGGTCTGCCCGTGGGTCCCCTTCCAGTGGGACGTGCAGTGAGGACCTCCCTAGGGAGACGCTCGAGAGGCATCCTTACTAGATGCCCAAACCACCTAAGCAATGTTGACAATGCTGCCATGGTGTTCACAAAAATGTCTTGTGTGTGTTTGTTTGCGTGTGTGTTTGGCAGATCCCTGTTTGTTTCTCAACTTATTTGACTACATCAGAACCCGACCAGACAAATGCAGCACTTACACACAATGGTCTGAACTGGACCTGCAGGTAACACACACACACACACACACACACACACACACACACACACACACATCCACATCCTCCTTGGGCTCGGCCATGGAGGATGTGGGGTGTAACACAATTTAAATGTTGGGGGTAAACATGAGACGAATTTATTTTAATGTTCAATCAATTGTGTTGCATTTTTTGTATTGATAATGATTATATTGTTGTTTCAGGTGATCAGACTGATCAATACACTGTTGACTCACACCACACACACACAGCCTGTGTTCAAACCCACCTGTCTGTGTTACACCAAGGTAAGACACATGCACAAACAGCTAGCTCATAACATTCCAGCTGCCAGCATTGATCCAATTATAGATCTCTCTCTGTCTCCAGAATAAGAGAGTCTAAATTAATGTCCCTCTCCAGGTGGTTCAGATTGTAGTAATCATTCTTCATCGTCAGTGGTTGGAGATCAGAGATACAGAGATGCCCCCCCAACACACATACACATCAGGTAACACACACACACACACACACACACACACACACACACATATACATGCAGTTCAGATGTTCAGTCTACATTTTCTGTTTAGCAATTACTTAGCATAATCATAATAATTTTCCTGTTTAAAAGTTTTCATACATTGTCAAGAAATAGCAGATCTACTAACTCAAAACACGTTGCATTACGTCACGATCAGCGCCACCAACAGGTGGATTTTTGCAAGGCGTAAGAAGAAATTGCACCCTTTTCACATTGGCTTATTATAGCGCCACGAGGAGGCCACAACCTGACCTGCCCTGGTGGAGACCTGTGCCCCGAGGGGCACTATTTCTAGTTATTTTTGTGGTAATTTATCAGTCCCTGTAAAACTTTGTTATGGTGAATTGAGGGGTGGCAGTGGCTCAGGGGTAGAGCGGCCACTTGGGAACCTCTTTGATCCAGAGCTCCCCCTGAGTTAGTGTCGAAGTGTCCTTGAGCAAGACACTGAATCCCTAATTGCTGCCGATGAGCCATGCAAGCCACCATCCTGGTGCCTTGCATGGTTTCCTCTGCCATTGATGTATGAATGTTTTGTGAATGGGTGAATGTTCACCCAATCTATGTAAAGCGCCTTGGATAAAAGCACTATATACCATTTACCATTAATAGCCCTAGTTCTGTTGCTGTTCTCCAGGACAGAGGGAGCGGTGGCAGCCCGTTGCCCAGGCACGGGGCTCTTCTCCTGGGGTGAACCTGCTGCGGGAGTCCCTGGTTCTGCTCCACTGGCTGCTGCTCAACCACGGTGGCTTCTCTGAGAGCGTCCGAGCCATGCTGCACATGTACGACCAGGTCATCCCTGCTCTACGAGACACCCTGAAGACTCTGCCTGACCTGACCTACACAGAGGGTACGCACGCACGCACGCACGCACGCACGCACGCCAGCCTGGGCCACCGTGCAAACTGCTGCTGCAAATGGTGTGTTCCTAGTATTGTGTTCACCAAAAAATAGCAAAAGTAGCAGATCTACAAGCTCAAAACGCGTTGCTTCACACAGCGTTTCGAGCTTGTGGTTCTGTTTCCGGTTCCAAATAGCAACCGGAAACTAATGCTATTGGCTGGAAGGCCAACGAGGGCGGTTCTTCACTCCACCCTGCTCTGACAATAATTTACCAAAAAAAAGAAAGAAAAATACACATCATGATAGTTGATATAGAACTGCCTCCAAAATAATCTCAGAAAGGTACAAATTTTTAAATATGAACAATTTAAAAGTGTGCATTGTATTTCACTTCTCCACTACTTTCCGTCTGACCTTCAGCATTAATATTCTACTTCCTGTTTCCTGTCAGAGCTGGCCCTGGAGGAAGTCTGCCGGCCCGAGTCGGACTTCACAGACGCCATGGATACTGACTGCTGATTGGCCATCGCTCCACCAATCAGGTTGTCCAATCTGACGACCGTAATATCATGAAGGAACAGTGCGATCACTATTGGTTATTGATTATGACCCGACTGCCGTTTCTACTGGACGCTGAACATGTTTTAATGTTGTTAGATTAAAAGGAATTTCTTCCTGAACTCTTCTGCTGGGGTTTTCTATTCTTAGAGTAGAGTTAAGTGGCTTCAGGTTTCAACTGGTCCTGGTTGCCTGTATTACATAATACCTTTCACACCAAGCATGCATATATAATGTGTCTGTCGGGTGGAAACCTTTTAAGGATTCAAGTTCAGAAAGTAGCAGGAAAAAAAAGAAAGTAGCAGATCCACAAGCTCAGCTTTGCGCCACGTTTCGAGCTTGTTTAATTTTATTTGACTCTGTTCCACAGATAAATATTGTGAAAATAGCAGATATAAGTTCTGAGCTTGTATTTTGACATTGTTGTGAATTTTTTTGAGATTTTGGCCACAGTTTTTATAGTATAGTTTGTTGATTACTTTTGATTCAGTAATGTAAAAGATACATTACTGAATCAAAAGTAATTTCTTTATTTCTTTAAGTGTTAAAAAGGTCTTTAAATTGTCATCTGGGGACCCCCCCATAAAATCATGTTGGGACCACCCTGGGGGTCCCGGCCTACAGGTTGAACCACTGACTTAAGAGTCATGGCCAAAATAGTGATGCCAGCTTTGAGTGGTTATTGAATGTATGGATCTAAAATCTGATTTAGCTGCAAAAAAGCATTAAAAGGTGGAGATCATAATAATTCAATTTGAGAACACTAGGGGGTGACATTGAGCTATATAAGAACGCCTGGGACGTTCATGCTTCACAGTGGTTACCCCTGACAACCAACTGGCCAATCGCAGCAGTGCACGGTTCCTTTGGATTAATGATGTTGTGGTACACAGTGGCTGCCTACTCTGGCTGCCACTACAACCGACTGGCCAATCACAACAGGCCTTTGCTGGTGAAGGAGGGATGGTGAAAGATGTCGGGCGCAGTGAGGAGCATCACAGTTGAGCACTGCCCCGTCAATGGAGAGGACACATTTACACATGGAGACGTGGTGTCAGGACACGTCACGGTGACACTGGAGAAACAATGTCGCATACGCCAGCTGTTTGTCAAGTTCAAAGGCAAAGCCGAGGTGCAGTGGTCAGAGAGACGCGCGTCTTATGAGGCAAAAGTGAAATACTTCAGCATCAAGCGCTTCTTTATAATTCCAGATGAAAACAAACAAACATGCACACAAGGTAAGTGCTCGAGTGCTTTAAAAAAAAAGGTTAATTAAAAGTGTTTTTGACAAGTTTGGTCTTTTTTTTTATTTACAAACGACGATGCGCATGAAATGTCCCTGGTGCTCAATATAAAGCCAGCTGTTACCTCACGCGGGACTAAGGGGGGGGGGGTCCCTAAAGCCTACGAAAACAGCACTTTGGTTCAACACTAAAGTGGATTGGATATGCTGCTATATTGCTCACCATATTCGGAATTGAGAGTGTAGCCCATGTATACACCTCACACTGCAACACACACCACTTGCAGACGAATAATGTGGAAAATGTTTAAGTAAAGTAGAATGGTATGGTTAAAAATAAATAAGAAAATAAACTAGAATGTGTTAGTCCCCTGCAGGGCCCACCGTAGCTGCCAGTGGGTACAGACAGAGCGGTTATCTTAGTCCCCTGCAGGGCCCACCGTAGCTGCCAGTGGGTACAGACAGAGAGGTTATCTTAGTCCCCTGCAGGGCCCACCGTAGCTGCCAGTGGGTACAGACAGAGAGGTTATCTTAGTCCCCTGCAGGGCCCACCGTAGCGGCCAGTGGGTACAGACAGAGTCCCCTGCAGGGCCCACCGTAGCTGCCAGTGGGTACAGACAGAGTCCCCTGCAGGGCCCACCGTAGCTGCCAGTGGGTACAGACAGAGTCCCCTGCAGGGCCCACCGTAGCTGCCAGTGGGTACAGACAGAGTCCCCTGCAGGGCCCACCGTAGCTGCCAGTGGGTACAGACAGAGTCCCCTGCAGCGCCCACCGTAGCTGCCAGTGGGTACAGACAGAGTCCCCTGCAGGGCCCACCGTAGCTGCCAGTGGGTACAGACAGAGTCCCCTGCAGGGCCCACCGTAGCTGCCAGTGGGTACAGACAGAGTCCCCTGCAGGGCCCACCGTAGCTGCCAGTGGGTACAGACAGAGTCCCCTGCAGGGCCCACCGTAGCTGCCAGTGGGTACAGACAGAGTCCCCTGCAGGGCCCACCGTAGCTGCCAGTGGGTACAGACAGTCCCCTGCAGGGCCACCGTAGCTGCCAGTGGGTACAGACAGAGTCCCCTGCAGGGCCCACCGTAGCTGCCAGTGGGTACAGACAGTCCCCTGCAGGGCCACCGTAGCTGCCAGTGGGTACAGACAGAGAGGTTATCTTAGTCCACCGTAGTTATATATAGACTAGAGAGTGGACGAGGAGCGACAGCCCCACCCCCCAGCTATTAATTTCAATAAAAGTTGCTCAGCTAAACATAACATGTCTCTGTACATAACAATACTTACAAGGTCGGCCCATATAACCACTGAGCATTGAGCAAGCTTCAGACATAATAGCCTATTTATTTTCTGACGGCAACTTTCACGTTTGCTGATTTTGCAAATGATTAACTACTTAGGCCTATTTTATACTTCCTTGTACAATGGCATCGCACAGATATTTTTTGTTAACCTATGGCACATCTGTCATCACCTGCCCAAAATAAAAATCCACCAAATGTATTATTTTGATTAATTGTTGCAACCCTACCCCTGTTTGTAGGGCAGGCCATGTGTCACTTCAGTGTTAGTCAGTTATTGAAATGTTCTGTCTTTGTTTCCAGTGTTCCTGAATCATAATTCCCAGTTTCATCATGCATGCCAGCCTCTTGAACGCTGTGACTGTCTCTGGGTCTCAGCACTTGGGTCTACTTACCCCGTTAATCCTCATCACAAATGTTTCAACGTATAATACCACATTGTACCGTAGATCAGTGATTCTCAAACATATTCATGTCAAGGACCGCTAGATAGATTTGTAGTTTAAACAAAAATAATGTTTGTTCTTTCTTTCTTTCTTTCTTTATTTCTTTCTTTCTTTCACTATTCAACCCAACTTTATTCTAATCTGTAACATTTTGGCCTACTTGTCTCACTTCTTGTGAAAATATATTTTCAAGTATTAATTGCATTGCTTCTTTTTCTTCAGGAGCAGACTTTCAGACACTATTGAGTGATGAGTATGAGAGACCATGTAAGTGGTTTGAGATTATATTTTATTTGAACCTTTAATGTTCATGAGTGTATGGCTCCTTATTGATGTATTTCTTGTTCTGGAGTGGATCTTCACATACAGCCTATTGGTTTATTAATTGATTGAGTGACGACACCCAGTTGAGTCCCATGGCCATACCCATGTAACTTGAGAAAGCCAAATCCGTTTTATATAGGTTGATATAAAGAGGACGGGGAGCAGAATTATATCATGTGCGGATAATCCACTTTTTTCTTCATTTGATCACTTTTTGGGTCACCGTATTTAAAAACTGGTTTTCCTTCTTTACTTGTGATTAATCACAATTATTAATAATGTCTGGTACCAGTCACTTGATGAGTGATTTTAAAACTGCTAATGATAAACTGGAAATAGGGATGGCAAATTGAAAGTGATAATTTAAAATGTATTGGCCTCTGAGTTGGGAAATGAGTGCATGTAAAGATTGATAGTAAAGAAATCATAACTTGTTGTAGCCTTATATTGCAATAATATCACATCTGGACTTGTCTCTTGACATGCACTCTAGTCTGTGCGGTACACCAGTGTGCCGCCACATGCTGTTTGAAAACCACTGCACTTGGATGCATTATGATAAAAGGTTTCATTCTTTTTCGTTATGATGAAGCAGTTTAATTACTTTTCAGATAGCAGTTGGGTTCCGGCCGGCTGCCACCTCTATCCATTCACCTTTCAGTTTCCTGACCAGTAAGTCTCATCCTATAGACCTACAGTAAATTATTTGTGTTGAGTACATATACTCTGCACCTGTAAATAGTCAAGACTAAGTTAGACTAAGTTAATTTGCACTTGAAAATGTCATTAAATAATAATTGGCTGCTACCTCTCCTTCTGATTAGGGACCTGCCAGCATCCTTTAAAAGTCCTTCACATTGTGCAAAAATTGTGTACACCCTGGAAGCCCGGCTGAGCCGACCAATGAGAATGGACAGCAAAGCCTCCTCTATACTCACCTTTGTCCCAAAGACGGTCTCCCTGCCTCCCTTGTACACTCTGATGAAAGTAGACCTACAGGTATTAAAGACAGTCTCCCTGCCTCCCTTGTACACTCTGGTGAAAGTAGACCTACAGGTACTAAAGACAGTCTCCCTGCCTCCCTTGTACACTCTGGTGAAAGTAGACCTACAGGTATTAAAGACGGTCTCCCTGCCTCCCTTGTACACTCTGGTGAAAGTAGACCTACAGGTATTAAAGACGGTCTCCCTGCCTCCCTTGTACACTCTGGTGAAAGTAGACCTACAGGTATTAAAGACAGTCTCCCTGCCTCCCTTGTACACTCTGGTGAAAGTAGACCTACAGGTATTAAAGATGCTCTCCCTGCCTCCCTTGTACACTCTGGTGAAAGTAGACCTACAGGTATTAAAGATGCTCTCCCTGCCTCCCTTGTACACTCTGGTGAAAGTAGACCTACAGGTATTAAAGACGGTCTCCCTGCCTCCCTTGTACACTCTGGTGAAAGTAGACCTACACAGGTATTAATTAATTCCTGGTCCAAGCCTTGTGATGCCTTCACAATACAGTGCATTGATTCTCAACCCTTTTCATTTCAAGGACCCCGACTGTGATTTGCCTTAGGCCACAGACCCCCATTTGACTGTCTAATATGCTTAATAATATCACAATTTAACCATTTAATTAAAACATGTTAACCACTTACCACAGTAACCCTGGTGTCCCTATTTTGAAATGTGTCAAAGATTTGTCTTTGCGTTTCTTGGCAGACTCCACAGCATTACTACAAGGAGAAGACAATGACACTATTTTCATCAGGAACAGTGGCTATGGATGTCCACATTGACAAGATGGGTTACTATCAAGGTCAGAGTGTCTCCTTGACAACAAACGTTTTTGTCTCCACCAGGCCGAAGGCATGGGGAGAGTATCTTTCGCACTCCGTTTGTGTGTCTGTCCGTCCGTCCGTCTGTGTACAGCTAATCTGTGGCACCGTTGGCCCACACACACTGCACACACACTCCCTGGATGCCAACGACGATCCTCTGCCCCAATTTTTCCACAACGGCCTGTTATAGTGCCACTATGAGGCTGATTTTTGCTAAACATTTCTTTATATTACTCGTACACATTTTAGCTATACATCATGCAAATGGGTATACACAACACTGTCTCTATAGTCATGTCATCAACACGGACTTGTCCGCTTCCCCATATTCCATCCCCATTGGCTAAGATTGCCTTCCAAAGTTTGCAGGATTGGTCCGTTTTGAACAAAATGCCTCAAATCATGAATGCAGAGTGCAATTTGAGGAAAGTTTTGCATGTACAGCCACATTCCCACTAGGCCGAAGAAGAAATGCCACTTGAAAATGTTCACATCAGGCGCTATAACTGGCCCATATGTGTTTTGACACTACAAAGTGCCTCCTGGATGGCACTTTTTAGAATGTGTTAGTCCCCTCCGTAGCTGCCAGTGGGTGTTCGTCCCCTGCAGGCCTGCAGGGCCCACCGTAGCTGCCAGTGGGTACAGACCATAGAATGTGTTCGTCCCCTGCAGGGCCCACCGTAGCTGCCAGTGGGTACAGACCATAGAATGTGTTAGTCCCCCTGCAGGGCCCACCGTAGCTGCCAGTGGGTACAGACCATAGAATGTGTTCGTCCCCTGCAGGGCCCACCGTAGCTGCCAGTGGGTACAGACATGTCTAGAATGTGTTAGTCCCCTGCAGGGCCACCGTAGCTGCCAGTGGGTACAGACATGTCTAGAATGTGTTAGTCCCCTGCAGGGCCCACCGTAGCTGCCAGTGGGTACAGACATGTCTAGAATGTGTTAGTCCCCTGCAGGGCCCACCATAGCTGCCAGTGGGTACAGACATGTCTAGAATGTGTTAGTCCCCTGCAGGGCCCACCGTAGCTGCCAGTGGGTACAGACATGTCTAGAATGTGTTAGTCCCCTGCAGGGCCCACCGTAGCTGCCAGTGGGTACAGACAGAGTCCCCTGCAGGGCCCACCATAGCTGCCAGTGGGTACAGACATGTCTAGAATGTGTTAGTCCCCTGCAGGCCTGCAGGGCCACCGTAGCTGCCAGTGGGTACAGACAGAGAGGTTATCTTAGTCCACCGTAGTTATATATAGACTAGAGAGTGGACGAGGAGCGACAGCCCCACCCCCCAGCTATTCATTTCAATAAAAGTTGCTCAGTGGCTATTTGAAGCACCCAGAAGAACGCTCTCCGCATTTTTCAAATTAAGACAAATTTGGTGTCCAAAATACGCTAGTGGCAGACTGGCAGTGCTACTGAGCAGATCCCACATTTATAGCTGCTGCAAAAGCTACAACAGCTACAAATAGACTATGTAGCTTTGCATCTTTTAATCTTTTGCATCTGCCCGTGTGAACGCACCATTAAACTGTACTTTAAGCTTTTAGGTACCTTTATGTTACTGGAGTATTCAATTTGCTATAGTTTTACTTATACTCCACTCCAATACATATTGTAATTTTGTTACAAGTTAATTTGTAGATACTTTTGCTAAGTAGTATATTTTGATGCCAACACTTTTGTAATTTTACTAGTAACCCCGTTGACGAATGCATCCTTGGCCTGTGTTTACAGGAGAGGGGATACAGGTTGTGGCCTCCATTCAGAACAACTCATCTCATTGCATCAAACCCAAGTACTGTGTGTACAGAAAGCACAGCTTCTATGCTCAGGGCAAGAGGATCGTGCACACCAAAGACCTGCTCAAAGAGGTGGGAGATGTCATCCCGCCTTCAGCTCACCAGACTGTCACCAGGGTCATAACCATCCCCCCTGACATGGACCCCTCCATCCTCAACTGCACAATTATTCAGGCAGAATACAGGCTTAGGGTAAGTAGGCCTATCTAAGACGTTTTCCCATACACTTCACCACGCCTCTACCCTGGCATTGCCTGACTGATGATGACGTGGATTCACACACCCATAATGAATTGCATTTTTATAGTGCTTTTCCAACTGCTCAAAGCACTTTATTTACAATGGTTCATTCATTCATACATTGGGAGGTGAAGCGGAGACCAGTCCACGCCAGCGTCCTCAATTCCCACATTCACACACCAATGGTGGCAAGCTACCATGTGAGGCACAGACCAACTCATTGGAGGCAATGTATAGGGTTCAGTGTCTTTCCCAAGGACACTTCGACATGTAGACAGGAGGCGCTACAATACAATACTACTATAAATAAATACTGACCTAAGTAACTTCATATTTATATAGCAGCATCAATTTTTTTTAAATGTTTGAATAAACACTAGTATACTACTATAAGTCCTATAGTTTTACTTAATAATTATATTGCCTGTTTGAAACCTTTTGAAAACCTTTTGAAAAGTACTGTCAGTTATACAACATAACATTGTCAGAAATACATACAAGGACACATCATTACACCTTGTGTCATGCATTAGACGAATGTTCCTCTTCAATCTGTTTCTGCAGGTCTATCTAGACGTGAAGTTAGCATTAGACCCAAAGATCAAGTTTGACATAGTCATCCTGCCTACGTCTGGGACCGCCACTGGGACCCCCGGCGTGGAACAACGTCCATTCATCTCGCCTGCGTCTGGGACCCCCACTGGGACCCCCGCCGTGGAACGAAGTCCAGCCTACTCTGGTTTTGGAGGGGAAGCGTTGTTCAGTAGCCCTGGACAGCCAGCATGGAGCATAGTTGGGTCGTATGGAATGCATTCGTCGTTGTCGGATTTCTAATGGGACATTTTAACGGCATATAGTTTGATGATCAAATAATGGTCAACGATTTAAATAACAAGCCTATCTACAAGCACACAATGCATCACAACCGGCACATTGTTTCTAGATGGCCTATTTTTGAGCGGTGCTAGCCACTCCAACACTTGGGTATGTGTGTAGCAGCACGAGTCTGTGTCTATTAGCAGCATGTGTATCCATATATGGCCTTATACCAATACCATTTCAGAGTACCATATCAGCTAATACTTCCACTCACCTTGGATTGTGTTTGGCCCACTGCTATACCTGCACCTCTTTCAACACCTGGGTAGGCACAGCTCACTTCACACTGGGTGTGATTTTTTGAAACATTGAGTGGTAAAATAATTAGCATTTTATATGTACTTGTTTGCTAGTTCAGTATAAATAAGTTAATGTTTAAACCGATATTTAAACGATTTTTATAACTCATTTATTTTCACCCAGTGTCTTTGTTTGTTTTTATTTGTAACTATAGAAATTCAAATCGAAACTTATTCAAAGATTTTCTAAATAAAATAATTACAAAATATCAGTCAAAACATTGTGTGTGTGTGTGTGTGTGTGTGTGTGTGTGTGTGTGTGTGTGTGTGTGTGTGTGTGTGTGTGTGTGTGTGTGTGTGTGTGTGTGTGTGTGTGTGTGTGTGTGTGTGTGTGTGTGTGTGTGTGTGTGTGTGTGTGTGTGTGTCCGCGTCCGCCCTTTCTATTTCTATACATTACCTACCAAGTGGTTTAACTAGTTCCTTTCACAGATGTTTTATAGTATAGTTGGTCTTGCTTGTACTCTTTAATTTTACTTCTGCCTTTTTCCTGTACTCTAGGCCTATATTATTGTTATTTTGTACTTTCTTATTTATTTAATACCCAGTATTATCTTGTGTATAATGTATTGTTGTTGTGTTGGCGCACAATCATTTCACTGCTTGTACCTTTTATGAGTGTCAAATAAAACCTGTTGATATAGTATAGTGTTGGTGTTTGACATGCTGTTAAAAACAAGGCAACCGATCATTTAAAATGCTGTGAATTCAGGAGTTCATGTTTAACACAAAAGGCATAAAGAAAAATATATACATTTAAATGTATTGTGGTTGAAAGCTGGATGGAGAACACAGGCATGCAGCTGGAGCTTATTCACAACTCTAAACTCCCCAAGTCCTTCAACAGCTGCCGCTGGAGAAGAGGCTACAACCCTGACCTGTGTTTCGTCAGCCAGAGACTAGCACATCTGTCTGAGAAAACGGTGCTGAAACCTCTCCACAAGTCACAATGCACAATGTAAGGGCCTTGGATAAAGGCGCTATATAAATGCACGATTTACCATTTAAGTACAAACGGCTAAAAGTGTATGTAGATAGAGGTAAATTATGATAAAATATTACATTTTGGTAATGATGTGTTGATGTAGTGTTTATAGTATCATGATGTAGTGTTTACTGTAAGTTGTGTTGGAATTTCCATGTCATATTGAAGACATTAATAACAGCTTCCTGTCAGAATGTGTGTGAGAACATTAACTCTTACCACATATATATATACTGTAATGCCTGTCTTTTTATTTGATGTACTTTTTGATAGTTATGAGAAATAAACCATAATATGTTGTTGATGGTGATTTAACTGAATTATGAACGCTGCTTTTTGGAGTATCTTAATTCTTGCATTAATGTGATAACTCTGTGTGTGAGTGAGTGTTGCCAGTGTTCCTTGAAAACCGTCCGACGATCGACTTCAAACTTTGCGTACATATCGCAGAGGACCACTGGTAGTGATGTGACCCCTGTTAGTGATGTGATCAGACCCTTCCTGCACCCAGGAGTCAACCCACAAGTCTCCACCAGGAGGATAGGACTGTGTGAGATGTTTGGCAAAATGTTTAGGAGTAATATAAACATGTTTGCCTTTGATGGCAATTGGATGATTTGAGGCATTTTGTTCCAAAAATGTGTTTTGCAAAAATCAACCTGTTGGTGGCGCTATAACAGGCCAATGTGAAAAGGGTGGGATATATTCCTCAGCCTAGTAAGAAAATGTGTGAAAGATTTCACGTAAATTGCATGCTGCGTTCATGATTTGAGGCTTTTGTTCAAAACGGGGCAATCTTGCAAACTGAAAGCCAATTATAGCCAATTAGGATGGAATATGAAATATCGGACAGATCCGACTTGAGCACATGGCCATAGAGATACTGTGTAACGATTTGTGAGATTTTTGGACAGAATCTGGAGGAGTAATATCAAAACATGTGTTTTACAAAAGTCGGCCTCCTGGTGGCGCTATAAAAGGCAGATGCGGAAAATGCAGGTCAAAGGTTTGTCCTTGGCCTCTAGGGAATGTGCATGCAACGTTTCACGCAGATCGGTGCAGTTTTAGGTAAAAAATGTGAAAAGCTGCCTCATGGTGGCGCTATAACAGGCCGTTCTGGAAAATGCGGGGCAGAGGTTCATCGTTGGCATCCAGGGAGTGTGTGTGCAAAGTTTGGCATCGACCGGATTAACGGTGCCGGAGATTAGCTGTTCACAGACGGACGGAAGGACGGACACACACACACACGGACGGAGTGCAAAACATACTCTCTCCCCATGCCTTCGGCCTGGTGGAGACAATGAGGTCAGTGTTGTGATCTTCATATTTGGAGCGTGTCACGAGGTGTGATGGCCTGATGACCATATATGGTTGCGTGACGTGTCACGAGGCGTGATGGACTGACAACATACTGTATATGAAGGCGTGACTGACGGACGGACGGACTGACACGTTTTTTAGGTTTTCATAGTAATCTGCGACCTATGGTCGCCAAAACATATATATGAAAATCATGAAAAATGAGTATTAGTAGTAGTATGTCGTTTTTCATAATTTCTCTATTTTTTAGAGTTGGAAACGACATACTAACACAAAATAATGATTAATATTAAGGAGCCACATTACAATGAAATATCCATATTGTTTATATAATGTTATATACTGTCTGTGCATGACAAACCTTCACTGACTGAGTTTCTGCATGTGAGCTCTGAGGCGCGATAGGGCCCAGTCCAAGAAACAAATTGTGAACAAATTGTAAAGGTTTGCTGGGAGATTGAAAGGCTATTGAATTGGGCCGTGGGTACCTTTGTTTAGATTGCCATTGTGTCACACAACCTATAGAGATGACCATCTTATTCACTATTCAGCCATGTCTAGACGAAGAAACACATTTTTATTTGGAACCCACATGCGCGTGCGTACACATACAATGTAACTAGACAGTGCTCTCTATGGAGCGCACACCCCACATGCACTATTTGGAGAATTATAGAAGACTTCCTGAATGTATGGAGATCCAGTGATGAAACCGGGGTTCCAGTTGAGATCGGGAACAGCTATGATGGGACTGCTCTGGGATGGCTATCACTGGAGTGATGCATGAATTCGGTAACTAAGCTTTTGTCCTTAACAGACAGAAAAATAAGGGCATGCATGGTCTTTCCGTTCATTTATGCTACAAGGTGAAAGGACTCCTATAGACGACTTAATATGCTACATTGACATACATCGTTTTTCATGATTTTCGACGATGGGTTTTTCTGCTACACCTGGGAGTGAGGTGGAGCATCACACTCACCATTTCTTTTGTATTTTGGCCTTCAGTTAGTAAAGTTGAAATACTCCAGCATTTAAAGCTGCAGTATGTAACTTTCATGTTATACCCTGGATTTGTCTTTTAGCCTTTAGAATTTCAGAGTACTCCAGCTGATGGTCAGACCATTGGACCACCACAACATTGATTGATTGATTATTGATTGATTGATTGATTGATTGATTGATTCATTCATTGGACTCTATTGAAAATAAATTCAAAAGGATAAAAGCACAAAAAAGTCTGAAGCCTTGTCTCCATTGTTATCCTTTATTCTGTAAAAAACTGTTTTGTGTCCTAGGCTCACTCACCAATGGATAGGCCTACATCCAAACTCAAGGCACACCTGTATTCATATCAAAAAATATTTTCACCATTTTTGTAACATTTGTAAAAAGTAATAAAACAAAAATATTTTCAAAATGTTCACCTAATGTTATGTGTATAGGGGTGTAGACTTTGCCTCTCTATATTGATGCGATACGTTTGTGACCTTGTAAATCTGCTATTTGAATTTTTTGTTTTACACAAGGTGAACTTTAGTGGATCCAGAGGCAAAGTATTTAGTGATCCTTGGCATGTCAAAGTTGAGAAACCCCTGTGCTTATTTACACACACACAATATCATCCATGAATACCGTGAATATATTGGCTGCTCCTTATTGAATTTATTAACCACTTGAGCTCCCTATTCTGGGGGGAACATTCACCGGAAATAGCTGGTCTACAAGCTCACGACCTGTTGTGTTGCGACCTGTTGTGTTGCGACCCGTTGTGAGCTTGTAGATTTGGTGTAAAAGGGGAAAAAAGAGAGCACCAATTACAGTGCCAACTCAGGGCTGTTTTACGAAGTATAGAGCGTGTAAAGCCCTAACCACACCAAAGGGTCACCATGCAACTCCTTGGGTCCAAACGGTTGCAATGAGTTAACGGTAAAATCGTCTTGACACTTTGGGGTGGTTTGGGCCATTGAATTCCATACGTTGAATCACTAGGGTCAACGTGGGTCAACGTGCAACAAGACATATCACACCGCAAGGACAACGCTAAAACCGTCTTGACCCTTTGGTGTGGTTAGGGCTTAAGACAGTGGTTAAAGTAATAATGTTGTTGGCGGTCAGATGATGATGTTTCTACTCCAGGTCCACAACCTTCTCTGCTTCTGTTGTTTCTGGATTAACTGCTGCTGCAGCCTCCTGTGTGGAGTCCTGTAGGAACGACATAGTTAGTTAGTTTATTTCAGTCATGATGTTTAAACCCGGGTGATTTTCACCTGGACAATTATGTTTATGTGATTTTTATAATCCTGATGTCTGAGGTGGGTGGGTCCTTGGGTACCTTCAGGATGCTCAGTGACATTATACAAGGTAGGTTTGTTTTCCTGCCCTCATCCTACAGGCAGGTGTTCGGGACGGGTTTAGTGGTAGTGGGTATAGTGATAGAAGGTAGTGATAAGAGGGTTTAGTGGTAGTGGGTATAGTGATAGAAGGTAGTGATAAGAGGGTTTAGTGGTAGTGGGTATAGTGATAGAAGGTAGTGATAAGAGGGTTTAGTGGTAGTGGGTATAGTGATAGAAGGTAGTGATAAGAGGGTTTAGTGGTAGTGGGTATAGTGATAGAAGGTAGTGATAAGAGGGTTTAGTGGTAGTGGGTATAGTGATAGAAGGTAGTGATAAGAGGGTTTAGTGGTAGTGGGTATAGTGATAGAAGGTAGTGATAAGAGGGTTTAGTGGTAGTGGGTATAGTGATAGAAGGTAGTGATAAGAGGGTTTAGTGGTAGTGGGTATAGTGATAGAAGGTAGTGATAAGAGGGTTTAGTGGTAGTGGGTATAGTGATAGAAGGGTTTAGTGGTAGTGGGTATAGTGATAGAAGGTAGTGATAGAAGGGTTTAGTGGTAGTGGGTATAGTGATAGAAGGGTTTAGTGGTAGTGTGTATAGTGATAGAAGGTTGTGATAAGAGGGTTTAGTGGTAGTGGGTATAGTGATAGAAGGGTTTAGTGGTAGTGGGTATAGTGATAGAAGGTAGTGATAAGAGGGTTTAGTGGTAGTGGGTATAGTGATAGAAGGTAGTGATAAGAGGGTTTAGTGGTAGTGGGTATAGTGATAGAAGGGTTTAGTGGTAGTGGGTATAGTGATAGAAGGTAGTGATAAGAGGGTTTAGTGGTAGTGGGTATAGTGATAGAAGGGTTTAGTGGTAGTGGGTATAGTGATAGAAGGTAGTGATAAGAGGGTTTAGTGGTAGTGGGTATAGTGATAGAAGGTAGTGATAAGAGGGTTTAGTGGTAGTGGGTATAGTGATAGAAGGTAGTGATAGAAGGGTTTAGTGGTAGTGGGTATAGTGATAGAAGGGTTTAGTGGTAGTGGGTATAGTGATAGAAGGTAGTGATAAGAGGGTTTAGTGGTAGTGGGTATAGTGATAGAAGGGTTTAGTGGTAGTGGGTATAGTGATAGAAGGTAGTGATAAGAGGGTTTAGTGGTAGTGGGTATAGTGATAGAAGGGTTTAGTGGTAGTGGGTATAGTGATAGAAGGGTTTAGTGGTAGTGGGTATAGTGATAGAAGGGTTTAGTGGTAGTGGGTATACAGAGATGGGCAAAATACATTGAAAATGTATTTTGTTACAAAATACAAATACTGGGTCACAGAATGTATTTAAATACAAAATACAAATACTGGTCTGAGAAATGTATTTGAGATACAAATACGTATTTTGTATTTTGAAAATACATGAAAATACATTTTCATTAAAATGTATATAATGATAAGTAAATTCATAATTAATTGCCAAATATTAAATTAATGACCTGTCAGAATGTCTAATACATTGAAGGTTATTAAGAATGATACACTTTATATTTTAAGCAAATCAATGTGCTATAACTGTATCAAACAGGACCCACAAAGGAATGGATTGGCCATCTGATTCATCACTGTCACTCCTCTTTGACTTCTACCTCAAGAAAAATGTAGAAAGAGATTGATTGATTGATTGATTGATTGATTAGGCCTACCACCAATTTACATTTAAACCAACAATAAAAAACAAGATAAGTAAACAAGATACTAATGACTAAGATGAATAGGGTCTTCCCCGGTAACAAGATGTGCACATGCAGTGCCGATTCTGGCCTCCAAGGGGCCCTAAGCATGATTGTAGCAAGGGGGCCCCCCATGAAAAAATGGGGGGTTTTGAAACAGTTTAAAACAGTTTTAAGTAGACAAACAGAGCAGAATAAAGTATAAACATTTATTGTCTGTCTGTCTGTCTGTCTGTCTGTCTGTGTATGACAGACTGACTGGTATAAACAGCGCCCCCGGTGTAGAGGGATGGTATGACAGACTGGTATAAACAGCGCCCCCAGTGGGGAGGGATGGTATGACAGACTGGTATAAACAGCGCCCCCAGTGTAGAGGGATGGTATGACAGACTGGTATAAACAGCGCCCCCAGTGGGGAGGGATGGTATGACAGACTGGTATAAACAGCGCCCCCAGTGGGGAGGGATGGTATGACAGACTGGTATAAACAGTGCCCCCAGTGGGGAGGGATGGTATGACAGACTGACTGGTATAAACAGTGCCCCCAGTGGAGAGGGATGCTATGACAGAGAGACTGGTATAAACAGCGTCCCCAGTGGGGAGGGATGGTATGACAGACTGACTGGTATAAACAGTGCCCCCAGTGGAGAGGGATGCTATGACAGAGAGACTGGTATAAACAGCGTCCCCAGTGGGGAGGGATGGTATAAACAGCACCCCCAGTGTAGAGGGATGGTATAAACAGCGCCCCCAGTGGGGAGGGATGGTATGACAGACTGACTGGTATAAACAGCGCCCCCAGTGGGGAGGGATGGTATGACAGACTGACTGGTATAAACAGTGCCCCCAGTGGAGAGGGATGCTATGACAGAGAGACTGGTATAAACAGCGTCCCCAGTGGGGAGGGATGGTATAAACAGCACCCCCAGTGTAGAGGGATGGTATAAACAGCGCCCCCAGTGGGGAGGGATGGTATGACAGACTGACTGGTATAAACAGCGCCCCTAGTGGGGAGGGATGGTATGACAGAGAGACTGGTATAAACAGCGCCCCCAGTGGGGAGGGATGGTATGACAGACTGACTGGTATAAACAGTGCTCCCAGTGGGGAGGCTGTGTTGTGGCTTTAGTCACAAACTTAAGCATAGCCCCTGGAAATTATAGATACAAACACAAGGATAAAAAAAAACTCAATTGTGTATATATATATATATATATATATATATATATATACACACCCCCGCCGCCCCCCCACTTTGAAAGGGGGGCGTTTCCACGTGGTGGAAATGTCTACTACGATAGGCCTGTCCTTGATTCTGATCACTAAGGTACGCTGTTGGCGGAAGATTTCACCATTGAGCAGCGTTACACTCACTGCGCAAATAACGTAAAAAGCCCCCACGGCTCCGCCCGCCCTGTGCTCACCGTTCCTTGCCAGGCCTCAAACAGCCTGGCCAATCAGCAGCGGCTATCCCGCCTCTAGCTGCTGCTGATTGGCCAGGCCGTTTTGTGGCCGGGCATCAAGTCTGCCTGAGAGTTCCCAGATGGGAGCAGGAGGGGGGAACCCAGTGTATTCTCTGCTGCCCCATCTGGCGGAGTCAGGTTATGTGTTTTGCCCCTACAGTTTAAACCTGAGGCTGTGTAAAATGACATTAAAAAGTATTTTATGTATTTGAAATACAGAAAATACTAGATCTGAAAGTATCTAGATACAAAATACATCTCATTTCTTCCATCCCAGCAAAATACAAATTACAAAATACAAAAAAGTATTTCAAATACGTATTTCAAATACATGTATTTCAAATACTGCCCATCTCTGTGGGTATAGTGATAGAAGGGTTTAGTGGTAGTGGGTATAGTGATAGAAGGTTTAGTGGTAGTGGGTATAGTGATAGAAGGGTTTAGTGGTAGTGGGTATAGTGATAGAAGGGTTTAGTGGTAGTGGGTATAGTGATAGAAGGTTTAGTGGTAGTGGGTATAGTGATAGAAGGTTTAGTGGTAGTGGGTATAGTGATAGAAGGTTTAGTGGTAGTGGGTATAGTGATAGAAGGTTTAGTGGTAGTGGGTATAGTGATAGAAGGTAGTGATAAGAGGGTTTAGTGGTAGTGGGTATAGTGATAGAAGGTAGTGATAAGAGGGTTTAGTGGTAGTGGGTATAGTGATAGAAGGTAGTGATAAGAGGGTTTAGTGGTAGTGGGTATAGTGATAGAAGGTAGTGATAAGAGGGTTTAGTGGTAGTGGGTATAGTGATAGAAGGTAGTGATAAGAGGGTTTAGTGGTAGTGGGTATAGTGATAGAAGGTAGTGATAAGAGGGTTTAGTGGTAGTGGGTATAGTGATAGAAGGGTTTAGTGGTAGTGGGTATAGTGATAGAAGGTTTAGTGGTAGTGGGTATAGTGATAGAAGGGTTTAGTGGTAGTGTGTATAGTGATAGAAGGGTTTAGTGGTAGTGGGTATAGTGATAGAAGGTTTAGTGGTAGTGGGTATAGTGATAGAAGGGTTTAGTGGTAGTGGGTATAGTGATAGAAGGTT